>NW_024581119.1:1433195-1495949 GCF_017639235.1 Corvus kubaryi
GTCCCTGTCCCTCTGTCTGTCCCTGTCCCTCTGTCGGTCCCTGTGTCAGTCCCTGTCCCTGTCCCTCTGTCTGTCCCCGTGTCAGTCCCGGTCCCTCTGTCTGTCCCTGTGTCGGTCCCTGTCCCTGTGTCGGTCCCCGTGTCTGTCCCTGTCCCCGTGTCTGTCCCCGTGTCTGTCCCTGTCCCCGTGTCTGTCCCTGTCCCCGTGTCTGTCCCTGTCGCTGTGTCGGTCCCTGTGTCATTCCCTGTCCCTGTGTCAGTCCCTGTCCCTGTGTCGGTCCCTCTGTCTGTCCCCGTGTCAGTCCCTGTCCCTGTGTCTGTCCCTGTCCCCGTGTCAGTCCCTGTCCCCGTGTCTGTCCCTGTGTCGGTCCCTGTGTCTGTCCCTGGCCCTGTGTCGGTCCCTGTGTCTGTCCCTGTCCCCGTGTCTGTCCCAGTCCCTGTGTCAGTCCCTGTCCCCGTGTCTGTCCCTGTGTCGGTCCCTCTGTCTGTCCCTGTCCCCGTGTCTGTCCCTGTCCCTGTGTCGGTCCCTGTGTCGGTCCCTGTCCCTGTGTCGGTCCCTGTCCCTGTGTCTGTCCCAGTCCCCGTGTCAGTCCCTGTCCCTGTGTCTGTCCCTGTCCCTGTGTCTGTCCCAGTCCCCGTGTCTGTCCCTGTCCCCGTGTCTGTCCCAGTCCCTGTGTCTGTCCCTGTCCCTGTGTCTGTCCCAGTCCCTGTGTCAGTCCCAGTCCCTGTGTCAGTCCCTGTCCCCGTGTCTGTCCCAGTCCCTGTGTCAGTCCCTGTCCCCGTGTCAGTCCCTGTCCCTGTGTCGGTCCCTGTCCCTGTGTCGGTCCCTGTGTCAGTCCCTGTCCCCGTGTCTGTCCCTGTGTCGGTCCCTCTGTCTGTCCCTGTCCCCGTGTCTGTCCCTGTCCCAGTCCCTGTCCCTGTGTCGGTCTCTGTCCCTGTGTCGGTCCCCGTGTCTGTCCCAGTCCCAGCCGCGCTCCCGCCGCCGCCGCCCGGCGCGCGCTGCCCTCACCCGTGATGGCGGCGGCGGCTTCGGCCGCGCTCCCGCAGCTGCTCCGTCCCTCCCGGCCGCGGCTGCCGGCGGGCCCCGCGCTGCCCGTACCCGGCATGGCCGCCAAGGGAGCTCGGCAGCGGCCGCGGGCGGGCGGTGGGGACGCGGCGGGGCGGCGGCCCGAGCCCGCGGGCAGCGAGGAGGCGCGGAACGAGTGGGTGCCGCGGGGCACGGAGCGGGGCACGGAGCGGGGCCGCGGCTGAGGGGCTGAGGGGCCGCGGGGCCGGTGTTTACACGGGTGGTCCGTGCGGTGGGGATGGTGCTGGAGCTCGGCGCGGGGGGCCAGCCCTGAGGGGGGCTGATGGTGCTTCCATGTGAGGGGGCTGGCGTCCCCCCACTGCCCAAATGCCACACTCAGAGCCCTGTGCTCGCTGTCACCTTGGTAGCCTTGATCTCGTTGCTGACGCTTCCTGCTGCGTTTTTGTAATTTTTTTTTTTTTTTTTCCCTTTTGGATTAGATCATCTGGGAGCAAAGCCGGGCAAGTTTGGGCCCCTGAAGGATCAACAGCTTTCAAGTGTCTCATCTCGGCCAGGTTCTGTGCAGCTCTGCTGAGCAACATCTCGGACTGTGATGAGACCTTTAACTACTGGGAGCCGGTGAGTCCCTTCTTGCCCTTGGGATTGGGAATTCATACTTGGCCTGTGCAAATAATCATTTATTTAGCACCTTGTGCTCTCTGTTTCAGTCTGTAGTTGGCTCGTGCAAATGCAGATTTATTTAGAACCTTGTGCTGATCCCTCTGTTTCAATGAGATTTTTTTTGCTCTGGAATTCAGGGTGGAAAACTGTCTGCTCTGTGTGCTGCATGTTAATTTATTTATTTGCTCTCTGTTGTAGACACACTACCTCATTTATGGGAAGGGGTTTCAGACATGGGAATACTCTCCAGCCTACGCCATCCGCTCCTATGCTTACCTGTGGCTCCATGCCTTGCCAGCCTGGTTCCATGCCAGGGTTCTGCAAACCAACAAGGTAAATCAGATGTGTGGAAGCTGCTTTTGTGAGGAAAAAATGTGCTTTGAGTGTGTGTGAAGCAGCTCTTCTGTTTGTTGTTGGAATTGACTTCATGTTTATAAAATACTGGCTTGTTGACAAACATTGACCTCCCTGTAAGGATTTCCAAGGGTCTGTGGGTTTCCCCTGATGCTTTACAAGCCCATTTTGTGTCCTGTGCCTCATTCCGACTCTGGCTGTGTCTCCTAGGTTCTCATCTTCTATTTCCTGCGATGCTTCCTGGCCTTCCTGAGCTGCGTTTGTGAACTCTACTTCTACAAGTGAGTGCCAGTCTGTCTGCAGGGGGTGTTTGGGAGCGGTGTGAGTGACGTACACAGTTACTGCCACAGGAAATAGGCTCTGAAGCTCGTGTGTAGATGAGAAAATAATGTGTTCTCGTGATAACTTAATGAGATGTTGGTCAGAATGCCACAATTAGGACAAAATTGTGCTCCCAGATCTGCCACCCACACCTCTACTCCAGCATTTTGTTGACTCCACTCGTTTTCTCACTGCTGGCAGCAAGCAGGGTGGGAGTGTTGTAGATTGAGGAGAGTCTGGTGCTGTGTTTGCTTATCACAGTGAATTTGACTGGAACACATTGATTGTTGCTGTCTATAATCTCTCTGCCAATGCTGTTTACAGCCACTAAAAGCAGTAGCCCTAACATGCAATTATCTTGTCTAAACTGGATTTTTATTTTTACCTGCTGCCTCTTGATTCCTGATTTTCAAACCACTACCTTGCATGACTTTTCTGTTGCCAGTAGTCTGGGTTTGAGGAGGTGAGCAGTGGCTTTTTTGCATGATGGGGTTTTGTGAGGGGTGAGACTCATAAATAGATTGATGTGTGCAGCAGTGCAGCCACCAGTTCCTGAGGCTGGCACAAGCACAAGTGGGAGAAGCCAAGTCCCATCCAGAGTTTTGCACTGGTGTAACTCAGGGTCTGAAATCCCAGGCCAGAGGCAGCAGCTGAGTGTTGGGAATCCCCCACCTCAGAGCTCTCAGGCTGCTCCATGGATTATTTGTGGTCCTGCATGCTTTGGGTGCTGCTCTGTTTTTGCCCTGAGGCTATTTTGTGGTACCTGTTTCTCTGCTGCTTCCCCAGGGCTGTGTGCAAGAAGTTTGGGCTGCACGTGAGCAGGCTGATGTTGGCCTTCCTAGTGCTCAGCACGGGGATGTTCTGTGCTTCTGCAGGTGAGTTGGCTTGGCAGTGGCACTAACAGTGACCAAAGATGGCTCCAGAGAGAAGAAAATCCACAGCTCTAACACATCTCTGGAGTGCTCTTTGTTGTGTTCAGCTGGGGGTGTCTTTCATGACAGAATAAGCGTTGATTCAGATTTTGTTCTCTGTGTTGCAATTTCCAGGCCTGTTCCTGTTACTGCCTCTTGTTTTTTTCTACTGCTGTGCCTTTCAAACAGGCTCTTGGCCTGCCTTCCTTGGACATCTTGGGTTCTAAGGAAGGAGGCTGATATTTTGGCAATGCCATTTGCCTTTGTGTCCTGTCCCCTCTGGCTGGTTGTACCTGTTTTCCCAGCCACTGTAAGACTTCTGTAAAACACTTGCTGCTGGTGTTGGGTAGAGTGTGGGGAAGCTGTGCTAACCCTCTCTCCACTTGCCCTACAGCTTTCCTCCCCAGCAGTTTCTGCATGTACACCACGGTGGTTGCCATGACGGGCTGGTACATGGACAAGACCTCCGTGGCAGTGCTGGGGGTGGCTGCTGGAGCCCTGCTGGGCTGGCCCTTCAGTGCAGCTCTGGGGTAAGGAGGGGTTTCTTGCCCTTTGTTACATGGGTTTCACCTGGCTGGGGAGAATGGAGGGGTGGAGGAGAAAACCAGCAGGGACTGAGCTGCCAGCCTAGCCCAGGATCATTGCTACAGGGTTTTTGGCTCTTGAAGAACTCAGGTTGGGAAGATTTCCTGGCACTAACATGAGTAAAACCTGAGCTGGATGACTGGACTGTGGAGTAGAAGCAGAGGCCAGTGACGTGGTGGTTCTTTCTCTTGCTTTGAAGGGGCGGCAGCGGGGTTCTCAAAGCCTCCAGCTGACAGCTGGGTCTCTCTTTCAGGCTTCCTATTGCCTTTGACTTGTTGATCCTGAAGAAGAGGTGGAAAAGTTTCCTGAACTGGTGTGTGGTGTCCTTGATCCTGTTTTTGGTGAGTGCCTGCAGCAACACGAGGAGGGAATGGACTGCAGTAGAAGGGATGAGTTCCTTTAGGAAAATCAGCTGGAGCTGCTGGCACTTCAACCAACAGCTGCTTTCTTCCAGGTGCCCTTGGTGGTGGTGGACAGCTATTACTATGGGAAGCTGGTGGTGGCACCTCTCAACATCGTTCTGTACAACGTCTTCACCCCCCACGGCCCTGATCTCTACGGTGAGTTTGGGATAACAGGGCGGGGAGGGAGCCCGAGGGTGTCTGGCTGCCGTGGCCCGTGATTGGCAGTGCTTTTTCTGACGTGCCCTGAAGCCAAAGCAGCCTGCCAGCTCCAAAGGCTGCAGCTGCTGCTTCTGGACACGGGATGTCTCTGTCGAGCTGGGAATGCACTGCCCAGGTTCTCCACGCTGGGAGTTGTGCTGCTTTTGTTCACGTTCCGCTTCTGTAAGACTGCCAGGAGATGTCTCAGTGTCTGTGCACAAGCGGCCCGTGTGTGTTTGTCAGCTTGAATCTTGTTCCTGGCTGTTGTTCCTCACAGTCAGGCTGCAGAACCTTGGGAAACAGGATTGGTGCAGAATCCATACTTCTCTCTGTCCATATCTTGCACTTCTAGAGCCGAACAGCAGGAGAATATTACATTTCTAGCAGGGCTTCAGAAGAGCTGGCAGAGACCACAGGATCCCTGCAGCATCTCTGTGCTCTGTTTGAGCCCAGAGGAGCTGTTCCAGGAGGGACTCAGCAGTGCTGAGCAGCAGCAAGGCTTTCTCTGGCTGCTGGCGTTGTTGCTTCAGTTGAGGGGCTGTTTTGGGTGGTGCTGAGTGGTGATTTGTCGCTTGTGCTGTGGCACAGCAGGACAGCAGCTGCTCTGCCATGGCTCGTGGCCTCTGCAGGAAGGCTCTAAAGTGTGGAGCTGTGAGTTTTCTATAAGTAAACTCCAGGCTCTGTCTCTGATAGGTTTTGGCAGGGGCTTGTGCCTGACCTTTTCCACACTGGTGCATGAGTTGTTTCCAGAAGCCTCCAGGGACCAATCTGTCCTGAAGAGTTTTATTCACAGTGACACTCATACAACATCCTTGGGCTAGTAAAACAGCCTGCCTGGAACTGCTCTTTAATGCAGTGTGGCCAGGACAGCACTGTGTGTTTAGAGAGCTTCAAAACACTGGGGAGAAATAACACTACCAGAGGAGATGAAAGGCTGGCCAATCCCTCTTGGCTCTGGAAGCTGGGATTTCCCAATGTTCGCATGATGGGAGCAGAGTCACCAACCCAGATCATCTCCAGTGTAAGCACCACAGTATTTTGGAGACAAGGTCCAATTTATTTTTTTTTCTTCTGGCTTCAGCAATACACTCCTTCTACATAAATATTGTCTGTGCAATTAATATTTCCCTGGAGTGATTAGGTTTCTACAGCCAAGGGAGAAGAGCTGCTAAGTGTATATATCCCTGATTTTGAGGCTTTGGGATTCTAAGAAGTCATAATTTGTGACCAAGGTTTTGTCCCACTTTGGGAAGCTTTGTGCAGCTTGGGTGGAACGTGCTGGAGCTGTTCATGTGGCACTTTGCTCTGTGGAGTCCTGGTTCTGGAGCAGAGTGAGAATAAATGAAATGCAGCAAAGCAGACTGTTCATTGTAGCAGCTCTGAAGCAGACTTGCTCAGAAAGAGGGCTGTGACTCATGACCAAGTGATTGCAGCTCAGTTACTGCTTGCCAGCTGCAGTTCCTGTGCTCAGGCTTCAGCCCGGGGTGGGGCTCCTTATCTTAAACCTCTTTTACAACTCCTCTGCTCTGGCCTGAGCTGCCCTCACCATTCCTGTGGACAGGGTGCAGCGTGGGTAAATTTGAGTTCTAGAATTGCTCCCAGGGCCATTCACAGACTCAGAGCTCAAAGCGTTTTCTCGCTCTGTGTCTGACAGTGCTTCCAGCTGGTTTTCCTCATGGAACCACCGTGCCAGGAGCTGCCTGGGTGTTCTTTTCCCACTGTTTTCACCAGTCTGTCTCATATATCCCACACCTGCCAGCTCTAGGATTTGGGTCCTTGCAGGAAGCTCCATCTCCTCTCCTGGTCTGTGTGGAAGCATATTCCCATTAATCCTGAGCATGGAGAGTTCTCCAGTGTTCCTCCCTGCTTCAAAGACGATATTCTGGGCCAGGACTTCTTGCATGCAGTGGGGTCATTCCTTTTTGATGCTGCAGTTCTGTCTCGGTTCACCTTGAGCCGTGTGGATAACAGGAATAAAAAGCTTCTTGCCCTGGGAGGCTTTGAGCCTGAGTGCCTCTGAATGGGTGACCCAGCCTGGTGCTTTTTGCCTGCTGTGCACTGTTCTCTTCTCTTTTTTCCCCACTTTTTATTTTTTTTATCCTCTCACAGAGAAGAAAATCCCTCATTGGAGAAGGAGGGGAGGCTCCAGTGCTTATTTTTTATGGGCAATTCAGTCACACTGCAAAAAAATGTAAGCGAGCAGCCTTTTTTTGGTTAAAGCTGTGCTTCAGAGCAGCTGATCTGTCTATTGGCAGTATTAGCTGGGCTGTATTTGGATTGTGGAGGAGTTGTTTCATAAATCGTCCTTCACTCCTGACCCCCAGCTGCCAAATCAGAGACAAGAGCAGAGAGTGGTGAATTCAGGGTGAATTTCCTTTGCTTTCCATAGCAGCCAGAACGGTGACAGGATGGTCCCTGGAATTATCCCTTAAAGATTTAGGACTTCTTTTGATAATTGCTGTTTGCTTGCAGTGCGAATAACTCAGGGTTTCCTCTGTGAACCCGAGTTGCTTGGCCAAGCAGTGACTCCAGTGCCATGTTTATGACATTCCCAGGGCAACTTCTCCCCTTGTTGAGCTGCAGAGGTTTCAGGTTTTCCTTGCTGCTTTTCAGTTGTCTGATTAATTTCAACACGGACCCAATTTAAGTGGCTCTGATTGCAGGAAATTGCTGTGGCATGTGACACATGTCACAACAGTGCCGTGATCAAAGCCCCCGCGTGTCATTTACTGGCTGATTGAGCTAATCACACGGAGAGAGTGGGAAATGTGTGGAGAGGAACTGGCATTCCTTATTGTTAAGGGCTTTAAGCATCCTGAATTAAGAGTCTAAATAAATGACAGTTGGACTGGAGTTTCTTTCAGTTTACATTCTCCAGAGCTTGCAGCCAGTTCCCAAGTGTGGAGGCAGAGCTGCCTGGCTCCCGTTTGTGTCAGAACAGGCGGAATTTGGGACATTTAAATAGTGCTGAGCCTAAGGAGGGACCAAAACCAGCATTTAGTAGCAGAGTCTTTGTTAGGGTGAACTGGGAATGCAAACTCCTTTCCTTCTTAATCCTTTTTGGTACATCTTCTGTTCCTGCCAACCCAGAGTGAACATCCTCACTCCAGAATTACTTGACATTGTGTGGTTTTGTGTTACTCCTCTGCAGTTAGAAAGGAAGAATGAATTTGGGGTCAAGTTTCTCAGTTTTACAAGTTTCCACCTCTGCTTTCTTGCTGTGCTTTCTGAATGCAGGGGTGAGCTCTGTGTCACAGAATTCTGCTGGCTGTGGGAGTGGCCTGGGATTGAACAGCAAATGTGATACTATTTTTCACTCCCAGTGGAAAAGTAAGGAGAAAAATAATTTCTGAGAAGGAAGACAATGAAGTTTCTTGGGCAGGAGTGAGTGTGAGATACTCTGGTGGACTGTGTCAGGCATAGAAGGTCCAAAGCTGCTGTGCCATCCGTTCATGCTTGTGTTTCAAACCTCTTTTTGCCTTTTTTCTCACCCTTTAGGTACAGAACCTTGGTCCTTCTATTTCATCAATGGCTTTCTGAATTTCAACGTGGTGTTTGTCCTGGCCCTGCTCGTGCTGCCTCTGACCTGTCTGATGGAGTGTCTGCTGCAGAAATTCCGTGGTGAGTGCAGGGCAGCTGGCAGAGCCAGACTCAGGAGAGTTTGCCTGCCAAAGAGCAGCTTTTCTTTATTGGAAGTGAAACTGGGAGCAGTGAAAACTTTTGGAACACCAGGAAAGTTGCTAGAATTCATTAGAGTTCAGGATTGTTCCTTGCCTCCACCTCAGGAGGAAAAATGTATTATCAAAAGCAGGCCTGACAAGGTGTGTGGTTCCAAACCTTCATTCTGACATTTCGTGCATCAGGAATGGGCCAGGCAATGATCCTAAAGGGGAAAGAAGCTGTCCCTGGTGTTGTTCCCATCTTGTCTGCAGCTGGACATGGGTAGGAACCTTTCGGGATTGAAGCTGGACTGTCCCGTGCACTGTGGGTTTTTCAGCTGCCAGGCTCCCCATGCCCTGGGAAATGTCCCTTTGGGGGTGGATATAGTGGGAGTTAAAAAAAAGGAGGAACCAGAATATTCCCTACTCCACACTGGGCTTTTTCTTGAATAAAATGACATCAGTTTAAACACGTGACACTTGGTAAGTGACTCCAGAGGGGAAGTGTAAATTCTTCTCTGCTGTTTTCCTACGGAAAATTCATCAAGTGTCAGCAGCAGCCTCCAGATTCATCAGCCCCGTCAGTGCTTTGCTCTCTCTCTGTTTTTTTTTTTTACTGAATACAACAAACAGTAACACAATCGTCGATGAAAATGTATGTTAAGGGGTGTTTGCTTATATCTGTTCCTCGGCTGTGAGTGCCAACCTCTCAGAAAGCAGTAAAAGCTCAGTAGGAGCTCCTGTAAATGCAAGATTTCCTGCTGTTCGCCTGGTGTTCTTGTGCTTAACAGCAGGAGCAATTCTGCCAAGTGCTTTGTTCTTATTGTCTGTGAAATGCCGTTGGCTTAATTGCTTAACTCTGCTGTTGGGAGTAGTAAGGGGGTAGGAAAGGGACTGAAAATCGTCAGGCAGTGCAGAACCCTCCTCAGTGTGACTGAAATTCAGGGTAATTGTTGTTATTTTTGAATCTGTTATTTCCTCTGTTAAGCAGAAGGCACCTGGGAGACCTCTCCTGCCGTTATTTTTGTAATGAGGCAATGAAGGCTGGGGACACTTCAGGCACTAAACAACCCTTTGGAAGGGGAAGGGGAGATCCTGAGGAGGCCCTTTCTGATCTTTGTGTGTACAATGCCCAGCAGGAAACGCAGTACCTCTGTCTGCCTGTTCAGACCTGGCAGTTCTCGATGAGTTTTGTGTCTTGCTTGGATCCAGTAACACTTATTTTCTGGTTTTGGTCTTCCCAAGGCTGTGGGAATTGTCAGGATTGTAGGAATCTGCAAAAATCCTCTGAGGAAGATGCCCTGCTGGCTGTTTGGGTGTGTTACCTGCATTTTAGCAACGGGTGCTCAGAACAGGGTGTGTGGGGGGTCTCAAGAGTGGGCTTTGGGTGTGAGATAGGATTGTGCAAGAGAAGCAATTCTTGCATTACTCCTTTGCTGAGTTTTTGTTTCTTCCAGTTCAGAATCTGGGCCGTCCCTACTGGCTGACCCTGTCTCCCATGTACCTCTGGATCCTGATTTTCTTCAGCCAGCCCCACAAAGAAGAGAGGTTTCTCTTCCCCATCTATCCCCTCATCTGTCTCTCTGGTGCTGTGGCTCTCTCTGCTCTTCAGGTAAATGTTAGTGGTTTTTAATAGATAGCTGAGAATATTTCCCAGCCATTATTTCATGATGACTTTGAGTCGTTCTCCAATCCCAAGTGGGAACTCCTGGAGCTGTGATGTTGTAGTGCCAACACCACACAAAATCCAAGAGGGTTCAGTAACCTGCTGATGGAATTGTGCCTCCTTTGCTGTTCAGCTCTAGGGGCAGGAGTGTAGGAAATGCATTTTGTGTTGTGTTTTAGTAGGAATCCCTCACTGGGTTGAAGAAAGGAAAAGGGATCTCGTTTAAATGTTGGGAAATTGCGTTGAACATTTGGAAGAGCCAGAAACTGGATGTTTAGTAAACATCACTTGAAACACTTCACAGAGCAAAGCACTAATACAGATTGATATAAACCTTCCCAAAGCTCAGAGTTATTCATCTCCTGCTGTTAAAAAGGCTCAGGAATGCAGCCAGGAGTCCCTGCTGGAGCCTGTTCCAGCTGTTTGGCCTCATCCTGCTGGTCCTCCTCTGTCCTGCTGTGCAGCACTGCTGGAATTCCTGCCCACCCCTCAAATCACTCACCCTTGCCTTGCTCAGATGCTGTTCTCACTCTGGATCTCCACTCATTCCCCAGATGAGTTCCAGTCCTTGCATCCCCACAGCATCCAGCTCTGTGATGTCACCAGTTTTATAGCTCTGACAGAGAATTCCTCTGTGCTCTCAGAGCATCACAGGGCAATGTTTATTTACTTTTATTTGTGCCAAATACGGCTTTAGGAAAATTTCATGAACATTTCCTGCATATTTTACCACTGTTCGATGACGTTTTGCCCAGTATGGAGCATCCAGCTGAGAGTCTGGAACTGATTGCCCACCAGCAGGACAAGCTTGTCACTCTTCCCCTCCAAACCACGTGGATTTGGCTGTTATGAGAAAAATGCAAACAGGACAAGAGAAACAGAAACCAGCTGAGGGTGGGAAGTGAATAAGCACTCCTGCAGAACAGGAGGGAGGGACCAAGCCAAGGACTGGATGTGTTTCCTCCTGGGTATTCCCAGAAAGGCTTTTAAAGTAAAAAAACCTAAAGAGCTTTTCTTTTATTAATTTTTCTTTTATCAATTTTCCTTTTATCAGTTTCAGAGTGACTTAAAGCTGGATGCAGAATGTGCTCTGTGTTCTTTTACCCACTTCAAAGCTGTGGTTTGAGCAGGGTAAACAACCATAGGTCACTCTGGAAATCTGGGTCATGGAGCTTAGACAGGAATTCAGTCCAGCGTGGAAACTCAGGTGTGTCTGTGCAGGGAACTTCTGCAGAAGTGTCCCTGGTTCACCTGGGAACAGCCAAACTGGAGCCCTTGAGAGAGCACTTTAGGTCCAGAGGCCTTCCTAGGGAAAAGAGCTGAAAACTTCTTGAAATACCCCAAATTATCACTTAAATATGACTGAACCTTATGAGTTTCTGTGCATTTTTATGGCTCTGAATTAAAAAAGCCCAGAGATCTGGTGGGAGATGCACTGTTGTGAAGTCTTGATGAAAAATAAGAATTTTGCTGAGCAGATCAGAGTTGGAGTAACTTTATATTGTCTCTTTTTTTTCTTACTCTTCCCTGAGAAATGTTACCACTTCATCTTCCAGCGCTACCGCCTGGAACACTACACAGTGTCCTCCAACTGGCTGGCCCTGGGGACTGTCTTCCTCTTTGGCCTTTTGTCACTGTCACGCTCTGTTGCCTTATTCAGAGGTTGGTATTTCAGATTTGCTCTCTGCTCTCCTGGCCTTTGGGCTCAAGGGTTGCAAAAGTTGTGCTGCTTTGCCTGTAGAAATCAGGAACCTTGAGAAGTTTGGATGTCGCTGCTGCAGGGGAAGGAATTAGTTCTGATGGTCACCATTAATTAATTATTAATGATGCATTCATCCATATATGTATGAGTGGATCACCGGAATTACATCACTTAAAAATCCTCTGCCCTTCACCTTCCACCAGCAGAGCTCCACTGATCTAAAACCTGACAGGTATTAAAGCAGGTATTTCAACTTGCAGATAGATAATCCCACTTGGAAAAGCATTTTCCTGTGTAAAACTTGAATTAGGTGCACGAGTCCTTAATGGAGATGGATTGGACATTTCTGGAATCAGAGCCTTCCCACCTCACCAGTATTTTTTGGGGTTTTGGTGGCCATTGCCAGCCAGGACAGGGGAATGAGAATAAAATTGGTAGGGCACAAGCACTGCTAGAGGAGAGGGAGTTTTGGAATCCATAGACCAGTTCATTTATTCAGTTGAGTTATCAGTTAAAAATGTATGTACGAAACAATCTTTTGAAAGCTTTCATTAAATGCCCCTCTTACTTTAACCTTATTTATGACTTTCTGCCTTCCACAGGCTACCACGGGCCCCTGGACCTGTACCCGGAGTTCCACAGGATTGCCACTGACCCCAGCATTCACACGGTACCCGAGGGGAGACCAGTCAATGTCTGTGTGGGCAAGGAGTGGCACAGGTTCCCCAGCAGCTTCCTGCTGCCAGACAAGTGAGTGCTGCAATGGAAAAGGTGCAGGTTGGTGAGATGGATAACGAGGGGCATCATAATGAGGGGGGTGATCATGCATGTGGGTAACCCTCAGGACCTTGGATCTCTGTTGTCGCCAGCAGCAGTGTCACAAACAGTGGTAAAGTACCCAAACCGAAGGATTCTGAAGGGTTTTTGTCAGCACATTGGCCACAAGCTCCAGGGAATCTGTGGTGTGCCTGCTTCTTTAGCTGCCCACCCTTGGAATGATGTCCTTGGTTCTGCTTTTGGTGCTCTCCACACAAAATGCTTTCCCTGTGCTCCGCAGTTGGCAGCTCCAGTTCATCCTGTCGGAGTTCCGGGGCCAGCTGCCCAAACCCTTTGCCAAGGGACCCATGGCCACACGGATCATTCCCACGGACATGAATGACCAGAACAAGGAGGAGCCATCTCGATATGTGAGGATTTATTGCCGGTTCCTTTCCCTTCCCTCACTGTATAATTTGAATTAATGTAATGCCTCTGAGTGGATCTCCCCATTTCTGTTTCCTGGGGAGTTCCAAACCAAAAATGGTCCCTCTGTAGCGCTTGGAAATCTCCCCATTCTTGTGAGTGGTTTCTGTTTGCCTTCCATCTGCCAATTTTAAAACATAATGATAATAAAAGAAGCAGCAGAAGTAATAACTCCTAATTACTGCAGTTTTGGGTTTAGTGTGGTGTGTTAATGTGATCACAGGAATGAGTAGTTCGAAGTCCCCCACAGAAAATATTTGTCACTGAGCAGGAATTGAAATTTCCCTCTTCTATTTGTTTTTAAATATAAAACTATTCATCATATTTGCAACTGAGGAGGAGGAACTTAATTTGGAACTTAATTGCATTAGTGATTTCAGTGGGAATCTGCTAAGATAACATATATTGGTATTATTGATTTATTTTCTGGTTGGACTAAACTAAACCAGTGCACTAATAGGAATATTTTAGAATGATTGCTAGCTAGCATGTTTAAAATTACTAACAGGTTAAGTCTTGGCAACCTTCTGGGTTAAAACTCTTATTTTGAGGCTCATTATGTGGTTACTGGAAAGGGGATGGAGGCGTGTTCCCACCTGAGAGGAGCTGTCTGCTGCAGCGCATTTAATTTATGAAATCCTTAACTGGGGCTTATTTTTAGCACAGACAGCTGGCTGCTGCACAGCCTGTGACTAATGGAGCAAAACACACTTTTGTTTCATGCTTGTTCCTTAATGTCACCCTACAACTTTGTTACTTCTCGTGCAAGCTTAAGGGCCTAGGACTTCAGAAATCAGAAATTAAACGGGGTTAAAACTCTTACTTATGACCTGCTAATTACACCAAGAGATCAAGATCTTTCCCCAAATTTAGTGAGTACAGGCACACTCAGGTTTAAAAAAAAGATAGAAGAATAATTAGCAAGAACTGGACAGGACTGTGAGGGTGAATAAATCCAAATAGCACGAGGCTCTTGGTCGTTTAAAGGGGAGAAAACAAAGGGTTCAGGAGGATTATCTGAGCCAGGGATAAAACCAATTAATGGCTGCAGATCTCACTGTTTCAGGTGTGAGTATCTATTACTGCTCTGCTTGGAAATGGAAGAGTGAACCTCAGTGTTTCTGTTGCTATGAGACACTGGGGAAAGAGTGATTTGATCTTGTTTTGCAGTCTCTCCTTCCTTAATCACATTGAGCAGCACTTACCTTGCACTTGCCCGGCTGGGGAGGTGCATTTGTCTCTGAAACTGCTAAGAAAGAGATAAGGAGTGTTATTTCTTACCGAGATACATCCAAGCAGGACCAGCAGATTAGGCCTAAAAGCTGTTAACAACAGCTGACTTCAGACAAAGGGGTTTTCAAGCACTTTCTTTTCACTTCTTACACCATCCACACCCCATGGCAGCAGCAGATGTGCCCTTAGCTCCAGCTCTGTGCCGTTCCCACTCCTGTCAGTCAGGATGGGATCCAATTTAGCTCTCCTCCACTTGGCAGAGCAGTTGCATCAAATAAAGAAAGAGTGGGAGGAGGAAAAGGAAAGGGGAACAGAAGAGGAGAGGATGTAATTTAGAAATCCCTCGCAGCTTTGTTCACTAAGACTCATTCCTTTCTTTCGTTTCAAGGTCTGTGCATCCCCCAAGTCTTGTGTAAATCCCCAGCTCAGTGCAGAGGTGCTGTGTTGGCCCTCTGAGCAGGAGGAATATCATGCTTGGCTTCACTGTAACTTGTGAAAATACAAGGGAAACCTGTCTTGCACCTGGAATTTGAAGTCCCAGCTCTTTTAGGGCAGCATTTAGGATGAGACAAGTGAGATCCTTGAGGCAGCAACTTGTCTTTCTCTGAATGATTCTATATCACTTCCAGAAAAACTTGGTTAGTGGTTTGGGAGTCCTCCTGCTAATGAGCCAGAACCTCTCCCAGGGCCTGGAATGTTCCTCTCACACAGAGGAAGAAGTGGATTCAGCATCCTCAGCTGTGTTTCCTGTGGTGTAATTTCATTTGCCACTCAGTTGTGATGCCACGGAGCCATCTGCTATCCACCTAATTAAATTGTTTTCAGCCTAAATTGTTACATGAAGCCCCAAAGATGCTTCAGAAAAGGGATCTCAAGCATGGCCAAGGAAGTTGGCAGTAAAATGTTGTGGGAGAGAGAACTGAACCTCCCTGAAGGAAGAGTTTGAGGGGGTAGGGCAGGATAAGACAAAGGATTCCCAGCACGAAGGGGGAGGTTTCATAACGTGAGTCTCCTGTTGGATTGCCCCACAAAGGCTTTGCTTGAAAACATTCAAATTCTGTTACCTGTGTCCTGCAGGAAGCATTTCACCTGTTGCTAGAAATGTAACCCTCTTTTCATGGCTGTCAATGAACACAGACAACCAAAGCTGCAGGAAATGAACCACAGGAATGTCTGTCTTCCTGCAGATTGACGTTTCCAAGTGCCACTACCTGGTGGACTTGGACACAGCAACGGAGAGCCTGCGGGAGCCCAGGTACTCCTCCAACAAAGAAGAGTGGGTGACCATTGCCTACAAGCCATTCCTTGATGCTTCCAGGTAGGATTTGCACTTTGGAGAGGGAGGGATGAGGGCTGGCAGTCTGTGATTTCTGTTTGCCAAAGTGGACAGGGAGGAGAGATCCGTTGGCAAATCCAATTTCCAGCAGAGTGGAACCTTTGTCAAACTCCTGCTTGTAAAATTTATGAGCTGAGTTGCTTTAGAGGGTGAAACCCTGCGAGGAGGGTGGTGAGAAGGAGTATTTTTATAAAGAAATAAACAATTTCTTTATAAAGCCTCCTGCTGAAGCAATGTTTTTTGGGTTTGAGGTGGATGTCGCCTCCTCCCAGGAGACTTTCACTCTGTCTTGTCCCAGCCAAATTCAAGACAGGTATAAATCAGTCTCAGAGGGGATGAGCTCTTCAAAATTTTATGAAAGCTGGCAGGCAGAGAGAGGAGGCAGTCAGCAGGGCCACACCTTTACTGGGCACCAGAAAATCCATGGAAGAGATCACTGCTGCAATCTGTTCTGCAGTAGTTGTGCTGCTCACTGAACAACTTGCTGGTGTGTCTGTGAGAAGCAGAGGTGGGATTTGTTCTCCTCCAGGCTGACAGGGGATGGGATCAGGGTTATCAGGCTGGGAGTGTTGTTCATACATGCCTGCAGATACAGGAACACTCAGCTGCATGAGGATCTTATTTAGTCCTTTAGAGCTCTGGCCGTGAAGGTGTCACACCAGGACAGAGGGGCTGGCTGGAAAAACCTCTGTAAAATCTAACCCAGAGTTCAGTGCCCTCCTGTTTTCCATGAGAGACCTTGTGACTTCCTGGTACTTGGGCCCTCCAGGGAGTGGGGCTGGGAGGAGCAGTGGGAAGGAGTGAAAATGTTCAAGAGCTCCCAGGAGAGCTCTGGTGTTCCCAGCTTGCTGACACAAACAGCTTCTCCTGGCAAGGTCTCCCCATGAACTGTATTTTCCAAGAGAACCTGCTGCTACATTTGGGCAGGACTTTGGGAAGTTTGGCCAATAAGTTTTATTAATGAGGCAGTTGAAGCATCAAAGGCACTCCTTGTGCAGAGGATTTGCCCTTAAATGTGCATTTTTGCTTTAAAGCCACATTTGTGTGTTCCTGGCTGGCATCTCACACCCAGCACCTGCTTCCAGTGCCTTGCAAACAGCCCTTGCTCCCTCCGAAGTGTAAAACCACTATGAAAATGCAGCTTTTTGGGGTTTTGTCATAGCTAGTGAGGAACAGAAGTGTCACTTGGGAGCTGAGTGAAGAGTTCAGGTTTGCAGCTCAGTGGTTGCAGAGCAAGGGGTAAAAAAACCCAAACCCCATCAAGCACCTCCCCAGCTCAGCCCAAAGTGCAGCTCTTGTTGTGTGGAAATAAATGAAATAAATGACCCCAGCAGCCCAGCTCAGTCCTGCTGCACTGGAGGCTTCTGGGGCTCACTGCGAGTCTCCCATTGACGTCAGCAAGTGCAAATGTAAATCTCAGCTGGCTCTGATAAATGCTGCTGCTAATTGAATTAGAGAGCACTCCGAGCCACCAGCTAATTATGCTCCTCAGGAAGCTGCTTTGCCAAGGTCCATTTAATTCTATATTGGCTGAGCGCTCCGAATCTGGCACACAAAAGGGGAAATATATCACAGCTCCCCTCTGAGGAGCACATATTTTCCAGCTCTTTAGGCTGAGCCTTCTGCTTGCTCCACACACTTGGGTTTTCCATTAAAAAAAAAAAAATTCGTAGTGCAAAATTAATGATTGGGTCACCTGGTTTGAGCATAGCATTACCCTGGTTTGATGAGAGCCTGTCTCCTTCCCTTTAATGGTGTTTTCCTCTAGCTGTTTTCCCTGGTTTTATTTTAAAAGTAGCTGAATTACTTCTGAAATGTGTGTGTTGGTACAGAATTTAACCCCTAGAGGAAGTGCAAATGTTAAAGGGTTTTCAGAGAGCTTTGATCCTGAGCTTCTTGTGGCTGGGAGGCGCTGGGACCTGCCCCTGTGGCACTGGGACCTGCCCCTGTGGCAGAGGTTCAGCTCCCTCCTGCCATTCCCTGCCCTTCTCCCTCCTCCTGCCTCTCTCTGAACGATGCTGGCACCAAATTCATGTTACCCAATGCAGTTTGGGAGGAATCTCTCACACTGCAGGTGTCCATGTGCTGCTGTTCCATGGAAGTCTGTGAATTTGGGAAGGGGGACTGGAACATCTTCACTTTGGATTTCCTTCCATCCCACAGCAGCCTCCTCTGGCACTGCTGGAACAGAATTGAGTTGCTTTTCCTGAAATTCAGGCAGAAGAGGCTCAGCTCCAAGGGTCACTGTGGTTCCAGCTCTGGTCACGGAGCATCTCTGTGGAGATGCATCTCTGGCTCCTGTCACGTCTCTGCCTTAGCTGGGAGCTGCTCTGTCCTGCAGCAGCGCCTCCTTCAGAACCCAGAAAACCTGGAAAAACAGACCCTGCTCACCCAGCTTGGAGTGATCATGGCCCTGCTCCTGCAGCCTGGGAGCTGAGTGCTGATTAAGGCTCCACACACTCGAGTCTCTGGGGGACAAATTTAGCAGCAAATGCAAATAGAACATTAAATATATTCCTGTCATCTGTCACCCAGCCCCTTCCCTGTGCCATCTGCTGTCTGAGGTGGCTGAGCCCAACACAGAGAGGTGACAGGAGGTGAAGGTTCCCCGTCCCTGAGCAGGGAGGGGACCATGAGCATGCAGGAGCTGCCTGATCCCAGCTGAGCCCAGCCAGGCTGTGCAGGAGCCCCAGGAGCCCCTGGGGAGATGCAGCTCCAGTGGCAGTTCCTGCCATTGTTTTCCAGCTATATTTGAAAGATCTCCAGTGCTGCCTTACAACAAGCAAACGAAACACAACTCATCTTTCTGCTGAAAAAATTACTCGAATGGGATGTCCAGAACAGCCAGAGCTGGGGGTTGAAGTGACCAGCAAGTGTGAGCCATCCCTGACCGCTCAACAATCCAAACTGGAGTGCTGCTGCTGCTTTTCCGAGCTCTGTGTGCCTGGGGTTACACTTGTGGCTGGCAAGCGTTGGTATTTCCCATCCAGTTGACCTTAAAGACATAAAGGGAGAAGCTGCAGTGCTGAGGAAGCAAAACTCTGCCTCAGCCCCAATTTCAGTGAGTTGCTCAAATTTTTGAAGCTTCACAAAGCTCAGAGCTGCTGCTGAAGGACGTTTTATTTGTCCACTTCACACTGAAACCTGGACTTTATCATTAGTGAGAGAATACATCCATTCAGAATGCTCTCAGCCAGCACAGCTCCAGCAATTAGCAACCCAATCAGAGGTGCTAATTTCACCCAGCCATCATTAAGCCCTCCGTGCTCCACTGGTCCAGTTTTTGAAAGGCTGTGAAATGCCAGCTCCCAGCACTGGCAGGACATGGAGTGAGTGTGGGCTGCAGAGCTGCCCAGCCCTCTGTAATTCAGTATTTCCACAGAAGATCAGCTCAAGAGCCGAACTTCAAAACGCCAGTGCCCATTAAAGCTGCTTTTTGCTCCTCAGAGAGGTGTGGGGAAAAGGCAGCCAGAAAGATGGGATGGAAAGGAGATTCCAGGAGGGAAATGCAGCCTTTCACCTTCCCAGTGCCCTGAGGGACAGGGCTGTGGCATCCAAGGTCCCCTGGGTGCTGATATTTGGGATTTTAAATTTCTTCCAATAATTACAGCACCTTCCTGCCCTCTGTCCCCCTCAATCCTGCAGGGAATGGATGGTGGGCATGAGGCTGCTGCTCTTAGTGACAGAAACCAGCTCTGGTCGTGCCAACAAGGAGAGAATTGGGCACTTAAAAGCGTTTTGCTTTTCCTTTCTGGTTTTTCAGGTCCTCGCGGCTGCTGCGGGCGTTCTACATCCCCCTGCTGTCGGAGCAGTACACGTGGTACGCCAACTACACCATCCTGAAACCCCGCAGGAAGCAAGCCAGGAAAAAAATGGGAGGCTAGGAACACACCTGGGCCAGCAAAAAAAAAACCCCAAAGCATCTGCTGGCACTCTTGGACAGCTCCCTGTGTGAAGGATGGTGCTGGGAGGATTCCCCGATGAGCTCTGGCAACCTCTGCTCCTCTGTCAGGGCTCTGCTCTGCCTCAAGCCATTGGAAAATCCAGCAGCCACCTATGGATGTGTTATCCCTGCTGCTCCCTGTGTTGTTCTCTCTTACGCCGGAGAAGAGAAAAATGGAAAATAAAAAGGGGGTGGCACCTCCAGGTTCTGCTCCAGGCTGCAAATCTGGGAAAATCCAGCTCAAATTCTCTCTGTCTCTCCCCCACCCACCCCCCCACTGTCCTCACCTGCTCAAGCAGTGCTTTTTTTCACCCAGGGAGTTTTTTTTCCAGGTAACAAAGCTTAGGAATTTTCCTTTTCGAAGGGGAAAAGAGGAAAAACACCTGACTGACAATGAACTGGAATGAACTGAATCTCAAGGAATGAAGCATCATGCACCACAGAGGAACAGCCTAAAGCTGCTCTGTCCAGGAGAAATTTCCAAGGATAAACCTGTGCTTTTGGGAACAAAAAACCCAAACAGAGACAATTATGTGTTTAATGGGATCAGAGTGTTCGTGTTATCTGTGAAGCCAAGTGTTTGTTTGCTATTTATAATGATTTTTTCAAGATCCTTTGAACTCTAGTTGTCAGCATCTTAAAAATTCTGGAATCATCCAGAGAGGAGAAGGATAAATCCTTTTTTTTTTTTTTTGCAGTTCTGTTTCCCAGAATAGCCAGGATGTGTTACGTGGGTCCAACATGCCTCAGAGCAGTGCTGTGCTTATTCCATCTCCATTTTCAAACGTGCAGCATCACCAGCTGGATGGAAGGAGCTGTTCTCGCTCACACCCCTGGGATTCTGTGGGGATGGGATGGGGTGGAGCAGAGGAGGAGTTCTGCCCCATGGTGTGACTGTGGTTGGGTTGGTGTGAGCAGGGGGATCAGGGAGCAGATTTGGGATCCAGAAAAGCTCTGGGGATCCATGTGTTGGTCCAGGTGCTGGATGCAGGGCTCAGCAGGGTGGGAAGGCTGTGATCCCACCTGATCCTGCTGGGACAGAGCAGGAGGAGCTGCATGAGCAGCAAGGCTGGGCTGTGTCATAGGATCAACTTTACAAACACAGGGAGAGGTTCTGAATCCCTTCATGGCACCAAGGAGGAGGTTTTTAATGTTTGTGCTACAAACAGTGCCCAGCCTGGAGTCTGGATGGTCACACCGTGGAGAATCCCACTGCACCCCACTTCCAGCTGGAAGCTGAGGCACTAAATTCAGGTTTAGGGTGGTGTCTAAGTTGTGCCATCCTTAGGGAAGTGGATTTCATCCCATGCAAGTCTCCCCCTCCCTGAGTGTCAGCTGTGGAGCTCTGAGGTGTCCCAGGAATGTGGCTGGGATGAGCTGTTCTGGGAGGGCAGAGCCGCCACCAGAGTTTTGTGTCCGTGTCCATCATCTCCCCTCTCCCTCCAGCCAGCTCTGCCCTCGCTGAAGTTTACCCAGGGCTCTCCAGTGCCAGTGAATCCAGACCAGAACTCCTGCCCTGCTTGTTGCCTCTTCCCTTGCTGCCCCCGACCTGAACTCAAATAAAGCGACCGATGCAGCTCAAGCAGTGATGGCAGCAGCTCTGTGGTCCCATGTCCCAGCCCATCACCACGTGTTTGGTGTGAACACAGTGCAGTAAACACCCATTGGAAACCACTGTGGCTGCTCCACCTTTCTTTCCAGCTGGATTCCTGTTCTGGAGTGATGCTTGGGAACTGATAAGTTCACAATAATGGGGAGTTAGCAATGTTTTCCAGAGCAAACACAGGTGCAGTGTTGTCCCTCACTGTCCTGCAATCCGTGAATTCTGCTGGGGAGGTGGATTACTGGGTGAGTGTTAAACATGACAGATAAAACAGGCTTCAGCCTCCTTTTCACAGAAAGGGTGAAGCTTCCCTGATGTCTGATAGTCCTTGTGGCATTGGTGTAACCTTTGTCCAGCCCAGAGTGAGCAAAGAGGAATTCTGTGTTGAAATGAGCTGGTTGGAAAGGCTCTGAGGGTGGGGAGCTGATCCCTGAAATTACCCAGCCTCAGAACACCCTGTGCAGGTGCTGCCCAGCCCAGCCCTGTTCTCTCTCTCTTGCACAAAGACGAGGCTGTTTTGACCTTTCCTGTTTTTCGTCCTCCCCTCGGAGCTGCCTGGGGAAGCTCCAACACTTTGAGTCAGCAAGAAACAGCTCCAGGGCCTCTGGATGTGGGGTTGGTGATGGATTCACAGTGCCAGGTCTGGTTCGGGACCTGCCCAGTGGTCCAGGCATGGCAGAGTTGTGGTTTCACCTTGATTTTGGGGACAGGTGGCTTTTCCACATCCCTGGCATCCTCTCCAGCAGGTGCTGCTCTTCCCTGCCTCTCCCAGAGCGTTGTCCCAGGGGCTCCTGGTGCTCCACGTGCTGCAGCCGTGAGAATCCAAAGGGTCAAAGCAAGGAGTGCAATTCCCAGGCTCTTTGGCTCTTCACCTTCCCAGCTTCCCGGGAATCTGCTTCCAGGACAGGAGCTTTCCAGCAGCTCTGTGCAGTTCTGGCTGGATCACGCCATAAACAAGCCCAAACCCTATTATTAGACCCTGGAAACTGCTGCCTTAGAGACAGGTTTGCTTATAAATATCCATCATTTTCTCGCTGGCTCTTCAAAGCTGGCAAGGAGAAGGGATCTCTGCTTGCCCAGAACCTGCCTGCCCCTGCTCTTGGAGCTTCTCCCCACCTGAGCTCATCCTTCCAGCCCCCCAAGTTCCAGCTGTGGGGATGAGACACCCACCCCAAGTGTCAGCAGGGTGGCGAATCTCAGCCGTTTCTGTGATCCTTCAGCTCTCCTTGCTCCCTGCCCAGCCTCCTCTGCAGCTGCTGGTCGGTGGTAGCAGGGTTTTAATCCTCTGTCCCTCCTTTTCAGCCTCAAGGGTCCCTGGTGGGGACCTTGCCGGGTTTAACCCCGCTCCTGGCCGGGAAGCGCTGCTCCAGCTCTTCCTCGGGCTCCCGGGAGAGGGCATCGTGCTCCAGGAGAACCGGGAAGAGCCGGGTGCGGAGGGCTGAAATCCTGGGCATGGGGTGGGGAATTGGGGCTTTTGCTGCAGGTTAAACTTGGGATTTCAGGGTGGAAGCTGCAGCCTCTGTGCTGCCCTGAAGGAGCTGGTGCTGAATTTTTCTCCTCCCCACTGCCACAGTGACCTGTCCCTGTTGCTGTGACAGCACTGGGGGTTCAGTTTTAGGTGTTTTTGGGTGTTTTGTGGCAGCCACACCCGAGGGAGGAGGTGGCAGCAGCTCCCCTATGGCTGGAGAGGGGGAACATCCCTCCCTTTATGTCCCTGGGGAGTCTCCACCGCTGCCATGGACCAACACTTCCCTGCCTAATTGGGATAATTCCTGGATCTCATTTTCCGCAGAGAGCTGACACTTATTGACAGATAATCCATGTCTGTATGGAAAACTCGTGATTAATTGCTTCCTCTCAGTTGGGCTCCCTGGCCTCTGTCTCTCTTTGTTTGCTGACAAACGTTTCATCTCCCTGGCAGTCCAAAAGAAAAAGTTGTGGGAGCTGCTGGGGAATCCAGGGCTGTGCTTGTCCTTCCCAGCAATGGCAGGCCTGGAGAGGGGAATCATTGAGAAGGATTAGGTGCGATCCTTTTTCACCTTTTTGAGCCCAAATAGGTGAGAGGGAACAGTAATTTATGAGAGAAATGGGTGGTCTGACTTCTCCATGTTGTGAAAATCAGGAGAACGAGGCAGAACAAACCATAGGAGCTTTTCATTTTCCTTTTTTACTTCATAAAAACTCACTGGGATTTTGGCTGCAGCGTGTATCCCATGGTTTTCAGGCAGGGAGGTATTTTAAATGTTAAATACAGGGAAAGAAAAGATTTCCGGGAGCTCACCAACAGTGTCAGGGTTAACGGGGCTGCCTCTGAAATGTCACCTGGGCTCTGACGTGCCTCTGGTGCATGAATGATTTACAGGAACAGCAGCACAGAGCTGGGCCTGTCAGATGATCCAGAGCTGTGTTCCCACCCCCAAAATCTGCTTTTCCCCTCAGCTGTCTGGCAGTCCCCACGCAGGGCCCTGCAGTTATACCAGGAAAGGGCTGTGCATGGGAAGGGGGGTGAATTTGGGCATTTTTTGCACCTCTGTGTGACCAGGGACAGGCTGGAGCTGTGCCAGGGGAGGTTTAGGCTGGATATCAGGACAACCAGAGGGTGCTGGGCACAGAGAATGGTCCCGGCCCCGAGGCTGCCAGAGCTCCAGGAGCGTTTGGACACCGCTCCCAGGGATGCCCAGGGTGGAATTTTGGGGTGTCTGGGCAGGGCCAGGAGCTGGATTTGATGATCCTTGTGTGTCCCTTCCGTTCAGGATATTCTATGGATCTATTATTTTTGCTGGTGAGTTCACAGATGCGTTCCTGTGGACTCTGCCCCTCCCAGAGGGCTGATGAAAACTGTTGATGTGTTTTTGTGCTGGGTTCTTCACGCCCTAAATAGCTCTGGCCAGTTCTGCCTCAGCTGACTGAAGTGCTGATGGTGCTTGGACAGCAAATTCTGCTGAGGGAAACTGGTGCAGGCAAAAGCTGATTCGTGCAACCTCTTGAGAGGACTCCTTGGTAAAAGAGGGCAGGGAGGGTCCAGCATCTCCCTAGGAGGAGCTGGGCTTGGTTTCCTGCTCTGCTGGAGCACTCCGTGCTCCTGGTGCTCCGTTCTGACTCCAGGGGTGTGGAGAACCCATTCCCTGCCATGGGAATTCCCTGGATGTTTGCAGCTCCCCTCTGGGATCCCTTTGCCCGTGAACAGAGCCATTGTGCAGATCAATCACCCAGTGCCACCTTCCAGAAATATTTGCTGAGAGACTTCCTTGTGTTTTGTGTTCCTGCTGGCTTGGGAGGGCTCCTCCTCTGCGCCAGAGCTGCCCTCACCAAAAAGGAGGATGAGCTGGCTTTTCCCCTTAACCAGTCAATATTTACTCTCCCAGGCAAGCTGTTAAAATGCTGCTGCTCTCTTGTTTTTGATGTTTGTTTCTCCTGCCTTGCTGGAATCTTGCCCCAGAGTCTCCCACACTGGCAGCTTTTGTTTGTGCAGCAGGGACACGTGGGTGTTCCTAAAGACGGGGTTGGGGGAGCCTTCCAGGGACTGCCAGGTCATGTTTGCATCTTCTCCTCTGTGTATGGGGTGTGTTCCAGCCCATCTGCCCCAAGGAAGGCTGGGGCTGGGGAGGGGAAAGCCATGGCATCATTTGTCCAATCCCAAGGTGAAATCTCGAGAGGAAGCCACATTTGTTCAAACCCAAAATTGAATCCTGCTTCCACGAAAATCCAGGAGGAAAGGTGACAAGGTTGGTCTCCAGCAGCAGGTTTTTTAGGAGTCCTGATAAACAAACTTTGCAGAGCCCCATCCAAAAGGATTTTTGGTGTGTTCACCCCTCGTGTGTAACATTAGCTGGAGCTTTGTCACTGCAAGTCCTTGGTCTCTTCATTTTTAATTATTGAAACACTTAATTTCCCTATTTCTGCAATTCCACTGATCCCCAAGAATTTTTTTTCCCAGCGAGGAATGACATTTGCTGCCCTGCCTTTCAGTGCAGCGTTGCCTTTCTGCTTCACTAACGAGAGGCTTGAAGATCCTCCCTGGCAAACTGTTGGATTTGTTAAAGTTGTTTGGCTCCAGCAGGAAACTTTTCTCCTGCACTGGTAGGGGAAGGCAGCCTGGTCCTTAATTGCTTTCTGCAGCTTGGCCAAGTGAAATCCATCTCTGTGCCCTCGGAGCTGAAGCCAAAAAAAATATCCCCAATGGTCCCTTGTGCTGTGTAACTCCTCTCTGGGTGAGCCTGGTTCCAAGGGCCTGTGTCTCCCAGGATTTATAACCTCTGGAGGAGGAAGATTTAAAGCTCTTGTGTGCAGGAGGGCTCCACGTTGGTTTTGAAGGGTGCTTTGCACCAGTTTATCCTCGTTTAGTTCTGCCTCAGAAAGGAGAAATCATTGGGAAAAAAGGTGTTTGTTTTACCTTTTGGCACCAGCTGGATTCATCTCTCCTGTTGGGAATTATTTCCCCAATTCATCAGTTTTAGTTTGGTTTCTGCTCTGCCCTTTGCACTTTTAACTATTTTGAGGGGTTTATTTAAAATCCCAGTTCTGTAATTTCTTACCCCTCACTGGTGGAGTCAGAAGTACGAGGCACACAGGGTGGGGAGTGGGGAGAATAAATCCGGGAAGCCTTGACAAGAATCGTGGAATCTGTGTGGAAAACCATGGAACCTTTTCGGTTGCTGTTTATACCCCTGCAGGGGAGGGAGGGGAGTACAGCCCCAAATCCAGGTGGTTGTGGTTCTGCCTCTTCAGTGGGAATGGTTCCCTAAACCTCTCAGGTCAAAGCCCAGGCTGGACTGAGTTTGAATAACGTGATGAGGACCTTTCAAACTCAAAGAGGGAAAATTCCGATTGGATATTGGAAATAAATTCCTCCGTGTGAGGGTGGGGAGGCCCTGGAACTGATTTCCCAGAGAAGCTGCGGCTGCCCCATTCCTAGAAGTGTCCAAGGCCAGGCTGGAGCCACTGGAAGGTGTCCCTGCCCAAGGTGGGGGGTGGAATGGGATGGGATTTAAGGTCCCTTCCCCGCCCCAAACCATTCCAGGATGCCAGGAGCACTGGGGCAGAGTGAAAACGGGGCACTGCTGGTGCAGCTGTGCAGCACACAGGTCTCCTCTTGCACAACTCCCGGGGCTCTGTCCCAGAGAATTTGTGTGCCCCAGCCCCTCTGGGAGCTGTTTGGCAAGGAGGGAAATCAGCTTCCAGTCCCTGCTTCCCTCCAGCTCCCCTGGGAGATGGGGCACAGGAGTTGGGATGGAGGGAAAAGGATCTTCCAGCCCATACAAATGTTGGATAATCCCTCCAGAAATGCTGTGGCCCAGCTTTCCTGAAGGCAAACTTTGGGCTCTTCCCATCCCTTTGACCCATGGTCATTTTCAAAGCTTAAGCGGAATTTTTCAGGTGCTTCCAGCTTGACTTGGTGTGTGATTGATGAGCAATTATGAGCAGATATAAATAATAGTGGATTTAAGTGTGTATGGATGCTATAATTAAAAGCTCTATTACAATATTTATTAATATTTAATTATAGATGTCAAAGGTTGCTCTGTAATTCTGTAGCACTTGACGGATCTTCCTGGGGAGGGAGCAACTCCTCTGTGTAATTCCAGCAGTGTTTAGGGGATAAATCCCTGCTGTGGGTCTCCACGTGGGATCTGAGCAGCTGGAGCTGTCACCTTGCTGGAAGGGCCTGCTTTTCATGGTGCTTTCCTTCTGTAGGGACACTTGGTGTCTTCCCAGAAGATTTGTCCCGTAGCAGGGCAGAACAGAGCTTGGCTGAAGCCTCGTCCTCACAATCTGGTGAGAAAAATCAGGTTTTTCCCAGTTGTATTTTAACCCCGCTGGCTGTGAAGGGTTTGGATTCTTTTAAAATTTTTTTTGGTTATAAAATAAGGACTTCTACATCCTGTTTAAAGGAAAAAAAAAAAAAACACTTCATGGAGGATTTGTGCCCTGCAGACTCGGCTGTGCTGTGTCCAGCATCACCCCTGACACAGAAAATCCTCCAGCAAACCTTTGGCCTCGCCCTTGTGACAGAAACCCAGGGGAGAGGGCACCACTGGCACCAAACTCAGCAGCTGGTCCTGGCTCCAGAGCCCGGGTGCTGCAGCTCAGAGGCTCGGGGCTGTCAGCTGCCTCTGCTCTTAGGAAATGTTTTGGCTGTTTCTGTGTAGATACAGCCCAAAATAACCCCTCACACGCTGCCTTCAGCTCCAAAACCACTGTGTTCTGTGAAACCCACCCTGCCCCAGATCCCTGGTGGGTTTGGGAAGGCCTTTGCGCAGGATCAGTCCCTGGGAGGGAAATATCCTGACTTTTTTTTTTTTTTTTTTTTTTTCTATTTTCTGGACCAGGCATTACTCTGAAGGATTGTCCCCAAAACCTGGGGCAGGTGGTGATAAAAAAAGAGCTTTTCAGTGTCACTTAGTCTGTTCCCAGAGCTCTCCCTTGTGCTTGAGTCACCCCACCCCACCCCGTCCCGTCCCGTCCCGTCCCATTCCGGGCTTTCTGCCCCCAAACCACAATCTGGACATTTAATCTGCTGCAGGTGTGGAGGAGCCAAAGGTGGGCAGGGGGACGGCGCAGCTGGGGGCAAAGGGCTCCAATTACCCAAATTGGCACCACCTGTGTGCGCTGAGGGCTCCGAGGGTGCCCCGGGGCCGAGCTGGGTTTGCTGCTCCTGTGGAGGCGAGGCTGGAGGAGCTTTAGGATTGTCAGGTGGAGGTGTGTTCCTTTTTGTGTTCCTTTCTTACCTTGATTTCAGAGGGGAGGGAGGGTCGCTCTTAGGTCATGGGTTCTTTTGGTTACCAGCCGAAATGTGTGGCTGTTTCCCTTTTCCCCTTTATTTCTGACTCTTTTCTGAGCCTCTTCGGGAGGTCTCTGGGTCTGGAAATGTTCCCCCCATGCTCCAGTGACCCAGCTGGGAGCAATGCAGAGCTCCCGGTGCTGCCCCAGAGCTGCCTTCCCCTGTGGGTCTCTCCAGCCTTATTTTTAGGCAATTTACAATTAATTCTTTTGGAGAGAAAAAAAAAACAAAAACAATTAAAATTGCCATTGTGGCTTCTAAGAACTGTTGATTGAAAAATCAGCCCTTCTAAAGGCTGGTATTCTGGGACAAATCCCCCAGGGAAAGGGAAAAATGTGACTGTGTCGTGCCAGGGCTCCAGGCAACGTGTTCCAAATAAACCAGAAATGCCGGGGTTTTGCTTCCACTTTGCTCTTCTTACTCAGCCTCCAGTTCTGAGTCAGGGGTGAGGCAGGGATGAGCTGCTAATGAATCCTTGTTTTCCTGCTGGTGCTCCGTGTGTTTATCTTGATTAAATCGTGGTATCCGAGCAGGTCAGGATGGAATTACTGGGGCAGCTTGGAGCTCAAGGAGCAGAGGGACTTTCCTGATGGGGATTTTGGAAAGCCTTCCCTCAAAATTCTTGTTGTTTTAACTGATGAAACGAAGCGAATCACTCAGAGTATTTGCTTTTCAAGTCCATCTTGCCCCATGGAATATTAAATGCACCAGTTATTATCATTATTGTCAATATTTGAGATTAATTTGGTCAAAGAACTGAGAAATGGCTGATCTTTGCCGAGCTCTGGCCTCTCTTCAAAAATGGGATTATTGAAAATAAACATTAATAAAAAGGTGAAGAGTTTGGGGGCCACAGGAGTGTCTTTGGAGCCAGAGGTGAAGGGTTAAACTGGGAAGGGTAAAGTTTGAAGCCCCGTGGTCCCAGAAGGAGGTCGGGGTTTCGCTTGTTTTTAACGGGAGCTTGGCACGGTTGGGATCTGTCTCTGTTGGCCGAGGGTGATTTGGGGCTGAAGTGCAGAATTGCGGTGGCTGTGCTGTGAGGCAGCGAGGGGGAGAGGTCTGCGGCCCCTTTTTGTGGGGTTTGGAGGGGGACGTGCCCCTCTCAGCGGCTGCTGGGCTCTGGGCTGCCTGGTTTGCGCTTCAGGCTTTGGGCAATTCCTGCTGGAGCAGAGCTGTTGGATTTTGAGGGGTTTGTGTGCGTTCTTGTGGTTATGTGGGAGTTTTTTGGGGTCTCTTTCTCTCTTTCTCTCTTTTTTTTTCTCTCGACCTTGCTGCATCCAGAGCTGGCGGATGGCGGGGGAAATTTGGCAGCTGCTGCCTTTTCCAGCAGGAAAAGTTCCGTGCTTTGCTGCCGGGGAAGGGTTAAAGCCCTCCAGAGCCTGCCCTGGCTCTCCGTGCTGAATTACCTGAAACTTGTGACGAGCGGGATGGCCCAGACAGATGTGTTGGCATGGCAACAGCTCCACGGAAACGCTGCTGGGAAAGGGGAGCCACAGCCCTGCCCGTGCCCCGGCTCCTGCTGGCAGCCCCTGATTAGTGGGAATAATTAATTCATCATCCCCCCGGCAGCCCCTCGGTGCAGCTGCATGACGCGAGCAGCGCTAACGAGGCTCGGCTGCTAATTTGCTGCGTTAATAATGATGTTCTCCTGCTTTTGGCTCGCAGGGAGGGGTTAAAGCCACGTTTTATGTGGGGTTGTCACCCAGACAGGGCTGGGAGCCTCGGGGAAGGGGCATTCCTGAGCTCTGCCCCTGGATTCAGCCCCTGCTCTGAGGGCAGCGCACCCAGTTTGATGGGGAAGCTGTGAACTGGGAGATGCTGGGCTCTCATTTTGCAGCTTCAGGAGTTTTTCTGAGTGGAGCATTGCGCCTTTACAGGTGTTTAGAGTCACTCACCTGCCGTTTTCTGGGCGCTGTGCAGCCCCTGGGGTTGCTGTGGGACTGGTGCAAACCAGGCGGGGAGTTCTGGTTTGCTGAAGGAGAGGACTCGGCTCCTGCAGGGTCCTTTGCCATAACAAGGAGCTCTCTGGTGAAGTTTTAACCCCCTGATTCCCCAGATCAGGAGCTTCTCCAAGTGCCCAAGATGTAAGCTGTTAATTGTGAACAGAACAGCCTGCCCTGGAATAGGGGAAGGAATAGGAAAATGTTGCCTTTGCTCCCTTCTGAGAGGTTTTGCCCTCTGAGATCGGGTATGGCAGCACCTGAGCGGAGGAATGATGCTTTCCAAGACAGAGAGAAACTCAAGCTGTTTGTTTTTGTATAAATATAAATATATATAATATATCCTGATTTTGGGGGGGCTGGTGGCCCTGGCGAACACTGCCTTGCTCTGATGAAGCATTTTCCATGGAAACAGCCACCTGAGCCTCCCAGGCTGCTCCCCAGGCTCTGTGCAAAGGCAGACCCAGGTGATTCAGGGTATAATTTCCCCCATTGACGTCAACCCTGCTCCCTCCCAGCTCTCTGCTCCCCAGCAGGGAGTTCTGAACTCCCAAAATGTGCCTAACCTTGGCAGGGCGCTCTCAGCTCGGTAAATGGCCATTTGTGGGTATTTCGGGAACACGCCTCCCATCAGCTCCCCGTGTGCGAGTGGTTTTGCTGCTGCTCTGCAAACCAACCCCACATGGATCCTTATCAAAACACTGTCGCCTTTATTTGCTGATAAGTCGCTCCAGCAGGGGCTGTTACATAAAACCACGTTATGGCATTTCCCGGGCAGGAAATCACCAGGTTTAGGGACCTTTTTGAGCAGAGAGATCTCTCCTGAAAGCCCCATATTTAAACTCTTTCCCAACAGAGTGGCAGCTCTGGGGAAAATGGAGCCTTCCTGGGAGGGATGTTGGATTGGAAACGCCGGGGAAACGGGCTGACAGAACTTTAACTCCTTCTCCTTTGTAAGAGTTGTGGGGTTTCTAACAGCAGGCAGAGTTTTGCTGTGGTTATTAAATTATTGGTGCTGGGTGGAGTTCTCTGCTGCTGGAGCTGCAGGTATGATTTTTCATCAGGGGCCATTTCTTTTAAATTAGAGGATGTTGCTTCCTCTGTTTCAGTTTCTACTCAATCTTGTGGTTTTACACTCAGATTAACCTTGAATTTCTTCATTTGCCTGCGTGTCCGTGCTCTCCTACAATTTACTTTTTGTTCTGCTGGTTTTTAACCACTCAGAATCAGGTTAACCCATCCAAAATCAGATTAATATCAGGTTTAGTCTGCACGGAGCCTGTTCCTTTAGCCTTGCAGAACTCAGTGGCACTGAGTTACTCTCTGTACCTTGAGGTGCAAGCAATGGAATCCTCAAAGCACCGGGGGCAGAAACATTTCCCTTATTTCTCCCTTCATTTCCCTGATTCTTATCCCTTTGAGGGCTTGCCTCAAATTCACAGCTGATTTCCTGTGAGAGTCACCCAATTAGAAGTTTCTTTTCATCCTATTTCAAACGAGCTCTCTGCCATCTGACCTCCCCTCCAGTGCAATATTCCCATCAGAAAACCACCTGAATCAGCAAAACCCTCTCGTGTCTGAACTTGCAATTTTTTCCCCACAGTGACCTGCTTGGTCGTGTTCCCATCAGGGTCAGGGTTGCAGAATTTTTGCCTCATTTCCCAGTCTTGCACTTTGTCCAGCAGTGGAGGGAGAAAGGGAGGAGAGGAGAATTAATTCCTGCTGTAATTTTATACTCTGACAGATTCCTCAATTTCAGGTACAGGGTGATTAATTGCAAAATCCACCCACAATTATATTTCTTTTATAAGCAGCTCCATTCTTACTTGGAAATAGCAACAGTTAGGATGAGACTGGTTGGTTTGTTTTTATTAAATATCCTAAAATGAAATATCCCCCATATGTTTCCCTTTTTTTTTGTTGCCCCACAGTTACACCCAGAAACTTTCCACTTATATTTGGTGTTCTTCAGGTAACTTCAGAAAACAGTGTTGCAACAAGGCAAGGTCTTAGAAGAGGGGGAAAATGTGATTTCAATTTAAAATAAATGTGATTTCGCTTGCACTCTCATGCCCACAAGCACCAAGGGGTGTGATCCAGTCAGGATTCCTCACAGAGAGGGAGGACAGGAATCTGAAACACACATGGACTGCTGAGAGAGGGATAATTCAGCAGCAGAGAAAGCCTCCGAACTCCCTCATGGCCTGAGAGTGCTTTGCATCCGGGGCTGTCTCCTCCTAGAACTCCCCTTTCCCACTTTCCAGTGGGCCTTTCCCTCCACTTTTCCTTCAACTCCTCTTGCCCCATCCCCTTTCCTTTGCCCTGCACCCAAAGGACTCGGGGATGAAGCTTTTCCAGGCTTATCCTGCCTGTGTTCAGGACACGGGGTGAGGTGACCAAGGGCTGAAGCTCACGCCCACAGGGCTGATGTGCCCCGAATTCAGAGTTTCAAGGTTTCCCTTGGATTTTCCAATCCAGCTCAGCAGCAGAGCTGTGTGTATTGAATTCAGACATGGTTTTAAGGCTTCCCTTGGATTTTCCAATCCAGCTCAGCAGCAGAGCTGTGTGCAGGGAATTCAGACATGGTTTTAAGGCTTCCCTTGGATTTTCCAAACCAGCTCAGCATCAGGGCTGCGTGCACTGATTTCAGCCCCGGTTTTAAAGCTGCTGTCGGATTTTCCAGGGCCGCTGTCCCCTCTGCTGTCACCCCGGTGTGACCTGTGCTGGTGCCAGGGACTGACACCGGCCCCGTCAGGCAGGGCTCCCTGCAGGGAAATGCTGGGCTCTGCTGCTCTGTGAGGATTTAGAGGTTCTGAGCGGGCTGAGAGCAGGGCTGAGCCCAGCCAGGGGCAGGGAGGCTCTCTCCTGTCTCACTGGGATAAGGATGGCTTAGCCTGTGCGTTTTGGGGGTGGCAGGGGAAGGAGGGAGTGTCCTCCAGGCAGCTTGGAAGGTTAGCTGAGGTCTCCTGAACGTGTGACATCCTCTGCTTGGCTGTGCCCCGGAGCAGTGACCCACTGGGAGGGTGGGAGGGGGTTTGTGGTGTTTTCCCTGTCCCCATGTCCTGGCTGTGGGGACAGGTGACTGACAGTGTGCAGCTCCATCACCCTGTGGCCCTGCTGACGTCCTGGCACTTCACCCTCTGTGCCAGGATCGCTGCCCTGGGTTCTGGGGGGAGTTTAGGACCAGCAGAGGATCAGGAGCAGTGGGAGGCAGCCACAGCAGGGGTGTCAAGGCCCAGCACCGCTGGCCCCTGGCCCTGTGCAGAGGCTGGAGGCTCCCTGGGGACACGGGAGCTGAGCAGGCAGGCACTCAGAGCTGTCACACACCTGCTGCTTAAAGGGTTTTGTGCCCCTGTGTGTCACAAAAACCCCTCAGGGGCAGCTGTTTGGGGCTGAGTCACCACCTAAAAGCACTTTTGGGGTGGGGGACCAGGTGAATCCACTGGTTCTCCACTAACTTTTGCACTTTTATCTCCAAGCATCGCACTTTGATGTCAGCAAGAACATTGAGAGTCACAGGAATGTCACTAGAGATGTTTAAAAAAGAGCTGCTGAGGTTTTTTCCACTGGTTTTTGGTCTCATCTTAAGTAATTTTGAATGAGCCTTCTGTTAATGAAAGTGGAAAGTGCTGTGACAATCCTGTGGCACGGAGTTTTCCAGTCTCTCCAAATTCATATTTGGCCAAAGTCAGTGGTACCAACAACCCCAAGTGTGTCAGAGCCATGGGAAGCAAACCTCAGTCTAGAAAATGCAGTGTTTGCAGCAGACAGGACTTTTCTTGGTGCCTCAGAGAGAGAATAACCTGACCCTAATGAAGACAAGAGTGGCAGGTGCTGCTTTAGCTCACTAGAAATTTAAAAAATGAAATGCACGTGTTCTTTATTTTGTATTAATACACTGTAACTGCTTTACAGAGTCCAGCAGATCAGTTGCATGTAAATACTACAGATGAACTTGCCAAACTGGAGCTCACAAAACTAGTGCATTTATCCCAAAGCAGAGACTAAACCCTCTAAATCCTTAAAAAAATACATTAAAGAACATACCACACACACACATATTGCACTTTTCTCCGTATGAAATTTGTACCCCATATACATCACACCAAAGTCTCTTCAAAGGAGGCTGTAGTACAAGATAATAAAGCTAATAATTACTCTAACAGTAGTGTACACAGTTCTCTAATGTTAGAACAGATTGGAACAAAAAAGCCACTTCAAAGGAGTAGGAAGTGGTGCCCAATGGATCCTCTCTGTATGAGAAGGCTTCAGAAGCCTTTTAGTCCTAATTGGCTTAAAGGAAATTACATGAAATGTTAAATATGCTTTTGGCTGAGGGGAAAGAGTCAGGCTAAACTACATTAAAAAATACTGCAGCTTCCCCCTGCCCAGCACTGCAAAGCTCTAAGGAGCTCAGACTGGTTGGCACATCCTGATAAATGAATTGCAGAACTCCAGAACGGAATTATTTTTATCTTTCGAATCCTGAAACGTGCAGGATCCTGGAGCTGGATGGGGAAGGAAGTGGTTATGGTTCTGGCAGTCACCCAGCTCCTGGAGCAGGACTGGGGCTGTCTCCAGAGTGCTGGGTGTCCTGTAGCAGCCCTCACTGCACAGATACTCACAGTCCAGAACACGTGGGTTATGCTGCGGGGCAGGGAAGGAGGAGTGAAAGGACAGGACTCTGTCTCCTCTTTGTTCCTGCTCTGTTCTGCTGCAGTTTTTGTCAGGCTGTCTCCCCTCCCTCTGTCAGTCCCTGCAGGTGTCACTGGGGTGGTGTGTTCCACTGTGCCACGGATTTCCTTCTGAAGGGAAACCACACAACAAAAACCTTTTCTTTCAGCTGTTGAAAGCAGAGCTTTCTGGCCATCTTTATCCTGTGATCCCTGTTCCTTAAACTCTCCTTTGCTGCTGCTGCCTTGAGAATCCCTGTGATAGCAGAAGTAGAAGCTGAGCAATTTGGACTGAACCAGACCTGGGCCAGTGTCAGAGCAGGCTCCAAAGAACAGGAGCTGTCTCTACCTGAGCACACAGGGACCAGGTGCCTTCTGTCCCCTGTTAAACCCTTCCCCCTACACACAGAGTGGCCAAACTCCTCCTATTCCATGTTTTAATGTGGTCTTATTGCTGTAAATGCTGATTATCCACCTCCCTGCACCCTCGGGATTTGCAGTATCAAAGACCAAACCTTCCAGCAAACTCTGGCGTGATCAGCACAGTTCCTCTCGCTCTTTGTGCTTTAATGAAGCTGCAATTGTGCTTAATGTTTGCTCAGAAAGGGCTGGCCTGGCCACTGGCCTGGCCTGGCCCACCATCCTTCAAGGTTAGAGACAAATCCCAGACTGGAGATCTCAGCTTCCTACAGCTCCCTGAGCCATCCCCCTCCTGTGACTTGGATTTCATGACTGGAAAGTTCTGGAGACACAACTCCTGATGGAGCTGGAGCATCCCTTGAAATGGTTGACACATCAACAGTTTGATGCTAAAATATTGCTGTAATACTTTCAGTGTCCTATATACACGAGCCACTCAAACACTGAGAAAGTTAAACATGTCCCACACGGTGGGATGTGTGCTCTGAAGGGACTTTGGCCACAGCAAGGACATAAATAGGGTATTGTCTACTTTCTTCAGAAAAAAGCATAGAGGCTGATAAAGAACTGAAAAAGGCACAGCACTATCACTTCACAGGGGTGTTTTTTTTTCTTTTTATAAGCTCATTGTTTTTTTTTATCCTTAAAGTTCTAAAACCCTAAATAATTGTCCAAATATACAAAGCTCAATAAACCACCAGCAACACATACTGCAAATTCAAAACACAGTTTTGTTTGCTTGTTTGTTTCTTTTTAAAATGCAACCCAGGGATCCTTTCCAGCGAGCAGAACTTCTCCAGGACAGAGCCCTCCTGAAAAAGGGGGCGATTTTAAAAGCCACCCAGGCGGATTTTATTATTTTTAGTATCATTTCCTGCAGCTCTTGCTCTCCCATGGTTCTCCTTACCTTCTGTGTCTGTTGGCTCATCCTTGATCCTCCAGAATTCCGATCCCCACCCAGAGGTCTCTCCAAACAGTCCCAGGTTTCTTTTGACAAAGTCCAGTTGTCCCTTGCTCCAGATTCCTTCAGCAGACAGTGAAGAGCTCCTTGGCAGGCTTGGGAAATCCTGTTTGGGTGCCAGCAGGAGGAAGTGGAGGCTGCCTGAGATGCTCAGGGCTGGCCATGGAGTAGTTCCCCACCAGGAGCTCAGTAGAAGTGCAACTTCCCTTGAATTCCACCTTGTGCTCCTGTTCTCCAGAGGATTTCAGTTGCCATCAGCGCAGACCCAAATCTACCCTGAATTTCAATGAAAACTATTGCTTTTATTGCCAAGAAGTATGATAAGTGTGCACTCACTCTCCTCTCTCCAAGTGAATGTTGGATGAATGCTGACAAACTCCCCAGATTTTTTTAGAAGGGGCTATTTCCTTCCTCTGAAATTCACCTTTTTTGCCTCCTTCCATGCAGACTTTGTGGGATGGAGCTGCACTCCCTGTTCTCCAGCCCCTGCCACTGGGACCAAACACCTCCTGCTTATTTTTTTTATTTTTTTTTCCCCTTCCAGCCAGGTGGATTTTTAGTTCCCCTGCCAATTCAAGGGTCGAAGAACTACCATGAATTCCGGGGGTAGGAACGAAAAGAACAACCAGAAATTCACATGCTTCTCCATTTGTCCTCGCACTCGGCCCTGGCTGCTAATTGACCAGGACGTAGCCACCGTGCTGGGGATCCACAGCCTCCATCATCTCACAGTCGAAGAGTCCAGGCAGTTCTGAGAGGGCCAGGGGGTCGTAGCTGGGCTGAGCCTCCGCGGAGGCCGAGCTGCTCTGGCTCTCGGGCACTGCCCCGCTGCTCTGGGGGAGGTGGCACTGCTCAGCTGAGGGGACAGCAGGCACCTCACAAGTCTGATAGGGGAACTGGAGGGGCTGTGCTGGCTGGGGCTGCCCCGGGGGCGAGAGCCGTGAGGGGCTGGGGGGCAGCGGCTCCAGCTGCACCTTCGGGTACTGCCTGAGGAAGGGCTCGAAGTGCATCTGCCCCGAGGAGGGCTCCAGCACGGGGCTCAGGGGCTGCTGCAGGCTGAACTGGGCTGGCTGCTGCTGCTGCTGCTGCTGCTGCTGGGGCTGGGGCTGCTGCTGGGGCTGCGGCTCCTCCGGGCAGGGCAGGGGCAGCGGGCTGGCCCGGGGGTACGAGCTCTCAGCTATCTGCATCTGGTTAAAGTAGGCCTGCAGCTGGGACTGCTTCTGCAGGAACAGCCTCTTCTGGTGCAGCCTGCATGCAGGACAGAAAAGCAGTTATTTCTGGCCATTTGGACTCGAAAAGGGTCACTCACACTGCTCTCAGTACACTGGGAAATCCCTGGGCAATCCTGCTCATTAACCGTTGCAGCACATCAAAGTTATCACCTTCCAGTGTTATTACAGATCTCCTTTGATAACCCTTTTTTATCAATTTTTTAAGCTAACCCCATGCACTGTTTAATTCAGTTTGTTAAGAATGAGATGCATTTTGTTTGTATTTTAAAGCCTCATGTTCGCTGCTCTGGGGAATTTGGGAGCTGAAGATCAGGCAGAGAAATTCGTAAACACGTGGCAGGACTTGTTCTTGCTTTTAAAAGAAGTTTTGAAGTGAAGCTTTCCTTTTTCAGATCATTTCTTAATGGATAAAGAGAGTTCCAGTTCTTTACTCTTGAGAGTAACTTTTCTGCATAGTTTGGAAGATTCTCACCTGTGCTCCTGGAGCTGCTGTTCCAGACTCCGGGGCAGTTCTTTGCAGTAGAGCTGGCAAGTGTTCTGAGCTTTTGAGAGCAGAGTGGGCTTCTGCAAGGAAAGCAGAGCTGGTTTAAATGGCTTTTGATTTAATGCATTAGTCCAGAAAGCAAGAGAAAGATTTTCTACCCCTGTAACTGCTCTGCTGTCCACAGACCCACTCTCTAAACCCATAAAACCTGCTGCCCATTGGCTTCTAACCCTTAGAAAATACTTTTGCAGGAGAGATTGTACCATAAAAAAATCCATGGAAAGCTTTCTTCCCAAGTGGAAGAAGCTGCAAGCTGGAAAAGTGGGGGGAAAAAAAGTTTTCTATAAACTAAAGCTGTGGGAAAATGGGTTTGAAATAAAGGGGGTGTGGAAGAGGAAGGCCCAGGGGGTTAAGAAGTGGCTGCTCAGATGCTGATGCAAACCTTTATGGGGTGTTACAGCAATAGTCTGTATCCAGCAGCAATTATTAAACACTGCCAGAGGAGGGAACAGCAAGAATGCACTTTTTGCATCATCAGGGTCAGTGCCTGACACCAGAAAAACATGGTGCAATTCCCAATTGAGCTGTTCTCTGCTCCTTTATCCTCTGAGTGCTTTTCCTGGGCACCAGGATCCCAAAGCTGCTGTGCTGTTCAGTGCAGGGAGGCAGGGCAGGGGTACCTGCAGCCTGTGTTTCAGGTACTGCGTCTCCAGGCTCGGCCTTCGGGATAACAACGGGGGGTGGGCACCATTGGGGAAAGCAGATGGAGCTTCCTGCTGCTGCTGCTGAGAGCCTTCCTCCTGCAGAGGGAAGAGGAATAAGCTGCATGTGCACAAGAGGCTTTCTTACCCCTTTCTTTAAGGATTTTCCCTGCCAGAGGTTCTGTGGTTGCTGTGTTCCTGTTCCACTTGAAACGACTCACTGGGAGCTATTGAATATTTCACTCTGCAAATCTGGCTGTTATCCCTTCTTGCAGTTATACCAGGCCACGTCCACCAAGGAAAGCAAAGGTGTTACTGGCCTCTGCTAAATCCAAAACATCCTTCAGACTGAAAGCAATAACTTTGTTGGGTTTGGAAGGATGACAGAGCCTCTCACTGACAGCACGAGGATGGGCAAAGGCTGCAAATTCTCCAGTCTGGGGAAGGCAGAAAGGAGAATAGGGAATTTAATCTGTCAATTAGCTCTTCTCAGACCTCCACAGCACCTCATCCTCTCCTGATCTGCCCCGAAGTACTAAGCTGGAGCTTGATTTCTGCTTTAAGTACCTGTGCAGGGCTGTTAATGAGGTCCTGCAGCTGGGTGGCAGCTGATGTCAGGGAAGGTTCTTCCTCTGATCCCATCTGTTCGTACAGCAGCTGGACTTTGTTCAGCTCCAGGATTCCTTTGGTTCGTGCCAGGTTCTGGAGGTGCTGCCTAAATGCTACAATTCCTGGAGAGGAGTGGAGCAAAAACCCCTCATCAGAAAAAAAACCCCAATTTTCTGGCTGGCACGGGCAGTGTGAGATAAGCTGGGTGATAACCGAGCCACAGCGGGGCTGCTGTGCAGGGAGGGCATTTCCTGCTGTGTCTGGGGATCATGATTATTCCAACAGGTTATGAACACAGCAGTTATCGATGCAGAGAGGTTACCTTGGGTCAGGGAGGTGTCGGAGGCTCTGCGTCCCTCGCGGAAGCTGACGGGGGAGCGGTTGTGGGCCTCTCGTTTTTGGGAGCTCAGGGCCTGCATGGCCGGGTTGGCAGGCCTGAGCCCGATGAAAGGGGGGGTCACCCGGGGGGCCTGGTGGCTGTTCAGCACCATTTCCTTCAAGGAAGGGGTCTCTCCCAGGAATTTGAGATCCCTCTGGATGGATCCCATGTCGTACTCGGAGTCGATGCTGCCCAGGGAGGAGTTCTCATCCAAGGAATAGACTTTGCCTGTGACAAACAAAACCCAAAAGCCAGGATAAAAAGGGAAGTGCAGTGGGAATCAGTGCCACTGACTCGAGCTACTCCTGTCAACAGTGGCCAGCTCAGAGTGAACAGCCAAAAAAATCAAGTTTGATAAAGGAATTGTCAAGTAAAACTTGCAGTACAGTAATGGGGATCTGCTACTGGTTTTTGCAGGATTTTGCAGCAATCAGACACTTTGCAGGTGTTCACTGGCTTGTCTGGGAAGTGTTCAGGGTTTTTTTATCTCACAGATAATCCTGACAAAACTGTAGCCTGAAAGGTTTAGGCACCTCCCTGCTTTTGGAGCCCAGAGGGTTTTATTTCCCCACCGTTCTCCACCAGCTCATCTTTAGGGGGTGAATGATTTGGGGACATTTAGTTGAAAAAGCAGCCTTTTCTCCCAGCCAGATCTCCCAGTTGCTGCTGGGGTTGTACATGAGTTTAGCCAGCTGTACATTTGCTGCTTTGATTTTACACTGTCTCTACAGCAGCTTTTGGGGTGTTTTGTGTTCTTTTCCCTTTGGCTTTTCCAGCAAATACAAACTGTCTCAAACTCATCACTGTAAAACCTCCTGTTTTCCATCACTAGCTAATTAGAGTGAGTGCTGAGGGAGAAGATGAGCTGTGAGATGTCCTTGCTGAGCTCTGTACCTGTGCCTGGCACCATCACCAGCTGGTTGGTGACCTCTGCCAGGGTGTGACGCCGCTTTCCCCCTCGAGCTGCCTGCAGGGCAGCGAAGGCCTGGGCTGGGTCCTCCTCTGCCTCTCCTTCTGTCTCTATTCCTTCATCAATTGAGGTTTCCATCATGCTGGAGGGCAGGGATTGGCATCCTTTCCTCATCACCACGGGGGGCACGGGGTCCAGCAGGCAGCCGTTCACCTGGGAGGCAAAGGGACAGGGGACAGCTTTGTTTTGGGCCCAGCTTTGTTCTGTGCCCAAAGAATCGCCCCCAAAAGCAGGAAATCCCTGGTCTGAAGGCATTTGGGATCTTTACTGAGTTTAAGGCTTGTTTGTCAAGTACGATTCTTAATTTCCCCCTTGCATTCCCTTAACATTCAATTCCCTAAACCTTAATATTCTTATTCCCACAGTTCTGTGTTCTCCAAGGTGGTTTTTTTTTTTTTTTTTTTTTATTTTGAGTTATTAAAAACTTTGCCAGCTTAGTCACAAGTATAAAATATTTCTGGAATGTCCAATACTGCTGTTCCCCCCTTCCCATACCTGCTGTGCTCATTTATCATGCTCAGATAAACACCACAAAAAAACCCCAGCCTTGTATTTCAGCCTTGCAGGGCTGTGCTCAGGAGTAACTCCATAAAAGCACCCTTTCCCAGCACAAGTCCACTTGATTGATGTTGTTCCCCTGCAAACACAGGTTGCCTGGAGAAGCTGTGGAATCTCCCTCCTTGGATTTACCCAGCTTGATAAAGCCCTGAGCAGCCTCCCACAGCTTTAAGTCAGACCTTTCGAGGCACTTCTCCAGCCTAAACTGCTCCTAGGATTTTCATTCTGGTTTTATTCTCCAGGCCAGTTTGCCATGGATCCTCCTGCACCGCAACTGATTCTTTGCCATATAAAATTATTTATTTTAGGCAAAAAAATCCCCTAAATATTCCTGTGTCCTGCAGCTTTGGAGGCTCTGTAGTGTAATTACTGTCCTGCTGCACGAATAGGACCACACTGGGCAAAATATGGATGAAACAACACAATCCTTCAGCACAAAACCTGGCACTGCTGCAGCTGATTCTGTGTAAAGCCATTTCATGTGAGCCATTCCTGAATTTTCCTCCAAGTTCTTTGGTATTTTGAAAAGAAAGGGTGTGGAAAAGAGGCTTCACTGCATTGACAGCAGCTCTTAACAAATGGTCCTGAGGCAGACTATAAGGTAGGAAAGTATTTAAAGCAGCATTGAGAAACAGCTATAAATAGTTTAAACACCAGGCAAGTGATGATTCCTGCACGGGGAAACTCTGGGTCTGCTGCCTCTGTTTTGATTTCGTGGATTTTACCTCTAAATTGAATTTCTTACACACCTTCCTTTCCATTTGTGACTTTCCCACTCAAATGCCTCACCCTGATCTGGCAGAAAAGAAGAACCAATCCCACATCGGCTCCTTGAAGTTTTCCAGGGATCAGAGCCTGGAAGTCTTTAGTGGACATGTCCTACAAAAATTAAGGCCCTGAATATTCCCAAGTGAGCTCAGACTTGACACCTCACTGCTGTCACCAGCTGTTGACCTACCCTGGCCAAACTGCACCTATAAAGCAAAAGGGGGATGCAAAATAAAGCTTGAAATGTTAATTTTTAAGTGCCTTTGAACTGCTTTGTGCTTTGCAGCTGCCAGAGACCACACAAGGAGCTGGTGCTGAGAACCAGGGCCACACTCTTGGTGTTGGGAACAAACCAGGGAGCAATAAACCCTTCACACTGGCAGGCAGGAAATCAAACCCCAGCTGGCATCAGGCAGGATAAATATGCTGAAATTCAAGTTAGAACGTGGTGCAATGTGAGAGAGAGAACAGAAGTTTTATGAGAGTAACATACTTCTAAATGTAATTATTTTAGGCTATTTTCCCTTCTAATTGCTGACTCCAGATCAGGCTGGAGCTCCCTTTGGACACTTCAGCTGCATCCATGACCCTTCTGTGTAAGAAGGAGGAGTCTTCAGGGCTCTTGAAAATAAGTTTGAGAAGAACAAGGGCAAGAAACCCACTTTTCTGGGGGTCTTGTCCCTTTCCAAAAGCAGTGTGGTGAGAATGGAATGTAAGCAAAGAACAGGAGGCAGAGGAATGATGAAAAAAGACCCAGCTGTGGAGAGTTACAGGGAAAAAGAATGTGGAATACCTACAACTCTTGATGCTTAAATACTTGAGTTTCAGGAAGCAGTGCTGTGCTTTTAAAAGACAAATAGATCTTTTAGCTGTAATGACTTCTGGAAAAAAAAAAAACCCAACAAATAATAGTGTGATTAAAAAGCTGTACCTTTGGTGTCTCAACCCTTTCCTCCTCCATAAACGCTGCCTCTCCCTGGCAGCTGGAAGGAGGGAAGGAAAAGGCTTCTGCTCCTGAGGCTGAGGGGAGACCTGGAGACTGCAGCAGCCTTGGATTTTGGGAATGCAGGTTCACCGAGGGGACCACAGCTTGTGCCTGAAAAACAGAATTTAACAACTCCAAAACTGGAGTGATTTTAGGTAGGGAGCAACATTCCAAGTCACAAATGGAACAATGTGTAGCCCACCACTGTCAGAGCAGAAGTGCAAGATTTATTTCTTGGTTCAGGATGAAGAACATTCTTAGCCTTTAAACTATTAAAAGAACAACATTACCAGCCCCAAAACACACAGGCAAACCCCAAATGTAATTAAGCTCAGTAGTTACTGAAGCTGACTTACCCCCAGCAGCACAGACAGAGTTTAGGGCTTTTTGATGCTCTAAAATTCCTTTTTATATTCAGTGCAAACCCCCTGAATGTTACCAGGGGGCTCACGACTGGTTTCAATGACTTTTTTAGGAAATTAGGAAAACAGGGCTATTTAAAGGTCTTTAACCTTTATTTCTGGGAGTGCAGTATCCACAGCACTGGCCAAAAGGGAACAGTCAGAAGAGCTGTGGTGCCACCAGGTGTGAAAACAAATTATCCTTGGGACAACTGCGAGGTTGTAACTGAGGGAGAAGTGGGAACTTCAGCTGGGAGAAGAGCTGAGGTTAAAACCGGAACTCCCCACCAGAGCCAAACCCACTCCTTGCATTTTGTGCTTCAGGATGAAACTACACCAGCCAGCGAGGCACTGCAGGTGGAATGGAGAGATTCTGGAGGAGGAGGAGGCTGAGCAAGGCCGGGAGGGCAGCAGGGAGCCTCACCTTGGCCACGGTCTGCTCGGCGATGGTGCTGGGCCGGCGCTGCCGCGCGTCCACGTGCTGCTCCACGGGAAAGCTGCTCCGGTGCGACTTGAGCCTCTCCACCAGCAGGTAATAGATGGCAGCAAAGTGGTTGTAGCTCTTGTTCTGCAGGGACTGAGAAAGAGAAGCACAGCAAGTGTGGCAGCAGCCAGGTGGGTGTTGGTTTTTTGTGTTCTGCCACGAAAAAGAGGGAATTTGGGGGGGGGGTTTAGGAGGCGGTGGGGAAGGCAAACGCTGTTCTGGGCTGGGAAGGGTTCAAAGCAGAGTGGCAGGGACAGGAAAACATCAATCCTAGAACTGCAGCGAGCTCCCAGATAGATGGGACACTCACAGATACCATTCTGAACCTGCAGAAGGCACTGAGCTCCCATCCTAAAGGCAATTATCCTGTTAATTCCACAGGGAATCCTGGCATTTATGTCTGGCGAGAATGGCTTAGGATAGGGCAGACACATCAGCTGCTCTCTGCTTTCACGCTCCTGTTTGAATTTTCTTTGACCACCCTCTTAAAAACTCAAAATGAATTTACTTTCTAATTTGCCCTTGTCTCTCTCCAGCTGCCAAGTTAATGATTTATCCAACCCCACTCAGGAGTGTGTTTCAGCCCCATTTGGGTGTGTTTCAGCCCCATTTGGGTGTGTTTCACCCCCATTTGAGGTGTGTTTATCCCCATTTGGGTGTGTTTTACCCCCATTTGGGTGTGTTTCACCCCCATTTGAGGTGTATTTTACCCCCATTTGAGGTGTGTTTTACCCCCATTTGGGTGTGTTTCAGCCCCATTTGAGGTGTGTTTATCCCCATTTGGGTGTGTTTCACCCCCCATTTGAGGTGTGTTTATCCCCATTTGGGTGTGTTTTACCCCCATTTGGGTGTGTTTCACCCCCATTTGGGTGTGTTTTCCCTCCATTTGAGGTGTTTTACCTCCACAGTTTTCTGCTGGTCTATGCCCAGGCTGTGCATCAGCCTCAGGACCTGCTCGTTGTACTCGCCGAGGGAGGGCTCGTTCTCCTCTCCTGGTGGGTAGAGGATTGGCCTCTGGGCAGGAACCTCCACCAGCATCCACTTGTGCTCCTTGATCTGAGCAATGGTCAAACGTTTGGATGGGTCCAGGACCAACATTCTTCTGATCAGGTGCTCACACTCTGGTGGGAGGAAAAAAAAAAGAGAATTATAAACTTGCCCAGTGTTACCTGAGACTCACCAGCCCAGAACTGCCTCACTGCAGCTAAAAATCCCTCAAAGCAAGATTAAAAATCACATTTAGAAGGAGAAAAGCCTGAATTCTTCAAATACAAGGCATGGCCAACAGTGCTGTTCCCCCTGCGCATCTCCTGCCCCCCAGATTTTACTCAAACCACACCAAGAGAGTAAAACCACAGCACTGTTACCTTCTGACATGAAATAAGGGATCCTGAACCTCCCCTCCAGGACTCGCTGCCTCAGGATGGGCAGGGTGGGTCCATCAAAGGGCAGCGCTCCACACACCAGGACATAGAGCACCACCCCCATGCTCTGTGGGGAGAAAAAGGGAATTTTCAGTTCCATTCCCAAGCTCCCAGCAGTGTCTCTAGAGGGTGGCAAGCCAAGCCCTGCCACAGAAATAACTCTGTTCTGCAGAAAAAGGGAATTTGGATGAAAAGGAGGCAGCTGCACACGGGTGACTGAGTGGTACCTGAGAAGTGAACCCCAACTTCAGCTGAGAATTCAGGGTATTTTTATTAATCTCAGCGTTGCCCAAACAAAAGCAAACCTCAAGCAACAGCCACTCAGTGTGAAAAACTGTAATATTTTATATTTAGAGCCTGTGGGGAAGAGTTTCTGTGACCAGCCAGCTTGAGGGGATCATTTAACGTGAGCAAAAGGGGACAAAATGGGCAAGAGCTCTGCTCCAATTGCTTACCCCTGGAAGGATGGAAGTGAATTTGCACTGGAATATTCTTGTCAAAAAAATAACAGTGCCACAGCACATGAGAGAACCACATCAGCCTGGCACAGCACTGGGTTTCCAAAGGGGAAAAAAAGCAGGTGTTGACCTCAAAACTTTGTAAGAACACAAGAGATTTTACAATTAAATATAGATTTTTAAAACAAACCCCTGCCAAAAACAGAACTGCAGATTGCTGCAAGCTCAGCACCTTCACAGAACCCTTAACTCAGGAGTGAAGACGATTTTATTTTAAATATGAACACCTTCTCTGTGGGGAGACAGATCCTGTTAATGATTTAGGACCTTATATATTTAAGGAATATTTACCAAAGTTCAGGGATTCCCTTCTGACGTCCACAGAGTCACCTGGCTGACGTCTGCTCTGTGTTTATCAGTCCCCAAAGGTCCAGGAAGGCTGGAGCCTCTTTAAAGCCAGTATTTATTGTGTGCTTATGTACACACAGTCAGCCCAAGGCCAAATAAATGTGTGTAAAAGCATGGTTTTTATTTGTTTGATTAAAAACTTCACCAAGTTGTTATTTGGGAAGGCAATTTGGATGAATTTAAATTAACTGAGCGGCCCAAAGGTGGCTTTCCATGATCTGCCCTGGCTAAAAAGTCAGTGCCTGGGTGATGCTGTGTGCAGTGTTCTCCAGGCTGCCCAATCATCCTGTCTCTGGTTGCTTTAAGATGTGAATCAAAAAAGTTAACATAAAATCAGAAAATTAAAGTAAACCCCCCAAAACCCCAATAAAAGCAAAGCAGGAATGAAAAGCAGGCTCTGAAGGGTGCACAGAATTTCTGCAGTTCCTTTTAGTCCCTTTCCTACTACATCAGAGCAGGGAGTGCCCTCTCTCCCCTCCTCATTTGGAATAATACACACTGAGACACCAACTCCACCCCAGGCAGCTGCTGCTGGAGGGTTTTGGGGCACAAACGAGCTCATTTCCAGCTCCAAGATCAAAGCAGAGCAGTCCCCTCTCTCCTGGGTGTCTGGGCTTCAGAACCCCTTTAACCTCGTCAAGGTTCAATTCCCACTTAGCCCAGAAAACACTAAAAGGCACTGGAAAAAAGCCAATTTCACTCATCCAGCCAGGGAGCTTCTGGAGGAGGATTTTGCCCTCTGACATCCACCTGCAGTGCACATTTAGCAGCCACCTGGACAGGCAACCCCAATTCCATTCAGAGTTAAGCAGCATTTTAGGACACTCAAGAAATAAACCTGAAGAGGAACAACTTGTCTGCAGCTTAAAAAGAAAATCCAATATTCCAGACCCACAGCTTAAGAAAAATCGAAGATTCCCAATCTGCAGCTCAAGAACAACCAAAGATTCGTTCCAGCTTCCCAAAAGTTGACTGGAATGCAATTAAAAGAAAGGAAAATGGTACCCAAATGTCCAGCTGGGGTCCCTCATACTGCTGGCCTTCAAAGACTTCTGGGGCTGCGTAGGGGGGGCTCCCACACCACGTTGTCAGAGGCTCCCCGCTCTTATAGAAATTCCCAAAGCCAAAATCTGTGGGAAAAAATCAATGGAAAAGTCACTCCAAGCTTCCACTGCACCACAAAGAATAATTACATGCATTGCCTAAGCCTGAAAGCCCACTTTGATTCCATCCCAAATCCTTTTGTGGGGACTCCCACTGAAAATATTGGGATGCTGGATGTCCTCTACTGCGGTTTTCCTATTGTGGAATTATTAAAACACAGCAAAACCTTCACAACCTGGAGGAGTTGTGAGTAAACTTGTACCAGTTTATAAACAGCCATCATTAAAATTCAACAAACTGACAGTCACAGCAGATAAATGAGATTGTTGACTTGCCAAGAGATAATCTGAGATTTCAGGTGCTCTCTAGCCTTGAATACACAATAAATTTTGACAAGCTTTGGAGCTGGGAGGAAGGAGCTGTGCCAAGAGCAACAGGCATGGGAAAACGAGGGGACTTTTGCTGGGAAGGACACTGCTACTGGGATTGTCTGCAGCCCTTGGAATTACCAGTCCATAAATAAAAAACCATGCTTTTAAATGCTTCTTTTTTTGGTTTAATACATGACCAGCTGTGGTCTGATATTAATCAGAATTTTTATAACCCAGTGGTGAAAAGCAAAAGCAGCGTGCTTGGAGTGAGCCAGAGCCTGGTGCTGCTGTGACAAACAGGACTCAGGCTGTTGATTCAGCTCCCAATGCCTCCCAGGGATGCTGTGAATGCTGATCAGCAGATAGCAAAGCTGATAAGCGCCCTGGTTATCACAGGCTCTGCTGAACCCCCGGTTGTGTCGGCTGTGCTGCTCAGAGGAGCCAGAAAACCAGGAGAGAACCCTTGGAATCAAAGCAACGAAGAGAGATTCAACAAAGACTCCAAAAAAAGTCACCCTGGAGTTGGTTTAGAGCAGCAGCCTGGGACTGAAGGCGCCTGCTGCCACCGAGCTCAGTGGGAAAGGAGTGGGGGTTGCTTTCCTAGCAGGAGCTCCAGCAGCCCTTTAATGGAATTCTACCTGCAAGATCACTCAGAAATGAAGCAGTTTTGGGAACACCAGGAGTGCAGAGGGTTTTGGAGCAGAGAACGAACATATTTTGGTGTAAGAAAACATCTTACACTCCCCTAATTCCCTGATACGTGTGGAACCCTCCATCTCCGAGAGCCCTGTTTGGGATCAGGGTCAGCAAACCCGATACCCAGCCCCGCAGGGTGAACTTTTGGGACCTGGCCACCATCAAAGGGACCCCGCTGGCTGTGAGCAGCCAGGCTGGATGCCAGGGCTCCGGGTGAAGGTCAGGAGCCACCAGAGCGTCACAGCAGAGCCCTGACGGGCAGGGACGGTCACGCCACGGCCCGGGGACGTCACCAAGCCCCAGGGCTGCCAAGGCCAAGGCCGGCTCAGATTCCAAACTTATCCAGGAGCCACGGGATAGAACATCCCTGCTGCCCTTCCTCCCTCATCCTCCTGCAGCTCTGAAACAGCTTCAGCTGTTTAGTAACACAGGGGGGACAACAAAATCTACCCCAGCACTCTGTAATCCCCCCACCACTCTGTGTCACCTTCTTCCCCTTTTTCCTTTTTTTTCCCCTATCACAGCCAGACTGCTGTTGTGAATTTTTATTATTATTATTATTATTCTCTTTGAGAAGACTTTTATTCACACAGAATTGGCTTGGCAACCGTGACAATGCTTCGGGAGACACGGAGCGATCCCTCCTCTCCAGAAGCATTTTGCCACTCCGTGTAGGTGTTGTTCAATCTGATTTCTCCCCTCACTTATCTTGGATTTGTCAGGTTTTCAACATCCTCGTAGTGCTGCAGATAAACATCAGGTTTTTATCTCTGAACTGCAGCTCTTACTCGGGTGCCACCCTCATAAATCTTCCTATCAGATTCACAAGTACAAGAACATTTATTTGTAAGCACAGCTAAAGAAAGCGTGACCTGCTTGGGAACACAAGGATTTCCAAATCCTAAAAAAGTGAAATTCTCTGCCCATCCAGACTGGGATTTAAAGTTACCTCTTTGGTGATTTCTTCAAAAAGACACATGAAGAAATCTGAGCAGCAAAAGGAACAGAGCCAATATAAGAGAAGCCTCAGGTTTACGTTATTACCGTCACAGGATTCATCTCACAACACATAATGGTTTTATTTATGGTCATCAAAAGGACCTCAAGAGCAAGGACATCCTGGAGCTGATCCTGGCCTCTGCTCCCTCTCTGAGCAAGAGAACTGCAGAACTTGCAGTGCTTAACTGGGTGGAAGAGCAGCTCTTGGCTGGCATCTGATGGTCTTGTGACAGCACAGACGACTGAGCTTTATTAGGGAAATTCATGAATGAAAGGGCTGTGAATTGCTACCAGAAGGAGCAGCCAAGGAGGCACAGACACAGCAAGTGGGAATTCCTCACCAGTCCCAGTGCCTGGGGTACCAGCATTTACACCTGGAAAATGACTTCCCCATTCTGCCTTTGACCTGCACCTCTGAAACTCCAATTTCTTCCTTTTTTTATGACCGATGAAACACGAGAACCCTTCAGCTCTGGATTTCAGCAAGCATTGACAACACAAAACACTGCCAGATACCTCCTGACTGGCACTGGGCTTTTTCACGTAATACAGGAATTAAAACCAGTGTTCTGCATGTCAGTAACTGGCTCTCACCTTTAAAAATCCAGTTCTGTTCTGTTTTGGACAAAATCATTCCCTGGCTGGGGAGATCAGCATTATTTGTTGGGGTACACAACTTCTTGTGGTCACCCCTTTTTGTTTCCATTATCCTCCCCACACAAATGGCTGTTGTAAACAATTTCTAAGCACTCCAGCATGGATAGCATCCATGAAAACCCTTTCAAAGAAAAAACTCAGGATTTAGACATGATCCTGGATGCTCAGTCCATGGGGCTTCCTCAGTTTTTAACTACTGCACTGTCAGTTGAGTTGTCCCACTTTTTGGAGTGGCCAGGATTCAGTTAAGCACAAAACAATCATGAGTCTCTCATTCTCTCTGTTCCCCCTTCCACCTTGTTCCTACTTTGCCATTGCTGGTGTGCCACAGCCATTCTGGATCTAAAGTGGTCACTTTTAACCCAAAAACATCTCGTTCCAGAGGAAACACCACTGATGTTCAAGGGAAAAATATGCCAGCCCTCTAAAAAAAAAACCAAACAACAAACATATGCCAGCCACAGAATTCTAAAAGGACTGAAATTGGGCTCATTACCAGAGCACTGAGATTATATAATGGAGTGATCTTCTTAACATTTGCCTGAATCTGCACGTTTAAAAAACAAAAAAAGAAACAAAAAAAGCGCCATCATTTGCAGCATTGTGTTCAGTTGAATAAACTCGGTGTTTGTGCAATCTGCAAATATTGGCTCTCCACAGTTGTGGTATTTGGTTTCTCAATCTCATTACCCCCTTTAGAATAATCTCGAATTTCGAAGGTGTCATTTTTTTGCATGGCAATGGAATCTGTTTTCCCGGTAAAAATGGAAACAGGCTGAGATTTCAGCCCCGTTTGCAATCTGAGAAACAGGAGCTCCCTGCCAGAGCTGCTGCAACTTCTGCTGAGCATCCAGCAGGACGGCAGAGCCTCTCATTTGTACCTCCAGAACCCTTCAAGAAGGAGCTCCAGAGCTATAATTAATCCATTCTCCTAAAATTACCAGCAGAACTCAATCTTGCCTGGCTTGCAGAGAGCCACAGGGAACTTTTGTTGGAGGAGAAATGTGAGCCTGGGAGATAATGGGGAGAGAGGTGCTGATAAAGGCAAGGTATGAGCTTGGCAGCAGCAAACCTGACCCACTTCAGGGGCTGAATGCTGAGCAGCCACTCCTGACGTCAATGCATATTTCCCTGTCCACAGCAGCACTCCAGCCTTCTTCAAAATAACAGTCTCTGCCTACCTGGGCTGCTGCAAACACAGCAGCCTGGCCACGGCACTGCCAGGAGTTCCAGAGTGGGGCTGGAAGTTCCCAGCGAGGAGCTGGGCCCCGATCCCAAGCTGCCTTTGGGTTTCACTGCGCGGATTCCTCGCTGCACGGGCAGCCAGCAAAGGTTGTGTTCGGTGAGAGCTGAAATGCCCTCAAGTGATGCCCTCAAGAAGCAGCAAATCTAAAGGGGACACGGACCAATCCAGCTGCTTAAGTTTGGGAAGAGCCAGGAAGGTTTGCTGTGCTGAGCACAAATTCCATGTCAAACCTGGCGTGGCATTCCTCACTTTCCCCCTTCTGAATGGACATTTTATCTCATTAATACCTTCAGTTTTGCTACTTAGACTAAAACTGGAGGGCTTTGCTCCCAGCCACCTCACACCTTCTCGAAAATAAACCTATCAAAGCTCTCACCTCAAACTCTTTACTCATCCTGTTTCTTGTCCAATTACTGAGAGCGAGAAGATCCTTTGAATTCTACCTGTCCCCTTCCTTTTAGAGCAATATTAACACAAAACTATTGGATTTCACTCCAGCCTCAAGCATCAAAGGTGGCAATCCCACGAACTCACAGATTTAGGAACATTTTTGAATGTTAGTTTATTCTCCTGGTGCCTGAAACACAGAGGTAACTTTGTGCATGTTTCAGTATTTGACTAAAAACTGTTGTATTCTTGAAGAGTAAAAGCTTCAATAAAACCTTGGAAGCAGCAGACTGAGCCAAGAGGCCCACTGGAAGTTAAGAAAAGCTTTATCAAAATAATTCATTGGTTACTGTGCTGCTTTTTTCAATTCTTCCATTAATTGAAATCAGAGGAAAATCCCAGCTATCAGAGCTGGGATCCTGGCTGCCCTCTGTCCTTCCCCAGCCTGATAAATGAGCCATGACAAAGATGAACGACTGGAAGAGGCTGTTCCCAGGGATCTGCACAGCACCAGATAACTCCAAAAATCCCAGATAAACACTGTGGAATTCGTCATCCGTCTCCTTTCCAGAGAAAAATACAACAACTGACTCAGCACAAATCACTACAAAGTTTCCAGCAGCCTGAACCTTCCTCCAGCTCCTTTATCAGCCAGGCTGGACACGGGGAGTTGCTATCAACCTGATAAAGCCTGACAGAGATCCACGGAAGAAGCAGCTAATGGGCTCATTAGCATCCAGCCCACCTGTAATTAACTTTCTGCAATGGAGAAGTGGAGCAGGAGAGCAGGGAGGCAGGGCAGAGGCAGCAGCAGCCGATGGAATCTCCTCACTCCCACTATCCACCGTTTACAGAGTCCCTGGAGAGCTCCAGCTCTGAAATTCGGGGTGACAGAACAGCTCAGGGCTCCAGCCTTGCTGTGGTTAATGGCTCTCCTGAAATGCCTCTGAGGGAGGGGTTTGTGAACCTCTGCCACTGCTTCCCTGCAGGGCTCAGGACATCCAGGGCAGGAAAACCTCTGGATGCAGGAGCTGAGACCCCTGAGGAGCCCTGGAAAACCCTGCCAGGCTGAAGAGCATAAGCTGCAGAGCTGCACACTGATGTGGAGAGGGATCAGAGGGCAGAAGTGGGCAGGTGAAAAGGAGGAGAAGGCAGGAAAGAAAGCACAGATGAACAATGGCACAGAAATTCCCTTCTTTCAGCTCAGTTCCTCAGAGCAAGGGGGTGGCTGGCAACCCTCAGACTGTATTTAGGATTTATTCAGCATTTACCAAAGCCAGAAACCGGCCTGGTGAATAAATTTTCTGTCAGCCATAATTCTCCAGGTACTCTGATTGCCAGGAGCTGCTGGAGGTGAATCCAAGTATGAAATCAGAAATGAGAACAGAAAACCACCCCACGAATGGCAGTGCTGATGAACCCACCTGGTGAAAGCTCCACAAGGCACCAAAACCCTTTCCCCATTCCAGAAATGCCAGGAGGGAAATGAAAGGGTAAAATAATCCAGCAATGATCAGAAATGTTTTATCACTTTGCTTTTTGTAGCCTGAGGAAGGTAAATTCCTTCTCCTTCCAGCACTCCCCCTTCCCACTCCCCTATTATTGAAGTTCAACAGTCCCCCAAATCAAGATATTCTCTATTTTTCCCATTTCCAGCCTCTCTGGGCTAAAGTCAGCATGGAAGGATCCGTGGAATTGTAATGAAAACGATTTCTATTGCTAGCAACATCTGCTGTGTCTAAATTTATAATTAAAGTGAAATCATGCATGCAAAAAGGAAAAAAAAAAATCAATAAGCTTCCATTTTGAGGTTTGGTTTTTTTTTTTAACGTTGAAAGAAGTTATTTGATTAACTCTGTTTTAACCTGAACATCTGGCAGCATTAAAGACATGACATGACACCCACCGAAAAAATGTCTATAACTCCCAATTTTTTTTTTTTTCTGGAAGTTAATATTGGAAATATTTCAGCTGCACGGACTTTGATATCCACCACGGAAAAATATTCACCTGGAAAACCACGAAGGAATCTCGGGCAGCACGAGTGAATTCCTGGAGGGGGTTTTGTATAAAAAAAAATAGATAAAAATAAGGTGTTCCTGCATGGAGTACCTGCTATTTTGATGTTCATGTTGTTGTCAAGCAGGAGGTTCTCAGCCTTGAGGTCCCTGTGCACGATTTTCCTGCCGTGGCAATATTCCACCGCCGACAGGATCTGCCAGAACTTGCGCCGCGCCTCGGGCTCGCTCAGGCGGCCGTGGCTGGCCAGGTAATCTGGGGGAGAAAACCAGCAGAAATTCAACCAAATCTGGTTTAAATCAGGCTGGACAGCAAACAACAACCCTGAAAACTCAGTGATTTCCCACCAAAAGTTAGCACAAAGGAACTCAAAGCAGTTTCCGAGTTGTTGTTCTCCAACTCAACCCTCTGAAAAAACGGGGGAAAAAAAAAGAGGAAATTTTCTTTTATAGCTTTCTGGTCAGTGTTTTCACAACAGAACTCATGGTAATCTGGGAAATAAAATCAGCAGAAATCAAGCAAATCAGGTTTAAATGGACTCAGGCAACAAGCTTGAAACTCAGTGATTTCTCCCCAATAATTAGCACAAAGGAACTCCAACCAGTTTCCAGCTTGTTGCTCTCCCATCCTGCCCTGTGAAAGGATGGGGCGAAAAAAAAAAGGAAATTCTTTGCTCCTTCTTTTACATCTACCCAGTCAATATTTTCACAACAGAACTCACGGTAATCTGGGAAATAAAATCAGCAAAAATCAAGCAAATCAGGTTTAAATGGGCTGGACAGCAGGCAAAAATCATGAAACTCAGCGATTTCCCTCAAAAAATTAGCACAAAGGAACTCAAAGCAGTTTCCAACTTGTTGTTCTCCAACTCAACCCTCTGAAAAAAAGGAAAAAAAAAGAGGAAATTCTTCTCTGCTCCTTCTTTTATAACTCCCTGGTCAATATTCTCACAACACAGCTCATGGGCAATACTTGGAATAATTTGCTTCACCATCACGGATACTTCCAGCTTTAATTCCTCTACGCTTCACACCACACTTCTCCCTCTGAAGCCTCAGCAGAGGCTGTGTGGTGGATAGAAATATATATTTTTTTTCTTTTTGGAAATAAAACAAGTACCCCAAAGGTGCCCATCCTGACCTCTCTCTCGTCCTCACTACGTCACAGGCAGAGAGAACATTTTGTTTGCATATTTGATTACATTGTAAAAACGAATGTTAGCCCTGAAACCAAAAACTTCACTTGTCCTCAGGAACAAAAACAAGGGGAGCAGCAGCTGTGTGAGTCTTGACAGAGCAGCTTCTGCAGCCAATTCTACTCCTCTTAGGAGCACAAAATCAGAGCATCAGCTTTTAGGATGGGCTCAGAATTGCCTTCAGCATCCCACAAAGAATGCAGTTAGTGGCTAAGGAGCAGCAAATGCATATAGAGTTTAGAGCCAGTGATTAATCTTATTTTCTAAACCAGCTGTGTAACATCAGTGATTCCCCAGCAGCATCATCTTGCCGAACACAGCTCCAAACCTGGCTTTGTTAGCCTGTGTTTTAGGGGGATTTTTAATTAAAGCATCATTTAGGGGACTTTATAACCTTGGCACTACTTTCATTTAAACTTTTCTCTGTGGTCAAAGCTGATCTCTGGGACCTGCAGCTCTGGAAACTCCTCAGAGCTCCCACCCCACCTCACACACTCTCAGCTGGTTTCACCTGGCAAAGCACAAGAACAAACAAAAGCCTGGCAGTAAGGGGAGATCATAATATTTGCAAGCTAAATATCATTCAGTCACAGAGTGACTGACAAATCATATGATATCAAGGTGAAGTCAGATATCAAAGGCACAAACTAAATTACCCCTGAGCACCAGCCAGCTCTCTAAGCTGTTAATCCATCAGTTGTTAGCAATGCAGCAAACAAGTTAATGAAGCCAAGCTGTCATTTGCTTTTATGGCTCTGGCCTGTCAGGACTCCTTGAGAGATTCCAAACCACCCTGGCCCTTCAGAGTGCCCAGAACAGGTCATTTATTCTGGGATCACCCCTCTCCCTCGTGGAGCAGCAGCAGGGGATTGTGCATTAACCAGAGTGCAAACAGGGAAGGCTGGGATTGGGATGGGGGCACTGTGCCAGCCCCTGGGCACAGGAACCACTCTCCAAGGCGGCTGGAGCTCGCTGAGGACATTCAGGATCTGCTGGAATATGTAGCCAGACCTCTGGAGCAAAGAGCCACAGCTTGATTTCACTGCAGACACCCTGAGCAGAGCTCCCTGTGCATCCTGCAAAGGCTGAAAGAGCAAAGCCACCTCAGCTAGGAAATCTCCAAGTTTTGTAAATTTATCTCGGCCTTTTGTCACCCTCTGGCTGCACCTTTCCACAGTAGGGTTTGGGGTTTATTTCGTTTTACTACAATAAAATAGAAACCAGAAGTGATTTTAGGTTCAAAGCCCAAAGCAGCAGGATTTTTGTCCTAAGACAGAGCCAGGCTCTTCCCAGCTGAAGCACCCAGCAGAAGGACAGAAGGCAGTGGAAACCAACTGAAACAGAAGAAATCCAATTTAAAATAAAGGGTTTTTAACTCTCCAGGTGGCCAAATGTTGGCTGCAGCCTGGAGTCTCCATCCATGGTCCTGAGCAGAGCTGGACTGGCCATTCCCTACAAACCCCTCCCAACCCTTCTGGGAGCTGGCATCAGTGCAAGGCACTCAGGACATCTTCATCCAGTTCCAGCTCAGTAAGGAACAAATAATCCCTTTATCAGAAGATATTTTGTATTTCCAATCTTATCAATGCCTAGGAACAGCTGCAGCCATCAGTGGTTGGAATTTCAGCTAAGGAAATCTACATTAAATATTAGAAAGAATCTTTACAATTAAAAAAAACCCCCTGCAGATCCTGATTAGCTTTGTCCAGCAAGGTGTTTATGCTGAAATGATCTAGAAAATGTGTAAGACTGTTTTCAGTATCAGCTGAATATCCCATCCTCAATTACAAAAGCCACTCTGAGAAATCATTGTAATAAATCAGAAAACAATGATGAACCTAAGAAAAAAACTGCACAGAAATATTAAATCGCTCATAACAGACCCAAAAGATCCTTATTTACACAGAGACCAGGGCTGCATTAAAATGTTGAACATGGACATATTCTCCTCCTTACCGAAAATCTCCCCATTTTTGGCAAATTCTGTCACAAGGTACAGCATGCTTTTGGTCTCCATCACCTGTTGATGATAAATCACACATGAGGGCTTGTGGGAAGAGCAAAAAAAGCCACTAAACACCCAAAAGGATGCTCATTTTTATGGTTCTCTCCTAAAGCTGTGAAAGCTCTGCCTTGCACGTGGAGTTGTCACAATCTTCCAATGTGTGCAAACAAAATTATCAAGAGCTTCACTGAGAGTGAAAAATCCTCCACTTCAAGAAGCCATTTGGGACTTCAACACAACAATTTCAACGTATTTTTGGGTTGATTTCAGTAACCTCAGAGAAACAGCTCAGCACGAACTGAACTTGTCCATGGGCAAGGCCTTTGTGAATTTGATTTTGCATTTTATTTATTAACAGGCCTGAAAGTACCAGGAGACTGCTCAGAAATCAAAGCAAACTGGTGAGCCAATCTGAAAGCTATTTTAAAAATAAACTCATCTGTGAAATGCATTTTTAACCAGTCACTGCAGGAGTGAGCACTGCACAACCATCACCCTCCCTTCAAGTGATCTTGCTGATCTTCAGACTCAATTTAAATATTCTCAGCCTCTCCTCTGCCACTTTTGTGTGTTTTCATTCATTCAGAAAGGAACTGGGGGAGATATTATCAAGGCAGTTGAAAATTTAACTCCTTAAGCTCCATCTCTGCTTTGCAGATCAGTGTTTTCAAGACCACGTGCCAGCTTCTTTTGCATAAAATGAAATTAAAGCTGAACTGGTCCTAAGTGGGATCTTCATCTTTATTTAGCAGAAAAAGGAGGAAAAATAGGGAAAAGCCCCCTCTAAGCCTACCTGGTAGAGCTTTATGATGTGTGGGTGGTCGAGCATCTTCATTATCTGCACCTCCCTGTAGATCTTCTCCAGATTCACAGCATCCAGCTGAGATTTGTCAATGATTTTTATTGCCACCTGCAGACAAACAGCAAAAGGGAGGTTTAAAAACTCCCCCAACGTGCTCCTCATGAGTTTACCCTCATTAGAAAGGGAATAACGCAGCCCCAGGTAACTGGAAGCTTTCTGGGGAGTTCTGAAATACAAATCCCAGACTGAAAAATACAGCAGGACAGCATTAAACATGTCAGGGGTCCCTCTGAGGGGCTGCAGGGCTCTCACCCACATCAGCATGTGAGAAAAAGCAGGTTTTCCATGAGAAAAAGCAGGTTTTCTACGTGAAAAAGCATGTTCTCCATGGAATGGAAGGCACAGAACACGTGAGGGAGGCCAGTGCTCCAGGTGCTCTTATATCAACAACTAAGGACCCTGCAGTGACCCAAATCTTCTTAAAAAGCTCAATGGTGCCCATTCCTGCAGTCAAGGTGGCAAATCTGAGTCCTACAAAATGGTATTTTAAGAGAAAAACTGTTGGCTCCACACAAATAATCCAAACCTAGGGGATCCACGTAGTTTCAGCTGTGACATGTTTAATTAATTAATGTGCTGTTATAAAAGGGTATCTGCAGTTCATCCCTTCAGAGAAAGGCTCTGCAGATAAATTTATCAGTCAAACCTTGGAAACACATCTCAGTTAGTTCACAAAGCACATCTTGGGCCTGCTGACCTTGTTTTTAGCCAATAAATGCAAAGGGAAGGTAACTATAGATGCTTAGGGGACTAAGAAGCTCCAACAGAAGACATTTAAAATTTAAACCAAGAAGAAAGTGAAAATACAGCCACTGCACATGCAAAGGGTGAAAATGCTAAAGAGTGCTGAATGTATAACTGGTGTTTATTCACCCTGAATATCACATTATTAATGCTGAAGCAGGAGCAAACAATGTACGTCCCACAAATGCTTCCAATTATAACAGCATTTCACAAACTATTGAACATGGGAGACAGCTGCTGCACAGGAGACAGTAATCCACGGGAGGTGAACCTCATTATCTGCACTAGCACTGATTATGGGCCCACCTGAATTCACAATTAACTATTTATCGACTTCATTTCCCTCTCCTTTCCCCTCTTTAGAAGTGCCTTGTCTTTCCCCAAGCCCCAGGAAAATGAGATTCTGCCAGGATCTGCTCAAAAGCCCCAACGAGATTCCCTGGGCTGCGCCGTTCCATGGATCACCAACACATTCACATTGTGTAGCCACAGGGACCTGAAACAGTTCTGAGCACAGCTCCACTGCTAATTAAGAGTATCTTGAGCTACAAACTAATGGAGAACGAGCTGGATTTCCAGTTTAAATGGGTTTTTAGCTTAAAAATCTCACCCCGTTCCATCAAACCATGTCTTGTCTCATGATGTGGGGAGTTATTTGGGGCTATGAAAAGCTGCTGTTGAGCATGGAAAATAAAAACCTACTTGAAGGAAAGAAAAAACTCCCTGCTCTTTGGAAGCCTTGTACAACTGAAAGTGTGTATTAAATATGTCCACAAAATGTACATTCTATAGGAGAAGCAGCACAGCAGCAGCTGCCACCTCTGCTCCTCCACTCAAATGCAGATTTAATACCTCAGTTCATTCTGCATCTTCATCTTGCCAGGACCAGGGAAGGTTTTAGAGAAGAACCACTTGAAAATACTTAAAATCCAGCAAAGTCTTGACGAGGATGTGAGAAGGAACAGGGAATTCAGCAGCAGCAGCTCCTTTTTGTCCATGATCTCAGCTGTGTCTTGATGACAGGAAAAGGGATGTAATTCTTAGAGGTGGAGAAGCAGTTTCCTATCTGAAAAGTGTGCTTTGTTCCTAAACACGCAGCTTGCCAACAACTACTAGCAACAGCTAGAAACAAACAGCAAAAAAAATCCCCAATTTCAATATATAATGTTAGCAGATCCTTCATCTGACAAGGAAAACCAAAAGGGAATCCTCTGCCTTCCCTGATCTTCCCCTGTCACCAGATTTTGCTGCTGAAGGAGTTACACTCCAAGAGATCTTTGCAGCTTTCATGGTTTCTTCTCATTTAAAAATACAAGGAATTGCACATATTTCTTTTCCTCTTTCACTGAAGGCCCAGAGAACTGGAGTTTGCTCAATCCTCCCCTGACATCTGGGAATTGATACTGCCAAGGAGTGAGGATGAAATGCTTGTCAAGAGAAGATGAAAGTTCTTCTACTCCTCAGCTACTCCAACTTCCAGTTTTCATTGTTTTTATTTGATTCATTTAATTCTTGAAAGGAAAAACAAAGGCAAAAAGCGAACACCCAAACGAAAAACCCAAAACCACAACACAACCTCCCCCTACAAGTTCACATTCAAACAGAGCTCTGTCCCTGAGGGTTACAGAAATTCAGATTTGTTAACCCAGTACATTCTTAAAATAGATAAAATGCATTAAACTTAACAAACACAACTTCCTGCAGCCTGGAAAAACTCCAGATTGTGCAGAGTAGCACAGGGAGCTGCTTTCTCTGCTGGAGTTATTCACTGCAGGTACCTGAGCACACCTGAACTGGTGCCACAGATCAAATCAGGGGCTGGGGGGTCATTTTTAATAATTTTTTCCAGAGAAAAATACAAATTCCCTGTAACAGCAGCCAGGTGAAAGCAGACCAGGGATCCACAGGGACATCCAGGGTTATTTTCACCTGGGGAGCAGCGAGCAGAGTTCCTCTGCAGGTGATTAATCCTTACGGGGAATTAATTAAGGGGTTTGGGGGTGGTTCACAAGTTCCCTGCTTTTTCCAAGCAGCACTTTCACCTATTCCAGACCTTCTCCTTATTTCACACCTATTCCAAACCTTTTCCTTATTTCATTCCCATCCTATTTCCCTGGAAGCAAATCTCCATCTTCTGCGACTTTACGCTTCCAATTATTTCTGTTCTCTCCTCTCCTCCTCCCCAGGAAAACCTCTGCTCATTTCCACGCCTCATTAGCAGGAGCTGCCCTGGGATCACAGGATTTCTGGGCAGCAGGATAAAGGAGCGTGGCAGGGAAGCCACGTGGCCTCCACTCAAATGGCACCAAACACCCAAACAAGCCAAGCAAAGGTCGGGTTCAGCCCCCCCTGGGTGGACTGGCACTAAAAAAAAGGGTCAGGCAGCACCTCTATTCCTACAAATCCTTATCAATCCCCCCATTTTCCCAACTTTCACACCTCTATTTGGCTATTTCGAATTTTAGGGTTGCATGAAATCAAGTTATGATTTCTGATTTTGTTTGCACACGCCCTTGTTCTCCTGCTTCGTGTTTGTTTTCATTTTATTCTCACCTCTGCTAACAACTTATGGCAGCAATTTTATCTTCTCATCTGTAGTCTTTCCATAAAAAGGATGGATTGCACACAATCTGTAGGTGCTGCATTCAAGGCAATAAGAGCCCATCTTTTTTAATTTGATAGTTATTGGCTAGGCAGAGTTGTGTAAAAAAAAAAAAGGCAAAAAAGCAAATATTTAAAAGGTCAAAACCATATAAAACACAATTTCAAAATACCAGTGCTAGAAAAGCCCAACAACAAACAGGTTCTGAATGTAAAGGGTTCAAATCAGGAGATTCAGGGGAAACTTTGATGAGGAGTCCTTTTAAAACAGCTTTTTTGAGCAAGTCTCAGCAGCACCACAGCATCTTCCTGCAGCACAGACCTGAGGGTGCACCAGCACAGCCCTTCCAGGACCTAAAAACTGAATATTCTTCCACTGGAACTTAAGCAACAGTTTAGAACAAGCTTGAAATACGAAAACCCTTCTATATGGAGTCACTAACAAGCAGGATTTCCACTTTGTGTGCTCAGGGATCCAACAACAGGTGAGGTGCTCCAAACTGGAAGTGCTTCTTCCAAAGAGTATTTGGCTGGAATTTATTTCCTCTGACATCACCAGAAGTGATCTTAACAGGGTTCCCCTTCCTCAAAGATTGTGTAAATACTTTCAGCAACCAACTCAGCAATTCAATTCCAGAAAAACACTCACTACAGAAGTCAGAGCTGACTCAAAAAATCAAAGACCTTGACAAAAAACCCCCAGCACAGGCAAATCTGCTGTAAAAATCACCCAGAAGATAAAAAGCTGGTTAAAAAAAAATTCAAGACTAAGAGAATTCAGCAGTTCCTTAGGACACAGATGAAAAAAATCACACAGGAATCAGGGAGCTTTTAAGCTCTGTGTTTTCTGTAACCTCTGTTATTTCAAACAATGCTAAACAAACATGCTTTCTAAAATGACAACAAAAATGAAGATTAAAGTTTTCATCTCTATCACAAAGCCTGCCAAAGAAACGAGGACTAAAGAGTGAATGACAACCGAGTATCTTCAAGTGAAGCATTTGCAATTCTGGCACATGGCACCAAACTTGGAAAGGGAACACTGACACTGCTTGGCTCTTCAGCAAGAGCAAGGAAGGACTCAAAAAGAATCGAGTTTATTATGAACTTGAGAAATAAAGCAACAGGAGAAGTTTCTTTCAATCTCTGGGATGCAAAGCTCATCAACCACAGCGTGGCCAGAGCCCTGTTAGCACCAGGGGTTTGCTTTCCTTAACCGAGCTGCAGTTCGGGGCATTTTTCCATTCCGGTAAGGAATGGTTTTCCCCCAGGAGCCCACAGTGGCGAGGCCCTTCCAGGCTGCACTTGGGACAACATCTCAGTGACTTCTGTCAGCTACAGAGCAGCACGGGAACCTCTTCCTCAGACAACAATGAGAGCAACCAGAAGAGAGGCTTACAAAAAGCTCACCTCTAGGTGTAGCAACTAAAACTACCTAAAACAACACAGAAGAGGAAGCTGATCCTTCAGAGCCATTACCCTCATCAGATACCTCCTTTTTTTTCTTTTTTTCTTTTTTTTTTTTTTTTAAAGTGAACACGACTGCATTTTTAGCCAGGCAGACTGACAATCATTTTTGTTTTAGGTAAAGCACCAGGTATTACCAATAATCACCGGGTAATACACGGGGGCGGTTAAACAAAGAGGCTAAAAATGGTTGGGTTTGGTGAACTTGCAGGATGCTGTACTGAAGAATTCAGCACACACTCAAGTTCCTGTGCTGAAACAGATAACCCAGCATTGCCCAGGTCAGGAAACCCTAAAATATCCAGGGCATGACGGCAGGCACTGCACGAGGTTTGAACCTTCCCTGGGAGCAGAAAGTGCTGCCCGAGCAAGCACCGGCTGCCCGCCCGGAGCATCCTTGGGGTGACATCCTGGGAGCGATGCCACCCTCCTGGGGGTGACATCCTAGGGGTGGCATCCTAGGGGTGGCATCCTTGGGGTGGCATCCTCGGGGTGACATCCTCGGGCACCCGCCCGCGGCCTGGCAGGCGTTATCCTGCCCTTCCCAGGAGGATGCGAGCAGGAAAACCCCCCCACCCCAGCGGCCGGGGCTGCCGCCGCTCCGAGCCTCCGGTCAACAGCACACCCGTGTCCCCGCGGGAGGTGCCGGAAGGGACAAAAGCGGCGCGGAGCGCGCACGGGAACCCCGGCCCCGCGCGGCCCCCGCGGCCCCGCCGCCCCCCGAGCCCCCCGGGCGCGCCCCCCGCGCCGTGCCCACCTCGCTGCGGGTGATGCGGTGCCGCGCCAGCTTCACCACGGCGAAGTTGCCCTTGCCCAGCGTGCCCTCGATGTCGTAGAAGCCGACGCGGACGGGCCCGAGCCCGCGGGGCAGCAGCGCCGGGGGCCGCCGGGGCTCGGCCATCACCATGCTGGGCTCGGGGGG
>NW_024581119.1:1496349-1527830 GCF_017639235.1 Corvus kubaryi
GGCACCCGCGCTGGGCCACCGCCACCACCGCCACCCGCCCCGGGGGCACCCGCGCTGTCCCCCCACGGTGCGGCTGGAAAGTCACCGGAGCGGCCCCTCCGCGCTGGCATCCCCCAGTTCGGAGCCCTTGCAGAGGGAAGGTCACCCGGGGCAGGTGGCACAGGAGCGCGTCCAGGTGGTTTGGGCAGATCTGGAAGCTCTGTTGGGCCCTTTGAGCTGGAATGGTCTGAGGACCATCAGAGTTGAAAATGTGAAAAAATTTAAGGACCTTTATGCGAAATTTCCTTTCCAGGACTAAGTCCACTGAGTCTGCTTTAGGTGTGCACTTAAATTTTAAAATTCCATACTCGTTTCAGCTATCTTTGCTCTCCCAGTTCATGCCTGTCCTTCCCTCTCCCCTGCCCCATCTCAGGCTGGAGGACTGGTACCTTTCTGACTGATTTGTGAACCAGGAATCACCCCTGGAATCTTTGCTCAGTTCCCCTGACTAAACAAGGCACATCCCAAAGCTGATGGCACAACACGTGCCTGTTGAATCAGCAACAGCCACAGAGCTTTTATGGACGCACAGAGTGGACACAAACAGCTCAAAACAGAGCCTGGCCACGAAAAAAAAAAAAAGAGTGGAAGAATGCAAGGAACAAAGTAGTGTCTTTCTTTCCCTTTTTAGACAGGTTTTACACGTAAAGCTGCCTCATCCTTGTGAAGAGTTACTTTTGTTCTGTGTCAAACAGCGATGAGTGTTCTGCAAAGGGAACTGAAGATCTCGGTGCAGAAATTAATGCTTGTCCTTCACTGCTGATGAGATTCCTCCAAGGAGTGACATTTTGGGATGACGCTGCTGGCTCGGGCTGCCATGGAGAATAACGGAGCTGTTGCTGCTCTATTTATCCCCTTCGGAAGTTCTGGCAGTGAGTAACTGATGGCTTGGGTTAGTCAGACATCCACCCTTTGCAGTGATTGATAGGGACGTGAGCAAGCCTTCCAGAATCCTACTTGAATAGCACATGGTGTCATCCCGAGCTGCCACTTGCCAGATTTCACTCCTCTTTCACCTTTTCTTCGCATCCAAACTCGGCGTGTCAAAAGTTCCTTTTTTTTACAGAATATTACCTAATACTCACTCTCAGTCACTTCATTCTAAATGAAGTTTTTAACCTTTAAACATTTATTTGCTTCCTGCCCACTTTCAAGTCTCATCCTGGTGTAAAATCAATTATTAATCAGGTTTTGTGCTTGGAAGAGAAAACTCCTGCAGAAACCCCACCACGAAGCCATCCATGGCCGGAAAGTTCAGGTCACTAAAACACGGCTTAAAAACGCTGCGAGAGGAACTGCATCCCCAAAAACCCCATCCTTTGAAGGGCAGCTTTCAGCCGCCGGTGATGGCTTTTGCTCTGCTCCAAGAAGAGGGATTCAAACTCCTCCCAAAGCCCGGCACTGAGCCGCTTTTTCCAGGAACGTGGAGCGCACATGCCCTCGTGTGGTCACTGCTCCTGCACATCCTCCCGCAGCTGGGGTGCCCTAAAGGAGGTGTCGAACAGCGGGATTTATAACATTTCCTCCTATCAATAACTCCCAGCACACTCCGATCGCTGCCTGAGTCCAACGGGCAGCTCAAGAGGCCGGACGACACACTTGGCTGCCAAAATCCGGCTTTACACACCTAAACTCCGACACCTGACAAGTTTTTCCCTCTCATTTCCCTATTTTTCTGGGCCTAAAAGACGCTTAATAGGTGTCAAAAAGAAAAAAAAATAAGGACACCAAGAATACAAGACTGAAAGTGGACAGATTTTTGCTTGATTTGCACTAAATACTGCATTAGAAGCTCCAGATATTGTGAGTGCCCAGCCCTGACCACTCTCCTGTATCAGGGTTTTGCATTTCAGGAGAAATTGTTGCCAACTCGATGCCATTTTCAAAACAATTAGAAGACCTTTTTATTTTCTAAAGGGATTTCTTCTTTCGGGGCTTTATCTTGCAAAGGAAGTGAGAAGCAGCTGTGACAACTGAAATATTTCAGTGTTTGCAGCAGACAGCAACAGCTCAGAGATCTCAAAACTTCTCCTGCCTGTTCTGGCAGAACAGATTCATGGTGATGCCTGCAGTCAGTTCTGTTGTTGTTTCAGCCACATTTAAAACATCTTTTTGCCAAACCTTTGTTTCCTGGCAACTTACGAAAATCGATTTTTTTTCATTTTCCGCTTTCTTTATTTCATGCAATGGAGAAGAGCGAACCTTTAGGCAACTAAAGCACATTTTAGGTGCTTCATAGACTTGTTCTGCAGGGAAATGTTGCACTACTGGAGCCAGAAAATCATCTGCAGAACAAAAGGTGTGAAATATTTTGGTCCTGTTGCTTGGTCATTCCCCCTCCACTGCTTGGTGTCAGTCCCTCCCAGCAGGATGAGGGAGAGAATTGGATGAGTAAAAATGAGAAAACTCATGGGTTGAGATAAAGGAATTTAATAGGCACGGTAGAAGTTGCACACACAAGCAAGGCAAACCAAGGGGTTCACTCCCCACTTCCCACTGTTCAGCACCTCCAGGAAAGCAGGGCTCCATCACACATTACAGGTAACTTTTAGCACCTTTGAAGAAGAGGAGGTCTATAAATAAATAAGGATTTTGGATTGTCCTGCAGTTTCAAGGCATATCTTTGGTACAAAAAAGAATCGAGGGTATTAACGAGCCATTCCTGGGGCTTGGTGCAAAGCAAAATCTGTACATTCTTTTCAGTTTGGATCATTAAAAACCCCAATTCTTTCAGAAAATAGAAGAATATGGGGACAACACAAAACCGGGACAAACACCACCGATACCATTATTAAACAAGTGCATAGAGAGGGCAAGTAAACTCGTGCTGATACTCAAAATCCAAACCCCATGGGGTTTTTTGGGTCCATTTCCTCAATATCCATAAATCTCGTTGTCCACCCAGGTGGACTCCTGGCTCCTGCCCACACGGTCCCCGCAGAGCTCGTAGATGTCGTTGGTGACAAAGCCATTCTCGGTGCTGGCCAGAGTCACAAAGCCACTGCTGGAGGTGTTCAGGTCCTCAGGGTCCCTGCAGGGGCTCCCCAGCCCCTCCCGGGCACGGAAGGAGGAATTCTTGGTGGCAGGCCTGGCCCCAGCCAGGTCAGCATCAGATTGCTTATTGATCACTCTGTAAATGTCCAGCTTGGGGCTGTCCCTCCTGGGCTGTGGCAGCCAGGCACCGTCACCCTTCGGGGCCGCGTCCACGCGCTCCCGTCTCCTTGGGAGGGCAGGGAAAAGGGAGAAGCCATAAAATGCTTTGGCACAGAGGAAAACACAGAACGACACCAGAACTCTGACAGTGATTTGGTGATGAGCCTTGGGTAAAGCTGGGCTCAGGAAATTCCTTATTCGTGCCATTCCAGGCTGCACTCCTGGAAAATCCCACGGCAGGACCTGCTGAGGGACACTCTGGGCTGCCAGCTCAGATGCTGGGGCAGCAAAACTCCTGACACTCCCAAAATCACAGCCAGCATCCCCCCCAGAGGTGCCATGCACACAGGAGAAGCAAGGAGAGGACATTGGTAAACATCATATGCTCCAAATTGTTTTCCTTTTATTTCTATTGCTGCATTTTTCACTTTGGAAGGGGAACTTCTGATAATTCAAAGCTTTAATAAGCAAAGTAGAAGGGTTAACACAACAAAATCCTAATCTTGGTGACATTATTTCCTGCCTGCGATGTCTGTGAACACAATAAAAAGGTATAATGTGATTTACTTAGAATTTTACTTCAAAATTTACTCAGCCTGGAGCATCCACACCACTTCTGCAGCATTTCTTTGGCTGCAAACACTCCTGTCCAGAGCATTTTACAGGATGGTGAAATCAGCTGTAAGCAGGACAAGGAGTCACTGTTCACTTGGAACACAAAAATGCCACTCACCTCTTCACGAAGAGCCAAAAGCACGAGATGCCTGTGATGGCCATCAGGAGAAGCAGCACAGGAACGCTGGAAATAAGGATGTAGGCAAGGTTCTGCACAGGTTCTGGGGGTAAAAATGAACCAGGGTCGTAAGAAGAAATTGCAGGTTTTTCCTAGTTAACCACAGACTTACAAACAAAACATTCACAACTGAGCCACTCAGAAGGGATTTAATAAAAAGTGGCTTTTTCACACCCAAACCACTTTGCGCAGCTTTGGATTTTGAACATTTTTACAGCCACAGCAACCTCTTTAGGTTTGTCCTGGGAAATACTTGAGGGAAGGTTTTTTTTCAGAGGCTGCAGTCTATATTCGGTCTTCCACATTTTGGGTCAAACACTTGAAATGAGGCCAGGTTTTGAGAGCACAACTTACCTTTGGCTCCCACAGCTGTTCCATTGGCACCTTTCCTCCGGCGTTCCTCTGGGAATTCTGGCTTCCAGGGCTCTGTTGCCATAGCTGGAAAGAAGCAGCTTCATTAATACTGCAGATGGTTTTTTTTAAATAATAAAAAGTGAGGCTGAGAGAGGATTGAAGAAGCTGCAAAGGTGTGTAAGGCACACTGGGATTTCTCTGCTTTCAATTCCTGCCAGGTTCTGCACCAGCAAGATTTTCCATGCAGGATGGAGCATGGAATAGCACAGGGAAAGTGCAAACTGCAGGGAAGCTTCTTGCTCAGGATATTTTCTGGGTGTCCTTGACAATGAATGTCAGAGTATTTCCACTGCAAGTTAGCATTCATTAAAAAAAACCCCCAAACAATCCCAAACAAATACATCCAACTCACCTCTTCGGGAATTCTCTATTGGAGCTTTTGTTGGCTTCTCTGAAAGAGAAGAGAACAATTTCCCCATGAGTGGGGAGAACACAGTGTCCTGAAGAGAGTCTGACAACCTGAGCACTGTTCTTCAGTGCTCTCCCCCAGTCTGAGACCTCAAACACTTCATAAAAATCCCCAGAGAATTTAAGTAAGCCACAAGCAGTTAAAGATATGAGACACTGGGATTGTTTTCTCCATTTGTTGCATAAATTTAAAGATCTCCCTCTCCCACCAGTGAGGCTGAGGAAGGGTTTCCCTATCACTCACTGCACTCCTCATTCCTTCTCCTGGAGACTGGGTTTTAAATCCCACAGAGACTCATTACCCAGGGAATATTTGCAGATGAAGTTGTTTTTCATGTTGCATCTGTCGTCGTTCCACTGGAACATGTAGGGGCCCCCGACTCCTGGCGGGGCAGAGGGTTGGTGGTACAGCACCACACACACCTCGCCCCCACACGACGGCTCGTCCACGTACCAGTTCCTGGGGAAACACAACAAACACAGCTTGGGGGCACCTTCCAGAAGCTTGGATGGGAATAAAACAGAATTAAAGGGGATTGCAGCATGCCCCACACATCCACTGGGGAAAATGGGAGTGATACAATGCAATGATTTATTCTTTTAATTCAGATTTTTCACAGAGAGCTCGGCAAGGAGGGTGTTCAACAAATATCAAAGAGCAAAGGGCTGAGTTCCTCACTGAAACCCCTCTGCAAGGCTCAGGAGAAGCTCAGGAGAACTCGGACTTTTCTCCACACAATTTTGTGCAAAATCATCTATCACTATTTTTGGCCTCAGTGCCTGCAAAATTTAATGAAAAGAGGAAAAAGCTGAAGCCAAATCTGGTTTCCTCCATCTAGAAATGCACCAACACGGACTTGCAGATAGGTTTTTTTTTTTGTTTTCTAAGAATAAGCTTCACCACCAGACACCTGTGCAGCTTTTCCAAGCAGTGCACAGGAAGGAGGCAGCACTGTAATATCACTGGTAGTGAAAAGATGTTTTATGCAATGCAGAAAACACCTCCAAATGTGTCCTGATTTTGCCAATTGTTCAATCCCCACTGATTCTGGAACAAGCAATGTTCTCCATGCCAAGAATTTGCTGCAAGCTGATCCATAGGACATAAATAATTCCAGATATCCCAAGGTATTCAGCATGGGAGAACACCCATTTCAAGCAGTGTTTTTCCAACCATTCCAATGCTTTATTCCTCCCTCACTTCCTTCCTCCCCTGGTGTTTTCCTTGGCTTTGTCATTCAGCATAAATAAGCTGTGTCTCACCAATGGAAGGCAGCAAAGCTGTGCCTGTTTCTTAGCAGCAGATTCGGGTTCCAGCTTCCCATTATCCACCCCCAATATCTGAACCACGGGAGGGACTCCAAGATGTCAAATGGCACTAAAACCACTTTTTATCTGTTCATTTCTGAGTGACTGAAATGTCTGGTGGGCTCCCAGAGCAAAAAGGTCACAATCCCAAGGTGTTTTTACACGTCTGATACAAGGATGCAAATGGATGTAAATGTTGTTGCTTTTATAAATTAATTATGACAAATCCTGTGGTTCCCTAAGACAAGGAGGCAGAAATCTAACAAGTGCTGTGAAAACTTTGATTTTCCATGTCTACAATAAACCCTGCAGCATTTTGCTGTCTCACAGGAAAAAAATGTTACTCCCTCAGTAAGAAGAAGAACCCAGGACATCAGGGACAAACTTCAGGGCATCTGCAGCGCAGGAATCTTCAAGTCAAAGCACATCATTTGTAGCTGCCTAATCAGAGATTTTTAAGGCCAGACCCCTTGTCCTTTCCCCTCCTTTTAGCCACCAAAAGTTATCAATTTAGGCTAAAACAGATACCCTGGGCACCTCCAGAGGAGGGTGATTTGTCCCCCTGGATGGGATGAATGCAGAAGGAACACAAGTGACAGCTGGGACAGCACTGCTTGGATTCCTTGGACAAAATCCTTGATTCCTAAAGGCACTGGCAGTGCCACAGTGCCACTCCCAGGTACCCACCGAAATTTGGATGAGCTGCCATCTGACCAGGAGTAGAAGTTGTGACACTCTGTGCTGTTGTCCTCCTCCTCCTTTCTCCTCCTAAGCCCTATCCAGAAGTCTCCATCAGAAGCCAGGAGGCTCCTGATAAATGATTCAATCAGTCTCTGCTCTGCTGGGGTCTCGATGCTGACGAGGTGTCCCCCATCAGCTCTGCAGGCCAGGTGAGCTTCTTCATAGCTGGTCCTGCGGGAGGCATCGTGGAAATAAACGATTTTGTAGCAGGGTTTCTGCGTCCCACGCCTGCAAACGGTCTGTCCTGCAGAGAGGGAGAGAAACCTGTTACAGGAGCTGTGCCAAACAGGACCAAAATTAACACTAAAGCACCGATTTGGATGAGTTTTGCGCTGTTTATATGGAAAACACAACACAGGTGAAAGCCTCTTGTGTTACGGGACTGGCAAATGGCATCTCCAAACTTTTCTCACTGCATTTCAGTTTTGGTTGGTCCTTTCATGTCCTGCTCTTCTCAGCTCCCTCATGATTTTTCTGGGATTTGCAGATCTTGGGAGTTCCTCCCAAAGAAGAAACACTGTGCCAGAGCAAGCTGATATAAGCAACCTTTTAAAAAGCAAAGTTCCCCTGCAAGGGTTCAAAGAGGCTTTTAAAAGTGATTATTAGTTGTAAGGAATTAAATGGCAAAAAATAGAGATTTCCTTATATAAGCAGAGACAGCAAGAATTTATCATTTGGGACATGTGCAATAGTGTAATGGATATTGCAGTGTCATAGAATCCAGGAATATTTTGGGTTGGAAGAGACCTTAAAACCATCTCATTGTACCCTCTGCCATGGGGACACCTCCCACCATCCCAGGTTGTTCCAAACCCTGTCCAACCTGGCCTTGGACACTTCCAGAGATGGGGCAGCCACAGCTTCTCTGGCCAAGTGGGGCCTCACCACCCTCACAGGGAAGAATTCCTTATGAACATCCAACCTCGAACTCTCCCAGTTTCCAGTGTCCGTACTGAGGATCACAAGATGAGTTCCCACAGCCCAATTTCCAGCTCTGCTCTGTGCTCTGCAATGTTTCTGCCTGCCCAGGGAGTAAACAATGTCTGTTTTCAGGCTGCTACAAGCCAAGGGCTCTGTCGTGCAGAAGCAGCAGAGCTCGTTTTGGTTCCGAGGGAAGATCAAAGTGAAAAGACACATCATCCAAAATGATGCACTCGTGTGTTTGTCAGCAGAGCAGTCCCAATATTTAGACTGTGGAAACAAACAGTTTTGTTTTGCTCAGTAAATATTTCTTTCCAGGCACAATCTGCTAACCTACGTGTTTTTACAGAAGGAAAACATTCAGCAACATTTGTAGTGTGCTTGGAACAAAAGGGATAATGCAGGGACAGGTCATTCTAAACCCTTCCAAGGGAGATTTATGTTGGTCACTGTAAGAGTGGGAGTTTAAACACCTTTCACACTGGAATTTTTGAGCAGTTAAATAGCCAGAATTTGAGTTTGCTAATATTTTACACAGAAATTACAACAGGAACAGGATTTTTTCTATGATAGCACTGTTAAAAAATACATTTCTAGCATAGCCTGTGTTTCTCTTGGGAATTTGACACTCAGAGAAAAAGGGAATGCCCCTTACCTCTTCTGAGGGAAATGTCCGCTGCTGTTGGGAGAGGCAAAAGGAAAACACAGACAGTACAGTTTCATTAAAAATCTACAACTCTCTAAGAAACAGTGTCACAAAAACTGCACCGGGGCTCTTTTCTGATACACAAACACATTTTTTCCTCATTAAAAAAGAGGAAGAAAGTCTCTGCCTTATCAGCCAAACTTGCCATTACTTTTAGCTAAGGAAAAACTGATAGGAGTTGATTTCTGGCTGGACTTCACTGCTCGTTCGTGTCCCGAACTCAGTTTAGGACATGGAATGTGCAGCTCTGAGCAAGGCTGAAAGGATTCCTTGTATTTCCCCCTTATCTCCTCAGCTCGGGATCTGCCCCAGCGCTCGCTGACTCCAGCGAGCTTCCCGGGGCTGGCGGAGGGGAAAATCAGCTGGAAAAGTTGGAGAAGACCCCCAGAAGCATCAAACCCAACCTTCCCCCGAGCACCACGGCGGGACAAACGCGCATCCCTGCCCCAAGTCGCGACAGGTGCCCGCGCATCCCGACCCTCGCAGCAGGGATCTCTCTGGGATAGGGAAGATCCCCAGCGATCCCCAGCGATCCCCAGAGCTCCGGGGCGATCCGGAGCCCCTCTTACCGCTGAGCAGCCGCGCCCCCGCCGCGCAGCCCAGCGCGGCCGCGCACAGCGCTGCTGCCGCCAGCATGGCTCCAGCGGGGACCGGGGGCAGCCGGCAGCTCCTCCTTCCTTCCTTCCCTTCCTCCTTCCCTCCTCCTCCTCCTCCTCCTCCTCGGGCTGCGGGCCAGCGGGCTCGGCTCAGCCCCGACACCGCGGAACCGGCAGCGCCCCGGGGCTGAGCCCCCTCCTCTCGCTGCGGTTCCCCGGGTCGCGCTCCAAACCCTGCATCCCTCTGCCTGGATGCCCCTGATCCCGTTTTATAGCCCCCATCCCACCGCCCGCCCACCGCAGCCAGCGCCAGGAGCCACCCACGGGCGGATCCATCCCCGCGCTGGGGATTTGGGATTTTTATAAAAGGTTCTTGCTTCGCTTTCCCACGTCCGGATTTGCTCTGGAGAAGTTCGGGATGAGCTTTGTTGTCTCCTGCCGGTCAAGTCGAACACTGATCTGTTCTATCCATCCCAATCCCAGTTTTCTAAATCTAGATATTCTGAGTTGGAAGGGAGCCACAAGGATCACCAAATGCACGTTTAAGTGAAAAATCCTGAAAAATCCCGGGATTGACTCCACAATCTCGGCGCTTTGAGCGCATGATGCGCTGAGGGAGCAGCCTGCGACGGGAAAACAGCCCTGGAGCTGCTTCCCACGGGGATAAACGCCGAGCCCGTTTCCTGGTGGCCGGGAAGCTGCTGCGCACCTGTTTCCTGCAGCTCGGGCTCTCCATCCCAGCCCAGGGTTTTATGGCTCAGGCTCCAAGAGGTTTTCCCAGGTCGCGGAAAAGGGCAGAGCAGCAAAGCGAATCTGCTCAGGCAGAGAATAACCGGGATCGACGCTTTAAAATAGGAGAGCAATGATTTTATAGAAGAGTTAAAACCTTGAGCCGCCATTGGGAGTTTGGTTGAAGAAGCTGTTTCTGAAATTGATATTTTAAGGGGAGGAAAGTCCTTTAAAATGCCATGAAAACAGCCCACTCCAGGTGGGCAGAAGTCAGGAATTCCAGAGGGAAGTGTTGGAAAGCTGCTGGCTCTGCAGCGTGTGTCGTGTCTGTGAAACAGGAACAGGCTCTGATATTTCCTGGCTCTGTCAGAAATACAGAAACTCTTCAACACCCACTCTTTTCCCTGACTTTCTGAATCCCAGCCAGGATTAAAGCAAAGTTAAAACCTCCATAACGTCTGAAAAATGGTGAAGCTTCCATTCCCTTCTCTTGACCACTCTTGAGAAATAAATGGAAAATATACAGAAAATACAGGAGAAAAGTATAGAAAAATAGCAGCAGACTTTCAGCCTTTTAATTTCTAAATCTTGTAATAGTATGTATTAGTACAGGATAAAACAGAGTAGTTCTTGTAGTAGTTGTAGTAGTAATAATAATGATAATAATAATAATAATATCCAGGGCATCTTTTCCCCCCAAATAGAATCTGAGTATTTAGACAAAGGGAAATAAAAACCAGGCCCAGCTTTAATGCACAGAATTTGGGCCAAGCAGACAGACTTGGTTCAGCATTTTAATAAACTTGGAGAAGAGGAAGTGCTTAATAGGAACCAACTTAAAAGCTTAAATAAGGAGGAAGGAAAAAAGGAGGCTTTTATGTCCAAAATGAAGACGTCATTCCTGAAAGTCTCTTTTGAAATCTTGTTTTCCAGGTTATTTCTCGAATCACTGCACTTATCAGCTTTAATATTTCAGTGCTACTCTGTACAATTGAGGAATTAAATTGTATTAATTCAGATATGTTGTTCTTAACCTTCAACTCATTTATCTCTGCTTTGTATCTTGGGAATTACAGCAGAAGGAAAGAAAAGCCTTAATGGAACACAGACCTCTTACTCCTGGATTTTATTCTCCTGATAAACATCCGGCCAGGCCAAACCATTATAAATCAGTAAATCTACAGTTCACCACTGATAATAATAAAAATCCCCAAATGGAATTCTTCCTTTCTTGCTCAACTCCAGTTTCTGAGAGCTTTTTAGGGAGCAGAGCAGCTGGTTTGATAACTTTGTTTTTGTGCTTCAGTGGATAAAAACTTGGAGACAGCAATGGAAAAAAACCCCAAAAACCCAAAAAAAACCCCCAATGGCCAGGCTGTAAAGATTCCTTTGGCATATTGAACTGAGAAATTTAGACACATTGTCTTATTCCTCATGGTTTTGAGCTAGAAAATTGTCCTTAATAATTTCTTTTAGCTTGCTTAACTTCATTTACCTCCTGTGCCTGGCCTGGACTTTCAGAGCCCGACAGACTGCTGGATCCTCCTTGCTTAGGGAATTTGTTGGATAAACCCACATTCACTTCCCAGATTCATACAATTCCCAAGGTTTGCTCCTTCGAATTTGTTCATGTCTGAATCAAACCTGAAATCTGGATTTGAACACTAAGAGACGCCTATGACTGATAATAACCTGAACATTATTCTTATTCCATCCAGTGCATTCATTTTAATTTTCTTGGACTTCTGGGATGTTTTTAGAGTGTCTTATATTTGTATAAAGCCATTTGCTCCTTGAAATGAATCTTTATGGCTGCTGGCTGCCCAAAGCTGCAAACCCTGGCTTTCATCTCTGCTTGGAAAACACCTCCAAAACCATCAAATCCAACCTTCCACTGAATTAAAAAAATTAAAAAATGAAAAGAATGTGAGCCTCAGTGCGCTGTTGCTGGCTGCAGCCAGAATTCAGAGCAGACTAATGGATGGTAATGGATGAGATGCCTTTTGGGATTATTAATGGGGAAAGGGGGATTGCTGACTCGCAGGAAATGCTTGCAGAGCTCAGCACCTCCCTGCACCTCCTCAGATTGCTCTGTCTGGCCTGGCTCCCAAACCCAGGCTGCAGCTTCCCCCTAAAAATGGGGAACACTTCACTAAAATTAGAAAAAAATTGCAGAGTCAGGCTGAAAATGCAGTTGTAAGGTTGGCTGGTTTGCCTGAGTTTGCTTTATTTGTGTCAGCTCCGTTGATGGTGTGGAACACGAATGAACCAGTGACATAACTGGGGCTCCAGCAGAAGTTTCCATCTTCTTTCAGGCCATTTTCACTCCAGTCCAGCTTCTCCAAGGATGGGACAGAGCTGCCACCACAGGCCTCAATTTCATTTATTCAACAGGAATTACATGGAGGGAAATGGGAGAACAGAGACCTAAGGCTGAGACGAGCCCAGTTGGAGGGGGAGCTGAAGCCTGCAAACTGGAGAAGAAAAAACTCAAAAATCCATTTTATCCTCATGGTTTTTAGTGGAAATGAGTTGTAAATGAGGTGGATCACCAGGAAAATTGGCTTGACAGGAATCCAGCAGCTGTTTTATTTCACTGTCCTGTCCATTGGTGCTTCTGTTTCGTGTCCTCAGAACTCCTGTGGGCCTGATTCCCACTTCCACATTCCTGATCCCATTCTTCCAGACCTTTTTACCTGGCTGTGTGGCTAGTGATTGTTGCTTTGGGCAATCAGCTAACTACACTGCCTGGCAACCAGGCTGATGGCAGAGCCTTTCACCTTTACCTTTCCTTTAAAAAAGCCCCGGCAAGTTCTGGCATTATTAATTATTTTCTCCAATTAAAATCCTTAGTTAAGCTAAGTGGTAAGAGGAAAAAAACCTTATACCTACAGTGAGTTTAATATTTAATCACTGCTCAGAACTCCCTTCACTTACCAGCTTGCTTAATAAAACATGAAAAACAAATGAAAATTTTTTCTATCTGGCAGATAAACTGAAGGATGCAACCTAAAAAAATTCCTAGTCCAGTCTGGGTGTATAAACAATTAAATATGCAGTAAATGTATCATTTAAATACCAGGATTCTTGGTGCAGGAAAATTCCTGAGGATTTTAGCAGCAACTTCAAGACATCAAAGATTTCACTTCGTATTTACCAACACACTGCTGTGGGAAGGTAAAATTCTGGAAACAAAGCTGCAAAGAAATCACATTATTGAGGATTTTGCAGTAGGAATAAGGAAGTTTGGAGTTTCCAGGCCGAGGCTGGAGCAGGGAATCCTGTGCCTTGTTTTGATGGCAGTGAAGTTAGTGATTGTGGGATGAGGGATACAATCAGCTAACTACACTGCCTGCAAACCAAGAACTTCTCCTGGAGTCATGGAATTCAAACCTGGAACGAAAGAATGCACTTCCAATAATTATATTCATATTCTCCATCTCCTCAAATGCTCTTAAAATAATAAGGAACTGGCAATAATGGAAAATATTGGTCATATCACCCTTATTCTACTAAATTCCAAATATTTATATTTACACTTATATTTGCACTTATATTTATACTTGTATTTGTATTTCTATCTATATCTATATTTAATATTTATATCTATATTTAATATTTATATCTATATTTAGTATTTACACCACATATTAAGAGTTCTCAAGAATAAAAACTGCAGCAAACACAACACAAAGATCTTTTCAAGAGTGCAAAGGCAAAGCAATCAAACACTGAAATAGAAATAATTATGCAGCCCCACAATGGGACAGGGAGATGAGGAATGGAGTCCTTGCTGTATCCAGAGGTGGGAGTGCAAATCCAGCTGCAGAATTGGGGCAAGACAAAATATTCCACGGGAATATCCTCGTGCCTGGTTTGCAGCATCTCAGGTTCGTGCTCACCCCACCTGCCCCTGTTCCCTGCTTGGCTCTGTGTCCTGTGCCACGGATTTTGTGCCCTTTCCACGTGGAGTTTTCCAGCATGAAGTGCATGGACAGCAGCAGCAGGGATGGTGGAATTGCACCATTTCCCTGAATTTCGGAAAGCTTCCCCCACCCCCCCAAAATTCAGGAACACAGATCGTGCTGTCAGTCAGGTGTCAGAATGCTCCAATCTTTTACACTCATTTGAGGCAGCTAAAGAAATTAACAGATCTGTTCCGAGAGTGTGTCAGGAGTTATCAGCAATTATGTCTCGTGTCTGATAGATGTGCATGCATTTAATAATGTGATAAAGCTGCTTTATATAGATTTATCAAGCTAAAACAGGAATGAGACACAATCTGTGAGCTTGCAAGGAGAAGTTTGTCTGCAAAAGAAACAATTTTGCCAACTTCCCTCCATAAATGCCTTAAAGAATTCAGGACTTACCCTCGAGGACTTACCTTGGAATAATCCTGATAAGGACAGCGTTGAGACTAAAACCATTTCATGGGAAGGGAAAAATGGATCGGATTCTTCACTCTTCCCTTTCCCAGGCACAGCACCCTGTCCGTGGAGCCTTTCCCGGGCAGAATTCCTCTGGGGATGCTGCCATCTTTTCCCCTGGGGCTCCTGGGCTGGAGTGTCCCAGTGGGGCCGTGGGGCAGCCCCATGCCTGGGAGCTTTGTGTACTCTCTGTCACCATGGCCACCCGGCCAGGGGACTTCGGGACGTGCAGGTGGCCCTGGCCATGGGAGCTTTGTTGCAGGAGAGGTTTCCATGGGCAAAGTCAACATGGAAAACACACCCGGAGTTTCCATCCTGAGCCCACGGACGAGCGGCTGCAGGGGAGGGTGATCCCGGCTGGGGTGGCACCGGTGGCAGTCCCACCTGTGGTGCCCCCTGGACCTTGGGGCTCCAGCCTGGTTTAATTCCCACCAGGAATTCCCAAAAGGCAGAGAAGCAGCTCAGAGGGATGAGTGTCCTGTGCTGCTGGCACAGTGGGAGGCACAGGCTGCTCATCTTCGCCTCCTGCCCCTCTCCCCCTGGTTTTCGGGGTCTGCCCAGCCATTTCTCTCTGCTTGGCCTTGTTCAGCTCTGCAAATCATGGCATGCAAACAGAGGGAGAACACCCAGAGAATTTAAAGAGGTATGGCAACAGCTCTTGGACTCCATAAAATAAGCCCAGGTAGCTTTGCAGTCTTTCCTTTGTTATTTAATTTTAGGACATCCTGGCTCAACACCACTGGAGTTTTTAGGGTTATTTTATGAAATAAATCATGAAATCTTAAATTAAATTCTAGCAATATGTAGTCCTCAAATCCTTAGAATTTTTGTGGTGTTGATCAGAATCACCTTCTGGTTCGCTCCAGTCCAAAATAATTCTTTTTACAGAAACTGCCTGGTTTAAGTAAAGGTGTGAGTTTGTAACCTCCGGGTATGAGGTTTCTTCTGCCCTCGGACTTAATGGTCCCTGGAATTGGTGCTGTGTTCACACCTGCAGCTTCTGAGTGGACCAAGACAGTGACCAAATGAATGCAAGCTGCTTTTCCCTCAGGAGATTGTCACTGAGGATGCTTTTCCATATGGAAATCACTCAGGCTTTCCAATTTTTTATCGGTATCTCCGAACTTCAGCTGCTTACCTGGAGGAATTGCCTGTCATCCATCACCCACAAAAATCAAATGGCTTGCAGAGGGAAGGTTGCCACTGGCAAGCTGCACTTGGTTTCTTTATTTCCATGTACTCGATCCTTTAAAGCAGGAAAACTGCAAAAAGTCCTGCAGGGGTGGCTCCTGCCAGAGCGTGTTTAGGGGAGCTGTGTTCGCTCTTGGTTTGGGCTGCAGTTACTACAGAAACTGTGCCTGAGTCTGTCCCTTCGTGGCTCAAGCCTGGGCTTGCCTGGTGACCCAGGGGACACCTCATTTAATCTGACTAAGAATGCTTGTGCCGAGCTGGGGGCCTGATCTGAGTCCCACTGAAGGCTCTGGACACGTTTCCCCTGGTTTCAGTGAGCTCTGGATCAGTCCCATGGATGTCCAGGCACTGATTTTGAGTGGTTTGGCTTTTTTCTGTTCCTAGTAAGGATTAAAACAGCATCATTTAACAAAAGGCACAAATATCTCCTCATTTTTCCCCTGCCTCCTCTCAGTCAGAACACTTGGCTGTCCATCCTGGGTTTTGCTAAATCTGCTGGGATGAAAACAGTTTCTGTTTGGATGCAGCTGGGAATGAGTGGGAGCACAATTTGCTGGCTGTTGTTTAATGGAGCTCTCTCTCCTTGGCACAGGCAGTGCCAGTTTTGGTTCAGACATTTTCTTCCTCAGCAGTTATTGCCCAAATAGGGCACCCAGGGCTGTGTTTTCTTCCAGGCAGTGACAACTGACAGCACTGGGGAGGATTGGAGCCCAGTTAATCTCCCTAATCAAACCAGCCAGTTTTTCTTGTCAATGGGGTGCCAGAACCACTCTCTGCTCTTCTGCTCTCTGTGACATTAACAGGAAATACTGCTTGAACTCCTGCATGACACTAAAAATACCAAGTTAAAAAGTTCTCAGAACTTCTGTTCTGAGACAATTTTAACGATCAGAGCCAACTGGGTGAACTGCCGAGAACTTTGCTTAAATTTTCCCGTGTTTGTTGTTGTAAATGTGTAGAATTTGACCTGACTTTTGCCTCCCGTCATCCAAGAAATATCACCTCATTGCAGGACTGGTTTCTCAGGTGAGGGGTTTGTTTGCTGCTCACCCGCAGTTTCTGTGTTAGCCATTGGAACAAGGAACCCAACAGAGGAGGTGGAGGAGGGATCCAGATTTTCCTCTGCGTGTCCTTTGTGGATTCCAGTCCTTCACTCCTTTGCCACAGAATTTCCTCACTCACAGGGCCTGCCTGGACTTGCTGCATTAAGCAGGAGATGCCTCAAAATCCCATCCTGTGTCTCTCTCTCTGATCCAAACCACCTCGGCATTTGGGAAAGGACAGTCCCGGGAGAATTCCTGAGGCTGAAACGTGGCAGGGTCAGAAATTGGGATCAAAATATTCACCCCAGAGCAAGGGGTGGACTCCCCACGATGTCCACTGCTGTTCTGCAGTGGGAATTCTGCTTTAGCTTGGATAGTTCAAGAATAAAAGGGAATCAAAGTTTAGAGGGAGAGGTCATGTCTTTTGTTAGGTTATTATCTGATATTGAGGAAAAACAACATGAAATCAAAGAAATCAGACTTAATATCAAGACTTTGGCCAGAAAGACAACATCATCCCTACAGGAATCCCAATCTTTGGGTCTGGGGTTGTCTAGGAAACCCTGAGTGGACTGAACTTATTGAGAAGAACTTAAAAACTTATAATTATGTGCATTGCCCATCCTTTTTAGGTGGCAAATCTTGCTCTTTGATATTTCCTTGGACACCAGTTTTGTCCGATCAGTTAAAACCCCACAGATTTGTGGTGGTTGCCTCCAGTTTTTTGGTAACACCCACTTTTCCTGCAGTTCAGCCATGCTGCAGTAAAATCAGTGTGATCAAAACTTTAAAGTCACTTACAAACTTTTACTTTGGGGTTTTTTTGACATGTCACCATGCAACAGATTTTTAAAAGCAAAGAAAAACTGACGCGGCTGCAGTGTTTGCAAGGGAATCCACTCAGCTCAGAAAATGACATTTTTAAAGCAAGTTTAATCTCCAGAATAACACTCAGGCCTCAGGCATGAAGAGCCAGTTTGGCTGTCCAGGAATGCTCCTGTGTTGCCCAGAGCTAATTCTGGATGCAGACAGAGTCAAAATCTTCGCAGACAGCACAGACAGAAAATGCTGAGTGGAAATTCTTCCCAGCAGTGCACAGCAGCAGTTTCCTGTTGTCCAACAGCATTCCCCAAAAATCTCAGAGCAGGCTGCCCTTGGCCTCTTTATCTCCATGAAAAAGGAAGGAATGACTCAGGGGTTTGCAGGGAACAAAATCCTTGTGTGTCATCCCGGGAGCACATGACGAGGGAACCCTTGTGGTCACAACACTGGGGGTTCTATGTCAGAGCTTTTTCTGAGGATCCTTTATCTGTCTCAGACTCTGATTTCTGTTTCTTTGGAGTGGTCATGGAAAGGGAAAGGTCCCCACTTGCTGAGGAAGTGTTTTGATATGTGAGACAAAGGAAGAGAAGGAAGATGGGGCTGTTTTGTGGTTTATTACTCATTCCTTAAAAGCAGAATTTCTACTGAAAGCCTTGGGGGGGTTTTTTCTTTTAACTTTTTTTTTGTGATGTAGAAAGAAACTGAAGCGCAAGGAGGGAATTGTGTGAGTGGAACTGTGCGAGTGGAGAGAAATGAAACACAGAAATAGCCAGAAATTTGTGGTTCAGGGCACACAGTTTGTGCCTTCAGGCTCTGTATTTCTGTATTTCTTATCCCCTTGTCTCACCATCAACTCCCCAGGCTGAGATGTGAGCCTGGAACTGCCTGGCTGCTCCATCCCCAGCCCCATTAAGAGCCAGTTTTAAACACTCAGCTCTTTTTGCCTCCATTTGTTCTTTTGTCTCGGCAGTTCCTGGGATCTGACACTGGAGACACAACTTCCTGAGGCAGCAAAAGGGGAAAAAAAGGAACAATCAGCTCTTCTCTGGCTGTGCCCAGAGAATTATGGCTTGGGGTTTTGAACAACGAGCACAACTCTCAAATTTTGAGGAAGTGAGACATTCCCTCTGTTTTAAACACCTGAAAACCGAAATAAATCTATGCTGATAATGTGAACTAGGAAGATCAGTGATGTGATAAATCCAGAATCAAGCAGTTTTCTAAATAGAGAACGCCAAATGTGAAGGTTTCACGTGGAAAATAATTGTGTTGAGTCTGCTAGGAGCAGTCAAGCACAATTCTAATCATTAATTAATTAGCTTGGTGCTGTTTTCCTCACGGTGAATATTAAATATTCCACGGGGATTTATGGGATAGACTGATGGACACAACAGAATAAAGAATGGAATCAATTAAATCCCCCTAAAAGAAGGAAGTGATGTTGGAATAAAGCCAAGAAGATTGGAAATACCTTTGAACCAGCTTGTTAATTAATCTAACACACACCTGCAGCTCCTGCACACCTGAATGTTGCTGCATTCCTCAGCTCCACATGATTCCACTTCCATATAAAGCCTGGCCAAACTCTGCTAGGGAATGGAGGGAGGGGGTTTTTGGGTTCCCCCTCTGTCTAAATGATACAGGGCCTTGTGGTATTTTGTCTGTTTTCTTAGTGCCTCTTTGAGGTTGTTTGTGAAGTTTATCTCAAGTTTTCCCTGTCTCTGCTGTCAGAAGGTGATGCTTTTGGTTTTCTTTTTACGGAAAAATGCCTATACATTTGTAAGATTTGCTGCTTGTAATATGTGTGACATGTAAGAACTGTTACATTTTAAACTCTTTTTGAATATTATCTCTTAACCTGCTTAGTGTAGGGGCCTTCTAGTAATGCATTAAACTGGTTTTAATATCCAAAACTAAATTTAATCTGCTGTTTGGCAGTCAGGCTTATCCAGGCTCTGTCTATCTTGGCCTGTGCAGGTTTTGCAGCATCTATTCTTGGAACCTGATAGTGCCTTAATGTTATTAAATCTCTCTGGTGTGGTGTTTCATCTCTACTCCAGCAGCTCAGGCACCCCCTGTGCTGCAATTCAAGATGAAAGATGAAATTGCTGCTGCGGTCTTCTTCATCACAAAGCTGGTGAAGAGGGAAGGCAAGCTGAGCAAGGATGAAGTGGAGAAGTTTGCAGCTAGGCTGACCACGGTCCTGTTTGAAAAGTACAAAAATCACTGGTACCTGGCCAGTCCCTGCCAAGGACAAGCCTTCAGGTGAGAGGGCTGTTAGGAGATGGACAGGGCAGGTGGAGCCTTGGGTTGGCATTCAAGAAGCAGTTCGTGGAGGCTTTAAAGTGAAATAAAGGATGCAAAGGGAACCACCAGGATGCTCCTTAAGCTTGAAGGAAGGATTGTTAATTGGTGAAAATTACATTTATTTTTCACCTGAAAAGGAGTAACTAGAGAGCTGGGGGGGGAATCTTAAGACAAGTGTCTTAATTAGCCTCTGACTCCTGGGATGCAGAATTCAAGAGGTCTTAAAGTGACTTTTGGAATGTTTCTGTTTTAAACACTTAAAGCAGCAAATTGCCTAATTAGTAATTGATGAGAATTAAAAGCCAAGCCTTGTTTGAGTTGATGATTCAGCTTGTTGGGCTGAATTGCTCGTTGGGGCTCTAAGTGAGAACTTGCATCACCAGGTTAAAAGTGCTGAGGCAATAAATAGAGATTTTGGGTGTGCTCTGCACGAGCAGAACCTGCAAAGCTGCAGTGAGATCTGAACTCCAGCTGCACTTTGCTGTTCCCCAGGTGTGTAAGGATCAATAAACAGCAGCCACGGGATCCCCTGCTGGACCAGGCTTGTGCAGAGAGCAGCGTGGACTTCAACCAGCTGGGCTTGCCCGAGGAGTTGACGGTGTGGGTGGATCCCTTCGAGGTGTCCTGCAGGTGAGTTCAGAGCCTGGGGGCTGATAAACACCAGGTGCTGTGTACTTAATCAACCTAAACCTGCTCCCAGCCTTAATTAATACCTGAGGGTTTGCCCACTTTTGGTGTGAGCTGGCTCCTCCCAGAGCAGCAACACTCACCTGCGGCCGCTGCAGGTACGGGGAGAGGAACGAGCCCTTCACCGTGGTGCGCTTCAACGGGGAGGAGAACCCCGAGCTGCCCCAGCAGATCAACCTTGCCGTGGGGAGGGCAGCCCTGGACAATCACTCTGGCAGCTCCTCGGATGAGGAGAGCTTCAGCAAGGAGCCCAAAGCCATCCCCACTGTCAGCAACCCCAACAGTGTGTACCAGGTGAGCCGGGGCAGTGGGGCTCAGGGGGGAACTTCTCACTCCAAAATTCCCTCAGATGTGCTGGCAGGTGGGGGTCAGGCTCTTCTCCCAGGGAAGCAGTGACAGGATGAGAGGAAAAAGGCTCGAGTTGCTCCAGGGGAGGTTTAGGTTTGATTTCTCCCCTGAAAGGGTTTTCCAGCCCTGGCATGGGGTGTTGCCATCCCTGGATGGTGACCACCCTCCCTGGTGGAGTCACCAGCCCTGGAGGGATTTCAAGCATGTGTAGATGTGGCATTTGGGGACATGGGTTAGGCAACAGCTGGACTTGACCTTAGAGGGTTTTTTCCAACCTCAGCGATGCTGTGAGTGGGATGGAGCTTTGGTAGGAGGCACCGCTTGCTCCCTAAGCTTCCTCAGGAAGGAATGCGGTAGAATTTTGATGGCCTCGCTCCTCTCCTCTCTTTCCCCAGCACATTTTAACATTATTTCCCCTCTTACTGGTCAGTTCAGTGACTTCTGGAAGACATCCCTCCAGCCCTGGTGCCCGTACCTGCAAAGGACGCCCTATGAGGCCCACGGCTCCCACTTTGGCCAGCCCAGAGCCTACAGGGGCTACAGGTCCTACAGGCCCATGAGCGCCTTCGCAGGCCCACGGATGGACAGGTACCACTGGGTCAACACCAAGAGGTAGATCCGTGGCTGCTTTCAGACTCTGGAGCCCTGCTTTCGTTATGGGGTGAAGGCTGGCCCTGCAAAACCTCATAAGAATAGCACTTGCTGCCTAATCTGTCTGTGACTCTGTATTTATGAACATTTTGGGGGGGGGTTTTATACAGGTTTTTCAGTGTTTTAAATTGATGTTAACATAAGAATAAAGATGTAGTGTGAGACTCTTCTTGTGAGTTAAAAAGGAGATGCATAAATCAATAAATTTATTCTTCTCGTGAATTAAAAAGGAAATTAATAAATAAATGTGCATCTCCTTTTTAACTCACGAGAAGAATAAATTTAAATAAATAAATTTACTCTCCTTGTGAATTAAAAAGGAAATGAATAAGTCAATAAATCTACTTATTTATTTTGTCAAAGCGATCTGTTGGTGGTACCTTTGAAGAGTGTTCAGGAGCTTTTTGGTGGAAACACCAGCATGTGAAGGAAGATAAAAACATCCCCCAAGCTGCTTTGAAGGATGCTTTGCTTCCTTCTGGCAAAGGTGTTGTGAGCCAAGACATAAATATCACCAGCAGGGATGTTGGGGGTATTTAGTGACTCACAAAAATATTTAAATGGTGCTGTGCCCCCATGAGGTTTGTACTGATGGGGGAAAAAGAGTTTTGGGTGGCTTTGCTCTTCTTCACTTGCTTTTTATCCACACTGGAGGTGGGGCTGGATTGGGGTGATTGGAAAATACTGAATATTTTGTGTTTTGATGTTTGGCTCTTGAATTTGGGAGGAGGAGGAGAGACTGATTCCCCAGGTTTAGGAGCAGGGATGGTCTTGGACAGTGCAGGAGCTGTACTGCTGGGTGGGTTGTAGCACAGAGCTGAAGTGTGGTGGAGAATGTTTCTTGCACTTTAAGTGTAACTCTGCAGATATAATTAACCCCAGTAACCATATCTGCAGTTTTTGCTGTGTCATAAAATCATAAAACTGCAACTCTCAGCTGCAGAGGCCTCAGAACACCTCCTGGAGGGATGCACTGGTTTAAAGAATAATTTATTTAACACCAGGAATTGAGTGAGTCTATATTTTGCTCCTGTTCCTGGAAACTCTGAGTCTGGGCTTTTGCAGCAATATTTCTTCTCACCACGTGGCTGTGGCCAGAAATGGCAGCTCCTCTGGCCAAAGTCTTGTCACTTAAATTACTGCACTGCTTTCACTCCTGCTTTAATGAGCCTGTAGGATGGAGAGGAAAAATACATTGTAATTAAGGCAAAAATAGAGGATTTTCTTTGGATTGAAGCCTAATGCCAAATTAATGCAGAGTAGCAGGAACCGAACCACCAAGTTTTGAGCATCATCACAACTTTCTGCCCCGGGCTATTTCCTCTTCCAATGCATTTATTTGTTTTACCAAACTCTCCTTCTCCACACTGGTTATTTCAAGGTAATAAGAAAGCAGATCTTCGTTGCCTTTACTACTTAAAAACTGCTGTTCATCCTCTATGATGTGCACCAGCTCCTCAGTTAATGCATCCACTTTATCCTCCAGTTCTGAAGGGGATGAGGAATTGACAGTTTCCTCTTCAAAGCTGAAAAACAGGGGAAATGTTTAATTCGAGAGGGAAGAAATGCCAGTATTAAAATTTTATCCATAGGCTCTTCACAGGAGCAAACCAGAAAGACAAATTTCACAGTACAGGGTGGTGGGGTAATAAATAGTAAATTTAAATAGTAAATAATAGCTCCTGGTTAATTGTTCTCACCGTGCCCTCCTTCCACTGCTGCTCAGGGGATGAAGGAAATCCTCTTTTTTCTTCCCCAGCCTCTTGTCATTGAGTGTTTCCTCAGGTTTCACATGGAGCAAGAGGTTCTTCAGGAACACAGAAGTGGAGAGAGCAGATAAATGTTGATTTTAAAAGCCTTTTTGTAGACTCTTTAAATATCTTTTCATGGTATTGCTGTTTATGCTGACCTAATGATTTACATGAAATTAAATAATTTATTTTAACCTTCTTGCTTAGGAAGGGGGTTTTCTTAGCTGGGTTTTTGAAACCATTTAATTGCCACTCTAACAAAGTAAAAAATGAGGGGTGGTGAATTTTTTTCCAACCAGATCTTGTGATTTTTTTTTTTGTTACCTTCTCAAGGAGTTCTGTGGCTGTGTGGCTTTTCGCTCTCACTTCAAAAAGTTGGGAGATCAGGTTTATTTCCTCTGTGGAGAGTGGTTCCTCCTTGAGCAGCATCTGATTTATCCCGTGGGGAGCTGCTGAGAGCTGCAGTCTGAGGGAGAACATCTCACCAAGACAGGCCTTTAGAGCCTAGAGAAATTTAAAAAAAGAAACAGCAAAAAAAAGGCTTTCTGAAAGGTTTTGAGAATCTGCATCACACCAAGGTGTTGGGAAGGAAAATTCCAGTTCCCTCTTTATTTTCCAATGAATTTATCTGTGTTCTGAGCTAGGACTGTGATGATAAAGAGCTTTTCCTGCTGGATTCTCCCATTTACTGCCCAGGCGGGGGTTAGAATGGAGTTGTCTGGCTTTTATCTCCTCAGTTCTGGCAGCATTAACCCTTCTCTTTTAAAGTAAGAATTTTTCACAGGAATTAGTTTAATGTGGTTACATTGAGAAAATACTGATGTACCTGGTGGAAAAGCCTCAGGAAGATGGGGTTGGTGTCGTGGCTGAGGTCCCCAGCAGTGACACGAGCCAAGCAGTGCACCAGGAGCAGCAGGAAACTTCCCACAGAGCCCAGGCAATCCCTCAGGATGAAGAGTTTCTTCTTGGAATTCTGGGGGAAAAAATGGAATATCCCCAGCTGGGACAAGGGCACAGCAGGAATTGGCTCAGCCCTCCCAGTGGTTTATCTCAGTTTCAGGTGAGTGCAAGGATTGGAATCAGTGCTGGGGGATATCCATGTGCACAGGACTTCATGAAATGATCTATGGTGTGAATTTAAAGCATTCCTGTATTCTCTGCTCTAGGCAGGTTTAGATTTATATTTTATGAACTTTAGAAAACTTAAAAAAATAACACTAAATAGTCACATTTTGTAATTTGTTTATAGTGGCCTGTAATTTAATTATAACAAATAAAATGCTGATACACTGACTCCTATAAAGCTGACCTAGAGAGAATTTGGTAGAAATGAAAAGTGGTAGAACTTGGTCAGGAGAAACTGGAAAATCAGAGCTGATTTAATGGATTTAAACATGGGTGCGTTAGGTTTGTGCTCAGAGATACCTGGAGATTATTAGCATTTGATGATTTCTTACATAAATATATTTCTTTCCTAGAAAGCATCAAGCTTGTATGACTTACAGAAAATATTCAGTGCTTGTCCTTTTGCTTCCCAGTCTCCTGGAACTTGATGGAGATAAAAATATTGCACGGATGTGGGGTGGACAAACCTGATAAAAGAAAGAATTCCTGAAGGCATCGCCTGGGGCATGGCTCTGGGGGAGGCTGGAGGCAACGCACAGGGTGATTTCTGGAGCCTGCAAAGAGAAGGGAAAATGCTGCTGTAAGCACTGGAGGCACCTCAGAGATTATTGGGATCTAAGTTCAATTAAATGTCAGCTCTGATTTGCAGTGGGTGCACAGAGCCAAAAAAATCCACGTGGAAATGGAGACTGAAAATCCTTAGGATTTCCTCTTGCCAGCTTTTTAATTAAGTAAATGAAAGTGTGCTCCAGGCCTGGAGCTCTGGGTGGAGCCACTACAAGTTTATTATTGTTATTTATTTAATGCTGTTACAAAACACCCTGGAGAGTTTACCCAGAGGTGTGCTAAGAACTGTGCAGAGAAAATGAGAGAATCCTTGTTCTGAGGTTTAAAGGGAATGTGTTTTATTACAAAATTATGCAGCAGGCAGGGATTAATTCCTCATTTCCTAAGTGGTGTGCTCAAGAAACAACAAATACAAGAACTGACTGTGGATCTTTGGACTGGAAAACAATTCCATGCTGTTGTGGAGAAAACAGAAGTGGAATTTATTTCCCAATATTTGCACATTTGTCATTGTCTAATTGATTTTACTTAGTAAAAGTAAGTACCCTGTTGGCTGAAGGGTATTTTTGGGTAAGTTTTGCTGATGATCAGATTTTAAACACTCACTTTAATGTGAAATGTGAGGAATTGTAGGATGGAGAGGCCGTACTGGAACACCACAAACTCCCTGGGAGAAAGGGCTGCAGGATCCACTGCTGTTAATTCTCTTTCCTGACTCCTCGAGGACTCCTGCATGCCCTGAGCAGTAATTTCTGCTGCAAGAACAGTAGAGTTTCATTAGATTAATTGATTTCTATTTGCATTTTGTTTGTCCAAGAGGTAACACTGCAATACAGCTGGGTAAAAAACTGCATTTCTCATCTTTGTTATAATATTGTTCAAAGCAAAATGAATCCCTGTTGATGCATTGTGAATTTTTATAAGATGATCGAGGAAATGCCCAAAACTTTACTTTTCTTAGAGAAAATTCTCACAATTAAGGTCTGGAAAAGTGGCATTAATGACACGTGGCTTAGAGCTGGTCAGCAGCAAATTCAGGTGATTTGGGTGCTGAGTCTCTCTCCTTCACTGGCAGAGCCCTCTCCTCTAAAGGAGAGAATAACTGAGGTGTCTGTGCAGCAAAATCTGATCCTAACCAACAGCTCCCTAAAGGATGAAGCAGAAATCTTCCAATTACACCAAATTCTGGCTGTTTTATGAGAAGGAAAAATGCTAAAATTTACTTTTCTCCAGCCTTTGGCTCTGTCCCAGCCCAGCTGCCACTGCGTGACTTCGGAGCTCATCGTTCACCTCCTTCAGGAGGCCGAGGAGAAAAGAGGCTTTTTTACACTTAATTCCATCCCCTGTGTAAAGAAATGTAGAAATGTTGTTTCCCCAAACAATCCTTTTCTTACCATGTTTGTCTGAGCAAACACTTCACGCCTGGGGACTTTTGGGGACAAGGTGAAACAGTGGCAGGAAAAAGAACAAAAGTCATTAAAATGACTTTGATTTTTTTACCTTGCAGAGGAGGTGCTGTGAGCTGAGGCTTCAGCAGGGTGATCCTGGATGCCATCAGGTGTTCTGCCTGCTTCAGCACCTTGATATCTGTGAGGACAGGATATCTGCAGGTGTTATCTGGCAAAATTCCAGAGGGACTTACATCCATTTCTTTTTCCATAAGCTAATTTTGACTTTCCTACACAGTATTCAGCCCTCAGTTTAGAAATGAACTGGTAGGATTAAAAGCTGTACTTTTCTTTTTTTTTTTACTAGATATCAAATTTTTGGAAGATGTTTAAAAATGTAGAAGTGTATTGGAATCTCTCCCCTGTTCATTTCCATCAGGGACCCCCAGGTAATGCATCAATATCAAAAAATAATCACAGGTCATTTAAATTCTCTGCCTTACTCTTAGTCAGGAACAAGAGGAGCTGATCCTCTGCCTTTGTCCCTGGAATCTGGGAATCTTGGGTGATGTGTGATGGGGAATGGCTGTTCTGCTGCATTTTCCCTTTTTTATCTCCTTCTAATCTCATTCTCAGCTTCTGCAAATCCAGCTGGAAATCCTTTCCTAAGGAAGATTTTCTCTCAGTGCATTCCTTCATCAAACTCTACAAGGAAAACAAAGAGATGAAACAGTGCCTGTAAAAAGCTGTTAAATTTCTCAGACCCTCTAAGGGTGAGCTCTGTGTTGTGGATAAGGCAGGTCTAGTCCTCACAATCAGTTAAAAAAACAACTCCAAAACCCCTAAACTCACCATTTTGGGCATAACCTATTTTAAGCAGCTGTTCTTCTCCTATCCCTTTCCAGTTTCCTATAGTATTACATTTCTGTTCTCTACTTTCAACCATTTTCTTCATATGTATTAATATAGATAACATTTATATTATATTTGTATATATATTCACATATGAAATGGGAATTTCGTAATTCAGCGCAGCTACAGGCACGGTCTCATCAACACTATACCATTAATTTTATGTCCTGTCCATATTCAATTAAAAAACATTTGGGATTTGCTCTTTTCTAACCTGAAATGGATCAAAGCTACTTGAAATATTCTCAGTTCTTTTCTTTTCCAGGAAGTGCTTCAGCTGTTCCTTCAGCCTTCTTGTTTTCTGCTCTCTGAATTTTCTCACTTCATTGGTTGTGGCCTTTGCTTCATCCACAAACTGCAAATGAAAAAAAAAAGCTCCAAACCCAAAGATCCTGGTATTGTTTTGGGAACTTTGATACTTGGAGAACAAAGTCCTCTGCACAGTAAGAACAGCAATTATTTATTATTTTCTGAATCAGAGTGCAAAGAAATCTATTTTGAGTTTTACCTTCTCCTGGCTGCAGCCTTTTAAGCTTCTCACCATTTCCCTGAAGTGGGTTTCTCTCAGCTGCAATAATCTTATAGCTTGTATAAATTCCAGCACTAAAAAGAAATACTCTGTGTTGTCCTTCAGGAGCTGCAAAATGTCCCTGCTGTCATCATCCATTGATAAATCCTGGAAGGTAGATTGGTCATGTGAAATACAACCTGGAATATCTGAACCTCCTTTTGTTAATTTAGTTTCTCCACAATGGATTGAGGACAGGTTTAAGAGCTAGAGTTTTGAAAACACAAAGTTTTGGGGAAAAAAAAACCAGTGGAAATTGGGTAAAAGCACCTTGCAGTCCTTTATTTTTGTTATTAATAAACACCCAAATAACAAACCTATATCTACTTAAAATAGATACATGATTCTCTAAGGACCATAAAGTTAATCTGTGTTAAAATTGGATCTGAAGTAGAAAATCCCAGGATGGTTTCAATCCTTGTGGCATTAAAAATGAGTAGAATATCTTTTAATCTGGAATTAGCTTCATTTCTAGAAACATTTCTCTAAACAGACACAGGTCCTGAGAGTTTGTAAAGTTTTGCAGCAACACACTGCAGGCTCTAAACTAAACTAGAGCATTTTAAATTAAAAAAGAGAATTTTACTTCCACCACGAGGTGTTCCAGGCCTGTGCCCTCCTTTTGGGATTTCAGGGCCATGTTCCTGAGCCTGTGGCAATCCTGGAGCAAAGTCACTGTTTGCCTCAGGTGCCTCTGGGAGAGGATGGAATAGGCCACAAGATTCCCAAATTTCTGTCCTTTGGTCTCCTGGATCACTTGTGTTTCTTTGGCTTTTAGCTGGGGAGAAAAAACAAAGTTTTACAGACTTGAGGGAAGTGTGGAAATGTTGCAACTTTGAAATTAGGAATCCAGAGGGGGGGAAAATTAACCATCCTAAAAATAATGGAATCCATCAGCTTCCCAAAAGACTTTTTAAAAGTTTCCCTTGACAGCACAAGTTAAATAATTGTGAATCCCATAAAACATTGCTGAAATAACTAGGCCAGGGGTTTTACTGAGCTCTCCATGCTCTGTGTGGCTGTTCATAAATGACAATCCCAATGTTTTAGCTGAGGTACCTTTTCCTCTGTCTGTGTTTGAAGCTCCAGCCTAAACTGTGCCTGCATTTTCCTCAGCTCAGCCTCGGACTGTGCATTCAAACCCTTCAGCAGATCCCCCTCCTGCTGGTGCTCCTGGAGAAAAGCCACTGCTCTGGCTGCTTGCTGCTCCTCTCTGCTCTCAGCAGCCTCTCGGGCGGCTTCTTCACCTCGATTTCTGCAGCTGAGCCTGCTCAGGGCCCTGCTCACATCTTCTGGGCAAGCCCCAGTCTGAAGCAGGTAAGCAGAGGGAGAATTTTTTTTTTTTTTTTTTTTTAGTAGAATGAACCTATTTTTCCTAGCATTGGGCATAATTACAGGGATTTGAGGAGTGGGGTTCTGCATGGGAGGTTTCTGTCCTTGCACCCCTGTAGATTTTTGGTCAGGGTGGGTGTTTGTGCACTTGGAGTTTAGTGAGATGCCTTGAGGCTCATGCAGGGAGGGATGAGGCATGAAAATCACAAAATGCCTCTACCTGGAGGTCACTGTAGAGATCCAGGACTCTGTACAGACACACTTGTCTCAGAGCTTCCAGCTTTACAATCTTCATCCCTGAAACCTGGAGCATCCGAGTTACAGGGGCTGGGGAGTGCTCGATTTCCTGGGAATGTTTCTGTTAAAAAGATCAAAAAAGGGTGGGGATTTCCCACTCCAACAAAGAGCTCTGTGGTCAGCAGGAGCAGAGAAGTCCAGATCCCAGGGACACCTGGAACACTTGAATTTCTGTGAATATTGAAGCTGCTCTGATAACCGTGGGACGGCCAAAGCCAGCCGTGTGTTTGTGCCACCCAGGGTGGGTGACATCCATCCCTGCATGGCAGTGAGGTGACAAAACACAGAGAAAATGCCTCAAACTCACTTGCTGCTCGCTGAAGTCACAGCCTGGGCTTTGCAAGCCAAGCAGACAAAAGGATAACTGGTGTGGAAGTTCTTCCAGGAAGTGTTGGGGCTGTTTGGGCACTGTCAGCTCTGGGCTGAGGTTGGAATGTTTGATTTCTTCCAGGTGTCCCTGGAGCAGGGCTTGGCCAGCCTGGCTGTGGTGTTCTGAGAGCTCTTCCAGGAGTGAATCCAGGGTGCCAGTCCGGCTCTTCGTCCCCTGAAATGATGGACATCCCAGCTGAACCATCTGCACAATCCAGGAGCACCAGGTGAATGGGAACTGGGCCATACTGAGCCTGAGGTGTCAAATACTCAGCCAGAAATTAGAAATTCGTGTTCATTTAAATGCCATCAGTGGGATTAAGTACCCAAGAGTTACTAAAAATTGAAGCCTCTTGTGCCTTAATATTGAGAGAGGAAAGCTAAATCAGGTTCTGTTTTGCTTTGCCATAATCAGAAGATTTATTTTTTTTTCCTTCTCTAATTTTGCTTCAATTTTTGGAAGCAATGTGGGAAAACTGAAAGGAATTTGGATAGGAAGGGGGGGAAACTTTCTTCTCCTGTGTGTCAGCTGAGAAATCTGAGATGACCCAATGCCAACCTTACCCAGTTTCCTTCGTGGCATTCCTTGGATGATTGGTAGAAGGAGCAGACAGCGCCCATCTCTTGTGTCAGCAAGGACGTTTCCAGCTGTGCTCGCTCCCAGCTGTGCTTCTCCCAGAGGAACCTGCAGCCAGATGTGCAGACAGCCTGAAAACATCTCTGCTTTTCCATAATTATTGCCAGCAGCGCTTCCCTTATTCACACACACCTGGAGATCAGGGATCTCCTTTTGAACCACATGCTACCCCCAAAGAGAAACTTCCTGAGGAGAAAACTTGCAAATAAGGTATTTTTATGACCAAAAATTAGGGAATAATGAGGGTTTCTGACCTTGTGTGCATTTCTTGCTGCATGTGGGTGATCCTTGCTGCAGGTGAGGGGAGCAGAGCAGGGGATGTTATGGAAGCTGGGATGGTTTCCTGATTTTCTTCACTCTTTGACACCTCTGTGTGAGCAGCAGAAGCTTTTAAGGTGCTCCTCGAGGAGTAGCCTGTACAAGAAACAGGAGGGAAGTATATTTACTGCAAGAAATTAATTATTTTGCAAATTTACTGTAACTTTGGTGAGAGCTGACAAAGGAAACTGAGAATTACAGGTGATTTCAGGGCTCATCCCACTCAGGGGCAAATTTATACAAATTTAATTTGCTCGTTAAGCCCAAGGACATCTTTAACAAAATGGGATCAAAGTCTGATTTTCAGCTGTTGGATGGAGAATTCTCTGGATTTAAAGTTGAAATTTTTATAAGAATAAAATAAGGGCAGTGGCAGTGCCTTTCTCTTCTCTCTTACCTGGAGTCTCAGGTGAAAAACCATTTTTTCTGTTTTCCTCCAGCATCTGAATCACAGACTGGAGCAGTGGGATCAGTTTTTGTGGGATCACCTCCCATGAATTACTTGAGACCCCACTGAGGCCACAAAACCTGGGGGTCTGAGAGTGTTCAAAGCTCTGTGGTGACCCAGAGAAAGGCACCTGGAACAGCACAGAGCAGACAGAGCTGTTTGATGCCTGCCAAAAATAGAAGCTGCACCACACGCTCAAGCAGATGAATTTATGCTGTTTTCAAAGATGAAACCTCTGAGAAAATAATAATAATAATTAATCTTTCAGCAATGTCTCTGCAATAGCAGCAGCTTTAAATGAAGTAAAGATCCAGTGGTCACCTCCTGTTTATGGACATTGCAATTAATTCTTTTGCAGCCTATAAAATATTAAATGTCTGCTACACCAAAAGTAACATCTTACATGGCCATGCCTAAAATTTCTAGAAGAGAATTCAATTTGTTACCCCATGTATAAATTCAGTTTGTTACCCCATGTATAAATT
>NW_024581119.1:1527840-1654955 GCF_017639235.1 Corvus kubaryi
TTGTTACCCCATGTATAAATTCAGTTTGTTACCCCATGTATAAATTCCGTTTGTTACTCCATGTATAAATTCAATTTGTTTCATTTATAAATATTGCTGAGCTGAGCTCTACCTGCTGTTTTGCCACTGTGCTCTCATCATCCTGCCCAGTTCCTGGGATGCTCAGAGCCTTTATCCAAAGGTTTTTCAGCGAGGATATTTCATTCATTACCCTGTGATACAGAATTTTTACCTGAGGTGCAAAATGAAAATAAAAATGACGTTAGGAGTGAAGGGATAATTTGGAGCTGGTGAAGTTTTCCTTTTTTATGTAATAAACCCCAAACTGGGGTCAATTTTTGGTACAAACGCATCAATTCCAGCTTGGCTCAGACTGGGGAATGATGATTTCTCCCCATTATTTATCTGTTGCTGTGATCCAGCTCCCTCTGCTGTCCTTAAAGCCCCACTTGGAGTTACAGGAGTGCCACGGGTGGATTCATTTTTGGGCTGTGAAATGCTCTCCTATCGATTTCAGCAGCAAAATTTAGATATTTACTATAAAATTCGAATAACATACCCATGTATTCATTTATTAATCTCTCCTCAGTTTAACCTGCAGCTTTCCAGTGTAGAAAATCCACTTTTTTTTTTTTTTATTTTACAGATAGAAAATTGAAGCTGGAAGCTGAAGTCACTTTCCAAAAATTATATCAGTTCAGTACCAAGAGAAAAATTCTAAGAGAACCAAAATATTTTGCCTTAAGGTCACTCCTCTTCCCACTTGTGCAGGGTATAAAGAAAATGCTTAATAAAATGAGGATAGATTCATTTATCATCTTCTAAACAGCTGAAAGCTGAAATAAAGCATCTACCTCATAGTCAGGGGTTGATAAAACAAGGGGGACAGACACAATTGCTTGGTTTTAGGCTTTTCTACATAAAAAGCAGCCCCAAATAATGATTTACCTCTTCTTTGAAGTGGCCCAGCGTGGTGGTCACAGACTGGGACTGCCTCAGCAGAAGTTCAAAGAAAACATTGGTGTTAAAGGCCTCGAGGTCTATTTGTCCTTCAGGCTCCCAAGCATCCCCTCTCCTCAGGAAACAGGCTGCAAGAGGAATTTTCCTTTCTTAATTTTGAGGCTGGTTTCTGAGTACAAATGTTTCATTCATTTCTGAGTACAAGAGTACAAATGCCTGTCAATCCCTGAACGCAGCAGCCTTTGCAGAGTGCTGGACACCGAGTTTTGGTTCCATTCTGTGCAGAACCACCGGGTTTTTGGGGGTTTTTGTTGCCTGACCTGTGCCAGCAGCGCTGCAGGAGTTCCCAGCCTTGTGCTGCAGCGAGGGGTGATGTTTTTTAATGGCAAAAACAGCTGGAGTTTTGGAAGAATATCTGTCCAGGCTGTACGTGAGCTGCTGCCTTCGGAACGCAGGGCGGGGGCTGCCCCTCTGTGCCCAGCCCAGTCCCTGGCACAGGAGCTGCAAGACACCACAAAATGAAACCAATCAGTTCCTTTCTTTATTTTTACATCTCCCATTAACGTGATTCACTCAACAGCCGGGATCCATCATCACCTGTGGGGCAAAGACCTTGAGAGTCTGGTTTCTAATTATTAAAAATCATTCATTTGTTCTTAACCAGAAGAATTAGTGATCCCAGCTGAAACCAAGGGGAAGGAAGTGTAATTATCTGTTCTTTGCATCTGCTGGGTGAATAAATCACATTTTCTATCATTACCTCAGGAGTCTGGTTGTAGGAAAAAAAAAATCCTGCTGAATTCCAAATTGCTAAAGCTGAAAATGAATGACTTTTTTGGGTTTTACAGTCTGAAGGACCAGCTTGGGTTTGATTCTGATCTCAGCTGTGTTGTGGTCACTTTTGTGTGAATTAGGAGAGCAAACCTGAATGTCACGTGAATAAAAGTTGAAGAAATTTATTCATTTCTGACAGGTTTTTTTAGTAAAAGCAGTACTTATTTATGTTCTCTTTATTTTGAGGCAGTTTTGGTCAGACACTTGAAGAAATAAATTGTTCTCTCATTGATGAATCAGAAAATAAGAATGAAATTCATCCATACCTTGACTGTCTTTGAGAGGTTTATGAACCAGGTTTTGATGGGATGCATATTGGGGTTATAGATATGTATCTATAGGGGCTTTAATGGGATCCGTTCACAGGGATGAATTTTACCCCATTAGAAAACATGGGGCTGGGCTACAATTTATTCTGCTTTTCAGCTTTAAGGGAACACATAAACTGTGAGCTGATCACAAATCTTATCACATTCTCTAAAAGCTTCTGTGTAACCTGTACTTACTGCCAGTGCCAGGCAGGCTGCCAGCACCAGGACAAGTCCAGTGGTCACCCCAGCGATCGCTGCCCAGTCAGGGCTGAGGAGCAGCTCCCTTTTCCTGGCAATTCCCACCTGGACAGCGAACCTGGGAATGCTGGGGAAGAAGGGCCCTTCCTCATAGCACTGTCCCCCCGCTGGCATCACCCTGAGGTACTGCAGGACAGGACAGAGAGGCCAGGCACGTGTCAGTGCATCTAATTTCATCTTCATGATGATTTAAATACATTTTTTTTCTCTTACAGAATTCAAACTTTGCAGGAATTGTGCCATTTTCCCCTCACAGAAATAAACTCGTATTTATTTCTGCACTCTAAAAAGATGTTCACTGTTATTTTTACAGCTCCCTGTGCTTCCAAACTTACACCTGGAGCACGAAATGCTTTGCCAAGTAAGTAAAAATGAAGGATTTCTGGGTGCAAACCATTCTCTTGTGCCGGTTGCTGCTCAGCCGGAGCACGTAAGTGCCGGGGGCCTGGAACTGGAAAAGGAACAAGAGGAATTTCTGTGAGGTTTCTCTGATTTCTTCCCTGAGGCTTCGGAAATCTCCCCAGTCAAATGCAGCGTTTGTGTTGTACAGGTTGTTTCTAGGACGGAAAAGTACAAAATTTCTCGTCATTGCCTTTTTAATTTTAATTATTTTTTCTTACAGGCTCATGATTAGGGTGGACATTTATAAATTCAGAGCTGTTGCTCGTCACACCAGTAAATGAAGGAGCATCAGTGGGAGTTCAGGCACTGAAATGTCCCTACAGCTCCAGTATTTCCTCACTCAGCTTTGTTTTGGGCTGCTCCAACCACCTATCCCCCAAACAAACACAGCAATTAACCCTAAGGAGCGGGAATTTTTATTTACCAGGGCAAAAAATAGTTACTGAGAGCCCTTCTAGGTCAGAAACAGCATTGCCAAGACATCAGGAACAGTAAGTACAAGTTTATTTTTGCCTATTTTGATAAGTAAATGTGAATTTCTTAATGACTTAAATGCTGTTTCCTACTGTGCACAGTGAAAAATACATTGAATTATGTTTAATAATGAGAATTTTACTGTTCCTCCTCATGTTTCCTTTCAATTCCATGTTGGAAAAAGGTGAAGAATTTCTCTTTGTTGAACTAAAAACGCATTAGCTGAGTTCTTTTTTGTTCTTAAATGTACTTACACATCATAAACTGGGAAATGCTCCCTGGAGACAACGAACACGAGGGTCACATTGCCACTGATGCAGGTGGTGGGATTGAGGATGCCAAGAAATGTGGGCTGGGATGTGGAGTTGGGGGGGCTCAGGCTTTGTTGCCGGGGCTCCCTGCACTCCTCGTGGCCAGAGGGATCTGTGAGAGCACACAACACCCTCAGGAGATAGAAATATAAACAGGAATTTCTAACTGTAAGTATAAATACGCACACCCATATATATATAAAAAATATTAATATATATACATATATATTAAATTCACATATATATATATATATGTAAATTTAATGTCCAGAGCTGGGTTTGCTGTCCAGACAGCGTGAAAAGAGAGAAACAGAGAATTCCAGAATAATCCCAGGGCTGCCCAAAACAAGGAATGCGAGCAGAAAAAGCCCCAGCAGGACCTCAGGAGCAGGATGGATGTATTGAATTCTGTTTATTTTAATAAGTGGTTGTTATTTGCTGAGGGAATTTCGTGGTGCTCCCTGCAGGCGCCCTCCAGGGCGGTGGTGGGGGCTGCGTGCACATCACAAAGCACAATTAATTATTAGAATCTCTCTCTATTAAATACAAATTTAGGGGCTTTGCAGGAGAACTTACCTGGAGCTGCTGCTGAAGGAGGATTCTTTTTATGAAGAGATGAAGCCTCATTCAGCATGATGAGGTCATGAAGTAGTTGAGGGTCAGGATTATACACCCCTAAAAATCCTTTCTCTGGAGGGGTATAAAAAAAATTTGGTCATTTCTGGTTTTGAGCATGAATTTTGCTTTGAATTTTGCTTTTCCTTGTACAGTATCTGCTCCCCAAAGCCCCCAAGCACGACTTGCAAGCTCTAAACTCAAATGGGATCATTTTTAGCACATTCTTCTCATTCTAGGGCAGTTTTTAAAATGTTTGGGCCTTGCTCAAAGCCTTTAGGGTTCGTTTGATGCAGCTACTGGTTTAACCTGGCTCGAGTCAATGAACCTGTGCAAAGAGCACAGGGGCAAAGGAGTCTTTCCTAATGCTGGTATTAAATTTCCTGGCTGTGCAAATTGTGCTTTTTGGCCCAAATCTGGAATTCTGAGGGAAAAATTTTTAACTACTTTGAATTTTACTTGGTGAAAGCACATTAAATTCTAAATCCCAAGAAAAATATCTGTGCAGGTGAAGGACTTGAGAAGGGATTCCTTTGCCAGGCAAAGGGATTCTCCAGCTCTTTTTATTGTAATTTAGGAAGGAAATCCCTGAATATTTGCCCTTTCCTGTGCTGCTGGAAATACACAAATTTCAAATGGATGCTCTGGGATTGAGCAGGATAAATTTTGTGTGTAGTGCTGAAGTCCTATTGCTGTTCTCAGGATATGAACATGGAGATCTCTTGTTATTTGTGTTTTAAACATCGTGGAAAGGCTTTTTGTGTGCAAACCCCATTTAACACCCCAAGAATGCCCCAGCTGCTGCTGTTCTTTCCCTCACCGCTCATCTCCACGACGTGTGCTGGATGGGTTTGTTGGCCTTGTCCTGCAGCACAGACATCTTCCAAAGAGAAATTTGGTCTTGGTAGAACCATCCTCAAACCTTCTAAGAAAACAGCAGTCTAAGAGAAAAATAATTCAGATTTTTTTCACCTGAATTCTTTTAATGGATGAAATATAATTTAAAAGTGCTTTGTGTGTGTAATAGAATAACGTTTGGGGGGTTTTGTTTGTTGCATTCTATAATTTTTCTGAGCAAGAGGGAATGAGGGTCAGAGCCTGACAAAAGTAGGGAGATGGTGGAAATAGCCACAGGTTTTTTCACCTTGCTCCCATTGCTGTGAGTGATGAAAAGCTGAGCTTTTCTCTCTGCACAGGTGAGCTGCAGGGTGTTTTTTTGCTGCCTTCTACACTGAGCGTTGCACACCCTCTCCAGGCTGTCAGAGTGACAAATGCAGAGGCCAAGAACTTTGTCATAGCCTTGGAAATCGCTGGGGACAGCACAGACCTGCGGGAGAAGAGGAAGGAATAACAGGGCAGTACAGGAATGTCCTCAAGCTGAAGAAGAGGCAAAAACTCCTGTGCAAACACGAATAACTCTTGATTTCCATGCTGGCTGTGCCCTGTGAAGGAAGAGCTTGGGAATTTTGCTTTTCGGGGCGTTTTCGGCCCAGTTTTGGGATTTAACAAACACAAAAATGGAAATACCTTCTCGGAGCAGTAGCGAACCCATCCCCTCTTGGTCAAGCACTGCCCCTCCTGGTTCCGGGAGGCTGAGTCCCGGCACACGGGGTAGGATTGTCTGACACAGAGGCTTCCATCCCTCCCAGACCTCCTGAACCCCGGGGGGCAGGTGCAGAGAGCGTCACGAGGCTGGAAATTAGAACAAGGATTTGTTTAGGAACCTGCAGCTTTGATGTCCAGACAGCACCCTAAACCTTCCAGTGAAGGGGAGGATTGATATAACCCTGAGAAACTCAGAATATTTGCGAATCTGCTGTTGCCATCCCTCTCCCTGTGGTTTTTTGTGGTTGGCAATGAGATAAAGAGAGACAGCGAAGGCAAGAATGACCAAAATGCGAATTTCTCCTGGTGGCTCAATGTGAATTTCTCCTGTACCTGGAACAGCTGCCCTTTCCCGAGGCACACACAGGTCTGCTGCCCTTCTGCAGGCTGTGCTGCCTCGGAGCCACAGGGGAGACAGGATTTTTGGCCAGGCCTGGGGTTGAAGAAGTCCACGGGGCAGGGCAGGCAGCGGTGGGAGGGCAGCGCTGCCCCTTCCGACCGGAACGTCCCCGGCGGACACGGCACCGCGGTGTGGTTCCCTCCGGGGCAGAAAAAGCCTTTGAACAGCAAAAAATTCCTGTCAGTTTTTCTTCTGCAAAGCAGTTTGCTGTGGAGATGAATGGCTGTGTTTCCAGTTTAAATAGTGCAGTGTATTTATCTCATAAATCAGTTAAATGCATCCTGCTTCAAAATATTCCCCAATTTCAATATTAATTACACAGTGCACAAAGGAACTCCGACAATAAAATCCAGTGCTCTACATTTGTTTTTTGAGCTTTCTTACCTGTTACAATATGAATTTTAGCAAGCCTAGTTGATTATCTAAGAATTATTGTAGCAAAATTCAAGCCCGATTTCGTTTTTATTGAGGAATATGTGACTGAGAAGCAAATAATCTCTGGTAAATGATCCACAAATACCTGCTGGACAAATTGGCAGCCTCTGTTCTCTTCTTTTGCAGTGAATCCCTCTCTGGCATTCCTCATGATTTTGAAGGTGTGTTTCCCCGCTGATGCCTGGCAAGGTTGGAAAAAGAGAGAAGAAGAGGAGGAAAAGGGCCATGGATTTATTGCACTGAGCAGCTTGAACCACCAAAGGTGGGTAAGTAACAGAGAGGCACCAGGAGAGCTTTCCTTTCCTGCTGAATATTTCATGGCCAGGGAGAGTTAAAAGATTGGTGTGAAATATTTATGGGAGTTATTTGAGCCCCACAGGTCACAGAGCAGGGCTGTTCTCTGCCCAATCCAGGGAATATTCATATGGAATAAGGCCAGGGGGGCGCTGATTTGTGATTACAGTTTGCTCCTGTGTGAGCTGAAGTTTCAGGGTCCCTGCAGCAACCCTGGGTTTGGAGAGTCCACAAATCCTCATTTTACCACAAGGGATCATCAGCTGGTGTGGGATCAGCTGGGTTGTGGATTGGGGATAGGCTCATCCTAAACTGCGCAGCCCAAAGCCAAAAGCTCTTGAGAAATTGGTGTCTTTTTGGAATTTACCATTAAAAAAATGTAATTATCCACGGCTGGATTGCCCCCTCTGGTTTTCAATATCTAGAATGCAATTCACGGACCTGCTTTTGAAGATCTCTAGGGATTTTGGAGGTGACAAACGTGGGCAGGGCTGCTGCAGCCCAGCGTTATTCCCACAGCAGAGGGCAGCCTGGCTCCCTGCAGGATGGAGGAGGAGGGGATTGATGCCACATTTCACACGGATGGCACTGCCGAGCCCTTGCCCTTGTAACCCAGAGCAGATATCGCAGCCCCTGCCCGCCTGTGCCATGCTGGAGATGTTCCACATCCAGCACAGGCTTCTGTTTTCTCGTGGAGGAATTTATAATCAAATATTCCACAGCATTTCTGGATGGCTTTCCCCATCTGCTCGTACCTTCTGTGGCACGAATAAATGCACATTTTTCTTAAAGTTCCTTCACACAACTGCTTATTCAAGGACCTGCAGCTGGGTGGACTTTCTAGGGACGCAAGAAGTGAGTGGTTTGCGTATTTTGATTTATTTTGAGGGGCAGTCTGGGAGAAAAACAGAAGAGAGAGGTTTTCAGAGAGAGGAGATATTTATTTATCTGTTTGCAAAAGTTAGGATTGTGATTCAGCTGGCAATGTGCAGAAATTGCCAGAAATTGTTGCTCCTTGGACAAATCTCTGATGTTCCAGTGAAGGGATCAGTTGCTTTTTACACACAGGAAAGCCTGGAGTCCTCAGCCAAAGGCCGTGCAACAGAACATCCACTAAAATTCGGCTCTCAAAGTAGGATTTGCTTCCATCCGAATTGCCTGCGCTCTAAATTGCAGCCCAAACCATCCCCGCTGCGTGGCTGCCGCAGCTGCAAGTGCCCAAACTCCCTCCTTGGCTGGGTTCGCATTCCCTGAGCGTGCCTGGAGCTGCCCCCTTTGGAGAAATCCTGCGCAGAGGATTCCTGGACCAGGCTGGAATGCAGGAGCTGCCTGTGCTCCTGCCCATCCCCTGTCCCCTGCAGGCTCAGCCTCAGAGCGCACCCAGCAGCAGCGCTCCCGCTCCTTTAGGAAAGGAATCCACAGCAGGGCCGCAGGTTCTGGTGCGCGGAATTTTTTAATCTTTTATTATTTATTTTTATCCAGTGAAGATTAGGTTGGGCGAACCTCCCAGCCCTGGGTCTGGCAGAGTTCAGCTTTTAGGAATGCGATGTGGAAATGACCCCAGAGATTCCCTGAGGGATTAAGTTTTGTAGGCAGGGAACAACAAAGGCAATTAGCAGCTTTCCTTCATCTAGGAAGTGTTTCAGAGTCATTTATCTGCTGTTTGCCACGCAAATCAGTGTCCAGCGGTGATGGGCCCAGAATAAATAAATAAAAAAATAAACAAATGCCTTGTGATAAAATCTGAGCCCCAGGCTGGTGATTCCTGGCTGATAAGCAGATGTAGGACTTCCAGTTTCCGCAGAACTGATCGCCAACGCTGTCCCGTGTGCCAGGCTGGGCTTTCCTGGCAGGGAGGGGAATTTAACAGCCCCATAAAGCATTTGGTGACTAATCAAGCCCAAGAATTTATGCCTGAGTCACTCTCCCAGGCTTAGCTAACTTCAGTCATTGCCTGCTTTTGCTTTTCAGTCCAAGCAAAGGGACAAGAGAAAGAGGGGAAGACTAAAAAATTCAAGTTTTCTATTCGGTTTTCAAATAAAATGAGCAGGCTCTTGAGTAAATAGCATCTAAATTCACGTTATTATTATTAAGCACAGAAATTTCACACCATCTCAAGCAGCTCCTGAAAAGAGCAAAGCAAAACCAGCCTCTTGCTGCTCTGGAGCATGTGAAATAATCCCTGACGTTTTTAACAGGAGTTTTTAAAGTCATATAATTATTTTGGTTTGGAGTTCTCTTGTTTCTCCCCTTGCTGGACTTAATCACTGCTGTTTTCAGTCTGTGCCACAGCAGATTTGTGCTATTTTTTAGCTGTTTTAAGCTATTTTTAACTATTTTTCTTCCTGGGCATCAGGGTTTGAGATTATTTATTTTAATTACATGATATCTGAATAAGTAGGTACTGACCTGTGGTTAGCAAGTCAGTCAAGCCATATTTTGATCTTATTTCTCTGTAAAATTTCATAGCTGAGAAACTTCTAAAGGAGCCACAAGTGGATTATGTTGACCTACAAGTATTTGATGAACCTATTTTTATAAAGTATTAATTGCTTTCCCACATAAACTTTACTCTCCAGCTGTTATTTACAGCAGGTTTTGGCTCTGCTGTATTTAGATAACCCTTGGTTCACAATCACATGAAGAGAAGTTGTATAAATGCTGAAATAATATGTAAGGCTTCCAGGGAAAGGCTGGGCTGTGACTTTTGGGACAAAGCCAAGGGCCTTGGGGTGACTTTTGCAGGAATTGCCCACAATGAACTCTCAGAGGACTCAGGACTCTGAAATGTGCAGCTTATCTTGAACTGCACCACATAAAATCCAAGCATGTGCCAGCACACCCTGTGGCTGTGCAGGGTCATTTGTCACCTCCAGAGCAACAACCACCCATGAACTGGGGCTCTGAAAGTGGCAGATTCTCTTTTTATTTTCCTTCCTCGTCCATATTTTTCTATTGTCTAGTTCTCCTTTTTCTCCTACTGTTTATTGCTTTTCTTGTTTATTCCCATGATTCCCCAGAAAGGATAATGTTGGGTTTTGGGGGATCAAATGGGTACAGGACTTCTGGTACTTGGGACTGGATTTCTGTGTTGAAAAACAAAAAAACAACCCCAAAGGCTGGTTATTCTGAGATAATTCTGAAAAGCCAGCTGAATCACAATTTAAATTTAAACAAATGAGGATGGAGGCCAAAGAGAGCTCAGAATTTATTCAAATCCCAAGGACAACACAGCGCCTGGAAGTTGTTTATTTTCACTTGGGCTTTGTAGTTGTATTTTTGCAACGGGATTGATTGATGGGTTAAAATATAAATTTTGTCTGCAGCTTTGATTCTAGGGGAGGAGGCAACGTGGGGAAGTTAAACCCCAAAGTTTATTTAATCAGCGAGGGTATGAAGCTGAGGTTTTTGGGTTTTAACAGACAAGTGGAAATAAATACCCTGCTGTGAGCAAAGAAAATAAACAGCCCTGTTGGAATAACCTCTATGACAAGGTAAATGTCACCAGGATGGAGTTGCACGGTGTGTGCTTCACCTCAGCAAACAGCAGCTTGGTTGTGAACTCCAAGAACCCCTGGGTTCTGCAGAAGCTTATCAGTTTTAAATATCAGAGCAGGGATTGCTGTAGTGTGTGAGTAATGATTCCAGCGAAACGAAAGGTCACGTTAGCTGGGAGTCAAAACATGCACCCCTGGGAGCACGGGGAAATGAGAGCAGGACCTGGCCAGCCTAAAGCCCTGGCAGATGAATTTGTGCTCGCTGGTGTTTCCTAGAGCCTCTCTAGCAGGCGGCCCTTTCTTGCTTAATTAAAATGTGATTTCATCGCAGCCTCAGCAGAGCTGCAAAAAAACACCTTTTAGTCCTACAGAACCTTTGGGGAAGGAGCAGAAAGAGCTGCTGAAGGAAATTAAACCTGGAGTTTTAAGGGGGCTGTGCTTCTAAAATGCTTCAAGTCTCAGGGATTGTGAGGGTGAAAATCCTTTTGGCCTCTGTGTGGAGCTTTGAAGGCAGGTTGGTGTGTGTTCCTCTCCCTCTAGCACACAATTAGCTGCGAATGCCTTTCTAGAAATAATTGTGGAAGATTCAAAAACTGGTTACTCATCAGTAGCAAAGGGATCCAGGGGGTTTCATTTAAAACAAAGCAAACCAAACTTAATATTTCAAATCTGGCACGAGGTTTTTGTGTTAGTTCCTGCTGGGTGATTTCCTTCAGGCCTGAGCTGGGTGTTTATTCTGTTTTCTGCAGTCGTGGTGTGGGGATTTCTGCGTGTGCTTATCACCCCACACACCTCTCAGTGTGTGCTTGCAGAGCTTGTTATGCTCAAAAAAACCCAAGACTTCTGTAAACTTCTGGGGCTGTTGCTGATGGATAGAGATAAAAATTAGAGATAATTAAGAGCTGGGACCTACCCAGACAGGATTCTCATGGGTGTAGCAGCTTCTATGGCCAAGTACGGAGCAGAGCAGTTGCCTGGGGCAACTGGGGAACATTTTCTTGGGGTTTTATACCTGGGACATGAGGTTTTATCCACCAAAATCCTGCTGCTAAGCCAAGTGACCCCCAAAACTGGGCCACTCAAGGTGGATATAAATACGTAGGGATGGCTGGAGTGACAGCCCGCTTGTTGTCAAGACGGAAGGAATTCTTTAGGGCACATCCTGCAGCTGCCAGGTGTTAAACTGAATGTTTGTCCTCAGAACAAGTGAAAATTTGGGGTAAACATTGATGAAGTGAGCAGGATGAGGCTCAAAAGTGACCTGCAGCTGCTGGCTTGTGTTTGTGCCTGGGACGATGTGGGACACGAGAGCTCTGCTGTCCATGTCCAGTTCTGCCCCCCTTTTTCCTTTCCCTGCCTCTCCCCACTGTGCTCCCTCCTGGAAGTGCCTGGCACACTCAGCTTTCAGTTAGTGGGACTCCCTCCTCCAAATTTATTCCATCTGCTCTGCTCCCCACAGCTGCAGAAACGTGCCTGGCTTTAAACCGGATCCTTCGCCTTCCAACTTTCCCCAGCCACAAAGAGAGCAGGAAAAATAAAACTCCATGGGTGAGACTGCTCTGAAAGAATCCAAACCTGCCAAGGGCTCGGCCTCTCCCTCCTCCCTGGCTCGGGAACTTGGCTCCTGCAGCCCTGCTTGGAATCCAGCCTGGCTGTCAGCACGTGGGGCGAGAGGTGGAGGGATGGGAATGGGATGCAGGGCAGTGCAGAGGAAACGTGAGCATTTCTTCCCGAGTGGCAGCTGTTGATCTGTGTTCTCAAAATATCCTCCAAAGGGCTGTGGGTTATTTTCTTCAGTGTCCAACCCCCTTCCAGCTCTTTTCTTGGCTCTTCGTCTTAAAAGATCGGATTTGTTTTGTTTGTCTGCTGGAAGGAATTGGGTTTTTTTAATATAATTTATTTTCTTTGCCTGCCTGTGGTTTACTTACAATCACGGCATTGTTCTCTGCCTGCCATTATCTGCTTTAGTGGGCAGCAGTCCCTGTGCTCCTCAGCTGAGGGTTTTGGGCTCTGGGAGGTGAGACCTTGTCTCAGCAGCCTTGGGGAAGAGCATTTGATGCAAAGGTCAGGGCAGCAAATCAGGCTTTCAAGGACACACTTTGGGGGCTGAAAACCAAACAGAGGGTTTGGGCTGGGTTTCTGCTGTGGGTGAGGTGCCAGGCTAGGGGGACGGGGTTGGGAAGCAGCTGGATCTCTCCAGAGTGGGAGACTCTGCCAGGAATTTGGGTGTTGTAATTCCCTTTGGAATCAGTGGTGGGAAATGGGGATGCTGGAGGATTTCTGTCATCTTAAAAACCAAACCAACAACAAAATCTTTACACCCTCAGCTTCTAAACTCTGCTTAATGTGTTTTTTTGCATGATGTCCCTTCTGTTGTGAGCTTAGTACGGATAGAAAAGTACAGAAAAACCAAGGTACTGCATGAAATAATGTATTTATTGCCAAGAAGGAGCAGTGAAATGATGTAAAGCCACCTACTAACAATGCAATTCTTGGATAACTGTCGTAGAATATACTTTAGAAGCAAGTTAATCTCTGAGTATATTGAATATATATGAATATATTATATTCTATAGATAGGAATAGTTTAATACTCCATCAGTTTAGTGTCTTTTCACCTGAATGGTTCGCATGACTAAAAAAACTTGATTGTTGTATTCTTACATGAGAGTTTTCTATGCTTTTTTAAGAAATCCTGTGAGAAAATTCAGTTTTTTCCCCTGCAAATGCTTGTGGATGCTCTTCTCTCTGTTCAACACTCTGCTTCATGCTCGTGATGTAGGATTTCTTGGTCGGTTTATAATGAAAATAAGGAGTTGGATCTGAACCCTTCGATCCCACAAGTGGAAGCTGAGTTAACCCAGAAGTTCCTCCTTAATTGTCTTGAAATGAATAAAAAGTTCTGGGAGAACAGATGTGAGTTAAAAGGCATACACAAAGAAGGATGAGTGGTGATGGGGGGACAGAGAGAAAAATAACCAGAGAGGAAAATATCTGTAAAACCTGGGACAAAAAGGGAAAAAGAAGAGACTTCACATGGTTAAAACATGAGGGGAAGTTATGGAAGGAGGTGGATGAGATACGCAACTCATCATGAGAATAACAAATGATATATATTTTTTAATGAAATACTGAAAGATTTTGAATTCTTATGTCTCACTCAGACAAGAAAAAATACAAAAGAGAACTATTTAGCTGTGCAGGGCATCAGAATCATGGGATATGACCCAAATCCCATTGGAATTAACTTCAACACTGCCACTTCTCAGTCAAAGTTAATTCACCTTGTGCAACGTAGCTCTTGGAGCTTAACACTTAAGGAAACCCCATAACACGAAAATACCTTTTTTTACAAGAAGCAAATGCAAAGGGTTCATTAAAAATATTCCCCAAACATGCTGAGTACTTAACACTGGATCCTGCAGTGGCTTCACGTGGAAAATCTCCCATTTTCCTCAACAGGAGACACATGAGGGGTTGCTGGATCAGTTGGTTTTTGGCTTTAGGTTCTGTAAAAGTAGAATTGCTCCCTATGTAGCAAACAGGGAAGTTTCATAGAAACCAGCAAACTCGCAACCAGAAGTTAAAATTAAATGAGAGTAAGTCTGGGAAGAAATAATTTTTTTAAAAAATTATCTAGTTTGTAGTAATTCTACCAAATAACTTGGCTTTCTGGCAGTACAGGATAATTTCAGCTCCTTGTTACCCTCCCAACTTGCAAAACTGCTTTGTGTAAAAAATAATCCTTAAAAAGCTGTTATCTATTTAAATTCTGTAAATTTTATAAATTTTATATTATATATACAAATGTTATAAAGTTTTTACCTTTATAAATGTAAAATCCTCTGTTAGATCTGTTAGAAAGGACCTGGTTTGAAATTCTCTGTCCCGGACTTCACCTACAATCCACTATCGGTGCAAAATTCTGATTGCATAAATAAAAAGCTTGATTTTTGTTGAGAAAAACATGCTCAGCACGATGTTTCATTTTGGAAGGACTTCACCCCGAGACTGCCTTAAAGTGTGACCACTCCAGCCTTGGCCAAAATCAGAGCCAGACTGCAGAAAATATTAAATATAACTCATCAGGCTCTGAATTCCCAGAGCTCCTGTTTACAATGACTGAGATTTTTCAGTCTATCTGAATGTTGAATTTGGAGTGTAGAGACCAAAACCCTCAAGAGTGGGTCTTGGATGGTTAAAATCTTTCTCTTAGGCTGAACACCTGCATGAAAAATCGCCAGAGCTTCAGACTGTGGGGCAGCTACACCTCAGACCTGAGCAGAGAAGCACAAATTTGTGAGAAAATGAAGATCTAATTCTACCTGGAGCATCTAACACTGAATTCCTGGTGCAACCTGCACTGAGGGTTTCCCCCTTTATGGGTTTGCTCTATAATTCTGGGTCCAGATGAGATCTTTCCAGCAGTCAGTTCAAGCTGCAATATATTCTATATTTTACTGCCTGTCCTCTGGTTATTCTCCTGCAGCAGGTGGCCCACGAGATGCAGGTGAGGTGAGTTATCAGCATTTCCCTGGAAGGCAATAAAGCAGCAAATCTCAGCTCAATCCCCAGGCCAGGTGTTCCTCCTAAAGCCACAGATTTACTGCCCCCTTTTCTGCCTGGGTTTGGATGAGAACAGAGGTTTGCAAGGAAAATAAATTGTGGGCAGGCCTCTGGGGTAAATCCAAAGGCTCTGGTGAGGTGCTGGGTGTCTTTTCCACCAGCTCCACGCTGTGGAGGTTTGGACTCAATGATTTTTGGGTTCTTTTCCACCCTCAGTGATGCTGTGGGATGGCAGAGCAGGGAAGGGACTGGGTTGAGCCACTCCATCACAGCTGCTGAGTCAGAAAAACCTCCAGCTACCTGAACTCAACTTCCTACCACAAAATACCTTTGAGAAGGACATCAAAGAGGTCTGAGGATGCCATGGAGCAAGGTTCAGGTAAGTTGTCTGCTGCTGGGGCACTGGGTATTCCTCTGGGAGCATCCAGCAGGATGTAGCTCTGTACAGGTGAAGGGACCAGAACAGTGAATTTCCAGTTGAACTGGATTGAAATGATTTTTTTTTCTCTGCTGTGTTTTCTCTCCTGTTAGAAGAAACTCAATGACTTGAAATGGGGCTTCAAGTCTGTATTTCTAATTGAAATCTTATCCTATTCTTACATTTATGACATGTACTCTGGTGGGAACTCTTATCTGACAGAGGCAAAAAAGACCCTGGAAAAGATAAGAGAGCTGTAACCTCTTTTTTTTTTTTTTTTTTTTTTTTTTTTTTTAAAGCACTGAATATTTGCTTAATCCTGGAAAATAATCCTGGAATCTCTGCCAGACATTGCCTGTGTAAAGCAGCCATAGTTACCTCTTGAAGAACATCTTGTCCTTGGGGTTTATGAGTCTGAAGCAAACACATGAGCTCTGTGTTCTCCTCGAGTTTTAGGCAGGTGGTGGAGATTGGACATGAATTCAGTACCTGCAGATGACAGCAAATCCTGTGATTGCACAAGGATAAGAACACTTAAGCCAGAGTAGAGAGCCTGCTGTGAGCCTCACCTGCAGCTCAGGCTTTGCTCCCATCTGCAGCAGGCAGAGAATTCCCTCGAGGATTTGGTCTTTCCGCAGTCTGAGGAACCTCCCCTGGTCGGTGTCGCTGGCAGTGCTGTGGGATTCTGTCACCAGGACGGTGTGGGCGAGAGCAGCGCAGTGCAGGGGGGTTAAACCTGCGGGGAACACCCCCGGGAAGGTCAAAGCCAGAGCCTGCCCCCTGCTTGCGGTAGATCTGTGTTTACAGATCCGGGAGGATAAACCCAGCACCTGTGCGGTTCAGCTTTGCCTCTTACCACAGTGGTCAGGCAGATCCACTTCCACACACACCCCATTGTCTTTGCAGCTTTTCAGGACCTGAAATGAACAATATCCAGGTGATTCCTCACCTTTGGCAGTGCCAAAATACCCTTTTCCTCCCCCAAATCCCTCTGTAACCCCATCAGACCAGAGCTGTAGGGAAAACCCCGGGATATTTTAGACACCAGAACACGCATTTGTTGCTTTTGCTCCACTTTTGGCTGATATAAACACCCAATTCACCTGCAGAACTCTCAGGTATCCGTTCTCTGCACACAGGTGGAGGGGAGTTTTCCCAGAGCTGTCCTGCACATTGACACTGGCTCCCAGGGAGATCAGGTCGCTCACCATCAGGTGCTGGTTCTTTTCTGCAGCAAGATGCAAAGCAGTCTGAGAAGGGAAGAAGGGCAGAAAGTTGCAGTGAAAGGCACAAACAGTTTTAAAACAACAATGTTGTTTAGATAACAAAATGGGGAGTTGGGGTTTTGGGGCTCTGTTGCCACTTGTGCTCCATCATTCCCTCCCCATTCCTGTTTCCCTTCTTTTCCAGGACACCACCAGAAGGATGCTTGGTGTTTGGCTGGGGTTTGAAAGAGGGTTGCATGTGATAAAAAAATGACTTTTTTTCTTGGCAAATCAGCACCCTACCCTTTTCTCTGCATCCTTCTCGTCGATCTTGTTGAGGGATGCAAATCTCTGTGCCAGGGCGAAAGTCAGAGCCCTCCTTCCCTGGGCAACAGCCTTGTGCAGCAGCCTGCAAGAGAACTTGGTTGGGAACAATCAGAAGACAAAGGAGGGGTTAAAATACCCCAAAGGAGGGGTTAAAATACCCCAAAGTAGCAGGGAGAGTGTATTTTAAAGCATCAAATACTGAGGCTGGAAAATACTGAAATCTTGGGATATTCAAGGGTTTATTACTCTCTATAGTTGCTGCTTTTGTCTGCCAGGATTTCTTGCTATTATCCCATTCCTCTCCAGCAGCTGCTCCGTGATTCCTTGCTGCCAACAATCTCTGAACAGGGAAAAGGGTGCAAGATCCCTAAAAACTAAGGGAAACACTCGCTCTTAAAAGAAATACTTCCAAACTGGAGTTGACTCCTGTGGAGGAGAAGAGCTCAATTTCCTCTGGCTGTTCAGTCTCACTGAACTACTCAGATTAGTGCAAGTGTTTCTACTGAACTTCACCCCAAAAAAGGCTCTTTTATTTTATTTTTTTTCTTGTAAAATTGGGCATGTCTTCCTTTCCTCATGGAGGAAAAATTAATGCAGGCATTGGTTATACTTATTTATTTGCTCTTCCCTTCTCTTGTAGCAAAATATCCTTAAATATGCCTGAACAACTCCGATACTTCTTGCTGGGTCTGGGGTCTTTTGTTTGTTTGATCTGGTTTTGGGTTTTTTTTTGGTTTTTTTAGCGGATTTTTGACCCTGTTCACCATTCAGAACGATCTTATTTAGTTTGTACTCCTGCCTTTGAGTGTTGTTTTGAGTGCAGAATCTTTATAAAAGTGAGTTTAGGAGTGAGGAAATTTTTGCCTGTGAATTTTACATGGACAGGGGAGTAGAAATTTCTGAATTTCTTAATTGTGATTCATTTCATTCATGTGTGAGAAATTTTTTGTATATTATTCACAAAATTGCAGGAAATATGAAAATAGGTGGCTTATTTGTTGTTTACTCGCTGGAAAGTGAAGCCTAATTTTATTATTGCACTGAAAATCATTATTCTGAATGGAACGTGGTGCTTTAGGGAAGAGGCCAGTGCTGTGCTTGGTTGTCCCTGTGTGGGGTTAGCAATGTTTTAAATTTGGAGCAATTTTTAAAAATTGTAATTAATCTCTTTCTCCCCAAGATTCAGATAATTTATAAACTATGCCATGATTTCTGTCAATCTGATTTGATACCACCTATCCCAATCTACCTGAACTGCATAGAAACTAATTAGCTATTTTAATTTATTTCTTATAAATGGCTATTTTCTCCACAAGCACCCCAATTCCAGGGCAATCCCGGGGTGTCCTGGGATCAGGAAAACCTTTGCTTTTGTTTCGTTTCCAGCAGAACAGCCACTCCCAGTTCTTCGGGAGTCTGTGCTCCAGACGAGCAGTTTTTTGTGTAACCCTCCCATCCATTTTTATTAGCAGCTAATAATACAAATAATTACCCTGAGAGTGTCTGCAACGTGGAAAAGATTTTTTTTTTGCATATCTTTTTTCTTTTTCCAGTACTTATTTTGCTTGATTTTAATTTTCGTGTGAATCCCCACAAATACCTCTCATCCTTAATATTTTAATGCTCTGAATTTATCCTAACATCAGCTGTAGCTCAGGAATATTTCTGCAAATACAGAGTATTTATATTTTTAATATCCACCTAAAATTCTATCTATTGATTCAAGTTTGAGCTTCCCCTTGAGCAGAGAAGCTTTTGCTGCAGGCAGCAGGTGAGCTCGGAGCAAAGTGATGTCCCCAGGGAGCAGAAACCGAGGTATTTCAACAGAAGAATCGAGGACCTGTTGCCATTTTCATCGGGAGCGAGCAGTTTTTCCGCCGGGATGTTCCTCAGCAAACTTTCCTCCCTGTGCAGCTGGAACTGGAAGAAGGAGAGGGCAGAGAGGTCCTGCTGTGTGAAGGAGGTTGGGGTCAGCCTCGAATGTCCCTCGGTGTCCGGAGAGCCCCTGTGAGCTTCCAGCAGCATCTCTGCCGGGCTGAGGAGAGCAGGCGTGTCCTGGGATGGAGAATTCCTCGGGAAATCTTCCTGGGAGCTCGGGAGCGCATCCTGCATCCACCAGCCGCTCCCTTTCTCGCCCGTCCTGCAGAACATTCCCGGCGAGCTGGACCCGTGGGTTTTTCCCTGCTCACCATGGAAGGAAGGCTCTGCCCCTGCCCGCAGGATGAGGTGGAAATCCTTCAAGCAGGACTCCTGGTGCAGCCCTGCTGAGCTGCGCTGTCTCCCCTGCAGGCCACCAGCTGCCTCCTTGCTCGCCACACTTTGCCACCGGGAGCTTTGCAGATCCGTGGAGAATTCCTGCCAAAGCCCATATGGCACGGGAGGCGGAGGCTCCTCCCTGAGCTGGCTCTTGTTCAGATCCTCCTGCAGCACCTCCACCAGGATGTCGAGGTCCTCCAAGCCTTTGGGGCTTTGCCCAGCGCTCTGCTTGCTCTGAAACAGCAACAGGAGCCGGGGAGGGCGGAGGATGGGGGAGGGAGGCAGACATGAAGTGTCCTGTTCTCCCTCGGTGATAGAACAGGAATTCTGCCCCGGGAGCCTGGCAGAGCGGGGTTCAAGGTGTTCTGCATACCTGTCTAAGCTGTTTCTCTGTATAAGGGTGAGCTCTTCTCTTCTCTGCTGCAAAGAGAGGAAGAAAAGGGCTGCTCAGAGCTGAGGAGAGGCACACAGAGCAGAGATTCCCATCAGTCCTGCCCCAGATAAGACATAGATAACCCAGACAGGGTGGTGATGCACAGCTGGCCGGCCTCCTGCAATTTAAGGACAGCTGGGACCCAGCAGGGACCACTGACCATGGGACAGAAGTGGTCTGGCTCTTTGGGTACCTCACAGTGATGATCCTACTAGAAAAGGAGGCTCTGTTACCAAGTGAGGCGTTTCCAAACCTGTTTTTCCTGAGGATCCTTTGGTTACCATCTTCACTGATGAGGCTTCCTGAGGAGACAAAACCACCCAGCTTCAATGTGAGATGCTTACACGCGAGAGAAGATGAAACAGTGGCAAATATTGTAACATGAACAGAGTGAAATTGCCTCCTGTGCTATGGATTTTGCTCAGCAGGGGCTGCAGGTGGAGAGATTTCCATGAGTGGGTAATTCTTGGCAGCATTATAAAGATCTTTACAGCAGCCCGGGAGTCTATCAGCTCCTTGGGCTGTTTTTGCAATATTTTTACTGGGTTTTGAGCCATCTTTGGCTTGACTGAATGATGTACAGCATCCATGGCATGGATGGGTTCCTGCTGTCACTGTCAGAACTGTTCCTAGCCCAGCCCTCATTCTGTTTAAAATTTGGTTTATTCTCCATTTTTATCGAAAGCACTGATTTGGTGGCTGGAAGAGGCAGCAGCTGCAGGTGTGACCCCTCCAGAACACTCAGTGGGGTGTGACTGTGGGCACCAGGATGTTGCAGCCCCGGGAGGAACCTTCCCAGCCTCAGGGAGCCCTCACCTTGCTGTGAGCCGCATCCAGGCCTTTGGAGAGCCGGATTTTCCTCAGCAATTCCCGCACCGGCATCTTCACTCTCACACCCATGTAGCGCTTCTGAGGGGGATCAGAGCTAAGTTCAGAGTCTGGAAAAGTCACAACACGATGCTGAGAGTAACACAGTTCTCTGAGCTGTTGGAGAAGGGTGGGAGGGTGAGGTCAGCCTGGGGAATGGGCTCGGATTCCAACGTTCATCATCAATCGTGGGAGATTTCCACGTCTCCCTGCGTGTTCCTTGGCTCTGGCCTCCTCTCTGCTCAATAGTTCCTTTAATGAATTCCTCCTCAGTTTTCCTGTGTGCCACAGAGCACAGATTTGCTTTTGGGGAATGTGTCAGCAGTGTTTAGGTCTCTGCCCCTCTTACTGATTTTCCTGTGTTGTGGTAAATCTGCCTTTGCAGTTTCCTGTGCTGTGGCTTGGTAATTTGTTATCAGTGCAACAACAAGGAGCAGAATTTGTTCAAAATTGAGATAGGGATGCTCTGTCCAGTGGCTTTCCCTCATGGCTCTCAGTGTGTTTGGAGGTTGTGCTGTGATTCAAAGGGAAACAATGATTTTCTGCACTGAAATGAAACAGTTATTTCAGCATATACCTCATTGTCCAAACAGGCTTGCTCTTTGTCAAAACAAGCTGCTCTGTGATTGTTTGTGTTAGGTCTCCTTGCATCTGGTGCCTGTATCCCCAAACTTGAAAGACTTGCCCAGATTAGGAGCTTAAATCCATTGGCTTTTGAAATATCTTTTATGTAACGCTGTTGTTCACGTCCCTGCCTCGTGTGTGCCCCCACTTGGAATAACCCTTATAGAGAATGCTTTCAGAAGCAGCCATTAATATTAGAAAATTATAGATTTAATGCCTATGACCAAGGTTTTCCCAATAAAACAGACCGTGGAGAAAGCCACAGCTCCAAGGAAAGCCTGAGCTTTGGGAACCAGAGCGTGGGATCCTGAGAGCAAGGAGTCATCCAGCAGCAATGCTGGAGCAGGGAGAAGCTTTCTGTTCCCACTGCAGCTCGTGGCAGAAGGAATGAGAACAGCTCTTGTGATCAAACACAGTTCAGGATTAAACAACACAGCCTGAATGAAAAAGGTGCATTGGGCCAGCAGCTCGTGGTGCTGGTAAATAAAACGTGAGGTGCCTGAACCGATATTCCTGCCCAAAACCTGCGTGTGCTCTGCAGCAGCTGCTGAGATCTGGCTGGGCCCTGCGGAGGGGAGCCCAGCAGATGGGAATGGTGCAGCTCCTGGGATGTCTGAGAGGAGGCAATCCTGGCAGGGGAACCAGCCCCACAAGAAGTGGTTTCTTGTTGCGTGATTTTGTTTCCCTTCCCTGCTCCAGGCAACGAGAGCTGACACCCCTCCAGCAGGAGGGAGGCGAAATCCCGAGCAGCAAATGGTGCCTTTGGAATGGAGATGGGGTTGTTGTTTTGTGCTGAAGATTTCTGGCACTTCTCAGTGTTTAACCTATCACTGAATAATTAAAACCTCGAAAAGCAGAGTTTGCTTCTCAGACTTTTCTAGAAATGATTCCTTTTTTTTCTAGTTTGGTGTTTGGACAATGAATTATTTACTTTTGTAGAGTATTTTAAAGGTTTCTCTGAAAAGCTTATAATGAGCCAGTAAGATTGCTGATATGTTGTTATCTGGGAAGATTTTCCAGTGATGGATCAGATATATCCTAGGAATGGAAGAACTCTGCAAAGGCACTGATTCACCAAACACACTTTCCTGTGACTTTGCAATGTTAATAACTCAGAAGGTCACATCTATTACCTAGCTGTTAATTCAGAACTAAACTTGAAATTCAGAACGCAAACGAGCAGCAAAATGCTGGAGATGGACAGAAATGATGGAATATTTGGCATCCTTTAGAAACCAGAGCCATTTCTGACCTCAGCAGCAGAACACAACAAAATCCAGCCAAGCCTGAGTAGGGGGATGTGCTGAACATCTCTGATACGGTTGAGCTTGGTTTGTGCTGCTGCTGGGCCACTAAAGCAGCCCCAGGTCACTGGGCTTCATCAGCTGGCAAAAGAAGCACAAAACAGGAAACGCGAATAAAGATTTTTCTCTTACCAGCAGGAGCAGGCATCCCTGGAGGTTTGCATGGAGGAGGAGGGTGGTAGATCTTGGGACTCGCAACGTTCAGCTCAGTTAATCCAGAATCTGGCAGCGATGGGCTCTGCTGGAAGCAGCTCTTGGGACTGGCAGTTTCTCCAGGCAGTGGAGACCCCTGGCCTGGGCTGTAGCCACAGATTTCACTTTCGCTCATGTTTTGGTTGACAAGGAGCTCAGGACGCATGCAGGCTGTTTGCAACATCTCCACTGTGTGTGTGTGTGTGCAGGGAAAGATGAAAGAGAAGAGGGGAGGAGAAAACCCTGTTCAGTTGTGTTTAAAAAAAAAAAAAAAATCCAATCCAGTTTCACATTGAGACCATGGCAGTTGTAATTAATCCTCCAACGTAATTAGCTGGGTCCAGCTTCCCTCTTCTCTTTGGAGCAGCAAGTTCCAGCAGCGGAAGAATAAACCCAGTCTTGGAATCCCAGCAGCCTCTGGAGCAGCTTTTGAGAGTTTCTTGGCTGCAGTTCTCCTTTGCTCTTTATACTCAGGTATGGTTCAGAGGATGGCAGCCTGGGAAGGCTCCACCCTCTTTCCTAACAATCCTGAGCAGCTGATGAAGACATTGCTTTTCCCAAGAAAAAACTTAACTGCAAGTTGAAAAAAAAAATTTTTTTCCCCTGCTGTGTGAAACAGAAAAATTAAATTCTGATTGATTTACTGGGAAGGGAAAAACAACCTCTGACTTACAGGGTTGTGCAAGTGAGTGAAGTGGCAGAAGACCCTGAATTAAATGTTTTGGGAATTATTCTCAAAAGGGGTTTTCAGCTGGGACAGGGTTAGTTTTGTTCTCTGTAGCTGGTGCAGTGTTGTGGTTTGGATTTTGTAGGAGAATACTGGTGATACCAAACTGATGCTGCAGGGGTTGCTCAGTTGTGCTTCCCCCAAATCCAGGAATTTTCAGTTTCCCAGGCAGGAGGTGCAGGAGAAGCTGTGAGGGAGCAGGGCCAGGAGAGCTGACCGTGGCCAGAGGGACATTCCATAGTGCAGAAAGTCGTGCCCAGTGTTATAAATGTACTGTGGTATTGGCTTTTCGCGTGTTACATAATTGTTATGAATGTATTGTGATGTTGGTTTTTCTCATGTTCCCTAATATTAGAAAAACTTTGCCTGGGTTCTGTAATGTAATGCTGTAAAACGTCTGGAGTTTGTGTTCCACAAGAGCTCAGCATAAAGGGAAATAGCGGAGAGGGCGTGGAAATTTAACGTTGAAACAAATCAGACGTATGAGGATGATGTGTGAGGACCTCCCTGTGCCCGTCCCTAGCCCGGCTCTCCGCTCCACAGCTCCCAGCCCGCCGCTTTCGGTGTCCCTGTGCCCGGCCCCAGCCCGGCTCTCCGCTCCACAGCTCCCAGCCCGCCGCTTTCGGTGTCCCTGTGCCCGTCCCCAGCCCGGCTCTCCGCTCCACAGCTCCCAGCCCGCCGCTTTCGGTGCCCCTGTGCCCGTCCCCAGCCCGGCTCTCCGCTCCACACCAGCCCAGCCCGCCGCTTTCGGTGTCCCTGTGCCCGTCCCCAGCCCGGCTCTCCGCTCCACACCAGCCCAGCCCGCCGCTTTCGGTGTCCCTGTGCCCGGCCCCAGCCCGGCTCTCCGCTCCACACCAGCCCAGCCCGCCGCTTTTGGTGTCCCTGTGCCCGGCCCTAGCCCGGCTCTCCGCTCCACATCAGCCCAGCCCGCCGCTTTCGGTGTCCCTGTGCCCGGCCCCAGCCCGGCTCTCCGCTCCACACCAGCCCAGCCCGCCGCTTTTGGGGCCCGCCCCGGCCCCCGCCCCGCTCCCGCTGTCCGCGGCCGTTCCAGCAGCCCCTGCCCCCGCTGCGTTCTCTGCCGCGGCTCCATTGAACCCGGCTTCGGCCCCGCGGGCCGCGCTGGGCCCGCCGGCAGCTCGGCCTCCTGTTGCCGTGGCTGCTGCGGCCCCGTGCAGAGGCTCCACGCCAGCCTCTGGTACCGGCCCCAAGAGCTGGTGCCCTTGGCGGTGCCGGCAGCAGCCTCCGCCTTTGCTCCCCCGCTCCTGGAGGAATCGGCCTCCGAGAGGATTCCCACCTCCTACCCCCCCTCCCTCCCTCGCCTGCACCGCTCCCCTGGCACCGACCGCTGCTGCTGCTCCTCTGAAAGGAGAAGCAAAACGCCAAAGTTCCAGCTCGAGGAACGAGCCCTTGCAGAAGGAAATAATATCTGTAGACGGCTCTTGCAGATGGGCCCAAGGAAAAAGAATGTCAGGGTAGGCTTTAGTTGATGGGGGGACTATGCACACTGGAAGATTTAGCACACAAGGAGGGAACTATTTTTACTGATTCAGGGTACGCTTTTGGAGGGGTGCACGCCTTTGGGAAAATGTGGGAAGAAAGGGGATTGCTTGATTCAGAGGGAAAGGGGCTGATGCATGGGGGACTTGTTTTGGACAGTGCTCAAGGCAAATGCTGTGTAAAAAAAGGAAAAGGGAGGTATTGTTGTAAATGTCCAGCTCCGCGGGCAGGGGCGCCTCACCGTGATCCCTCCGCGGGCAGGGGCGCATCACCGCGGGTGAGTCCGGCGGATCCCTGCGCGGTTGGGGCTGCATTGCCCGTGATCCCTCCGCGGGCAGGGCCGCCTCATAAATAGTCCCTCCTGGCGGATCACTCCGCGGGCGGGCAAAATCACCGCTGATGCCTCCGCGGGCAGGACCGCATCACAAATAGTCCCTCCGGCCGATCCCTCTGTTATCAATGGTTTTGTGATGTTGGCTTTCCGCGTGTTCCAGAATTGTTATGAATGGATTGTGATTTTTTTTTTTTTTTCATGTTCATTAATGTTAGAAAAGCTTTGCCTGGGTTCTGTGATGTAATGCTGTAGAATGGCTGCAGTTTGGGTGGTCAGTTTGGGGGGGGGGGGGGGCTTCACATTCCTGGAAAATCTTATCAGAAGAAAAAAAAAAACCCGAAAGCAGACGGAATGGAGCCAAGGAAAAGGATAAGACTGATAAGATGATACTCAGCAACTCCAAAGAATGAATGAATGATGCATGATGGTGATGAATACGAAATAAGCGATGGACTTTTAAAGCCGATCTTTTGGATGTAGAGGTGCGCCTTTGGCTCTCTGCCGAAGCACCCGGCCGTACCGCCCCTTTTGCTGTTGTCTCCTAATTGTCCCTTTTATTAAACTTTCCTTCAAATTTTACAAAGAGTGAACCTCGTTTTTCACACCCAGTATTTAAATTAGGGGATTGAGGCACCAATTTCAGGGCAGCACCTGGTGGGAGCCTGCTTTGTGTTTATTGTTTTAATTGGGGTTTATTTCTCTCTTTTCCCCCTCTCTCATTTTCATTCAATTATTTCATTTATCAACCTGTTCTTACCTCAACCCATGATTTTTTTTACATTCTCTCCCCGTCCCACCAGGGAGAGGGGGTGAGCTGGTCACTGGGGGGTACTTGGTGCCACAGGGGTTAAACCAGGACAAATGGGGACACTTCTTGTAGGAGATCTATTTCCTTGTCACCAGGAGATCCCAGTATCAGATCTAACCTCCGTTCCCATGTCCCTGGGAAATGCATTTCGCCGTGTGGGCTGTGCCATTTCAACCGAACAAGCAGATATTTCTCTTAAGTACCTAGATTGAAAGAAGGATTACGATGTTATCACATGCATCTTCTTCCTTGGCTGTGTCCTGGAAAGCGTTCCAGATCTAATCCCGAGCAATATCACCTGTGCCATCAGCGTGAGCAGGGAGCAGCCAGACTTTCTGGGGCAGATCTAAAAGCACAGGATCACATTTGTGTTATCATTTCAGCTGGGCCGTGACTCCTCTCTCTCCCTGACCTGCCCCATCCCCTGTCTCCTGCTTTCCCTGCACTGGGAGCAGCAACTGCAGCCTCGGGGGTGTTGAAAGGATTATTCAGGTATTGATCAAAGGAGATTTGGTGCTTGTAGAACAAGCAGGGAATCAGCAGCTGCTCTGCATTGCAGTGGCTGTTCCCTGGCTCCCTGCCCCACAGATGATTGGTGTCAATTAATGGAGCTGCACCTGGAGCTGGCAACATGGATGGATAAGGGAGAGGCGTGGCTGGAGCCAGGATTTCACCTTCCAAGGGCAGCCCTCTCCTATGCCTGGGAAATCCCAGGGCTCTGTAGGTCAGGGATTAAAGGCCCAGTGAGCCAATATCCCAGTTTATTGCTCAGTTTGTTCAAGGGGAAGGGATTTGTTAAAGAACCTTTTCACTTTTGAGCTGTGCTGTGCCTGTCTGACACGGAGATGGCCACAAAGGGTGCCTGGTTCTCACTAAGGACACCTCCTGCTCTGTTTTTAAGTATTTTCCTTCCATTTCACCTGCTTTACTTTATCGATTGCACGAGTCCAGGACAAGCTGGAGGCAGGGCCCAGCCCCTCAGTGCCATGAAATGCTGTGTCACCCTGTAAATACCCTGTGCAAATCTGCAGCATGAGGCACCAGTTCAGGAGCTCCTCACCACTTGCAGAGGTGGGAGAATTTGGCCTCCTGCAAACAGGAAATTGCTGCAGTGACTCACTGCATTTATTGGGCAGTAAATGGCATCAGAGATTCCTCATCTTTCTGTTCTCCATCCTCGAGCCCATATCTTGGATGGGTTTTAGCTGCCTGATTGTAACTTGTGATTACATTCACAGTAAAGCAGGGATTGGCCTGGGTTTGGTACAGAGAGGACCAAAACCTGCCATGGGAAGGGAAGCAGATTTTCAAATCTAGCCACAAACCCCTTGGAATGTGGACACTGCAAGGTCTCCAAAGCTTTGTATTTGTTTAACTGGGAATCCTGTGGTTCTCCTGCTTCTCCAACCTCAACAGGCACCTGACTTTTCAAGTGAATCCTTTGTTGCTCTAATTTCAAGCAGCTCTCATGAGTCTCATTCTGTAAACAGGCACTGCTGGCGATGAGCTGTCCACCTCCAGCTCCGTCCCCATCTGTTCAACAGCAATTTTCAGTTTGGACCCTCTAATAATGCTGCATCATGTCCTCTTTTATCCTCCCAGGCAGGGCAGGTTCCAGCTTGCACAGCCAGCACACAGAGATCCCAAATATGACTTTCTAGGATTTGTAGATGCTGTTTCAGTCCGTGCCTCCTGATTCCCACAGCTGTGGACAGAACTATTCAGTTTATTCCCCAGTGAAACCTGGGCTGGGGAAAGGGTTTTCTACCCAAGAGTGTGGAATATTTTCATTATCTCCCACAGTTTTAGCGATTCCTGCTTTTTTTAACCTACTGTGTGCTATGAATTCTCAGAAAGGGAGGAAGTTTCAAGCACTGAAGGTGTAAGAAATGAGGATATGATTGGGTGAGGGTCTTCAGTGACAATCACCTGGGGCAGGGGGTGAGGTCAAAGCACAGCTTTGGAAAAATCACGTGCCAGGTTTTCATGCTGGGGGGGAATTTCTTCTCCTTTGTACATATACTGATATCCTGATTAATGACTGATACCCTGATGTAGGGATTCTGATTCCTGCTGTAATATTTTCAGCAGAAATGGCCATCGCCCTCTGAAGTTCCTAGTGAAAAAACCCCTGTAGTTAAGTGATTTGTGATGGGCAGCTCTGCAAAACCTCTCTCCATGTGAACTTTCAGGTTGTGCTGCCCATGGGTTGAGCTCCTTTTCTATCTTTGGATGGAGGGTGAATCCTCTCCCTCCTCCCTTGTTCCTACATGTTTCCGTGCACACACCCACTTTAACAGCGTTTGCTGGGGTAGGTGTTTGTCTGTCTCTTCCTTTGGATGCCAGCTCTGAACTCACCTGACTGAAAACCCTTTGTTGCAAAAGGTTTCCTTTCTTAAAATCCTCTTTTGCGTGTTGGGAGGGGGTGGGTTTAATTTGCACTGATGAGGCTTTGCCCTGCATGTGCTTTCAGCAATGAGGTGACAAACAAAATATCAAGAGAGATTTTAAAGCTCATCTTTGAAGAGAATTGTGCATTTAAAGGTGAACACAGTCCTGTGTAAATATATCCTGAGCTAAACGGGTGAGTGGTATTTAAAAGGCCGAATAATGAAGTTTTATACAATTAGGAACTGGAGTGGGATACGGGTGGATTTTCCCCTCGGAGCCTCTCCCCTGGGAAGCAGAGCTGTGTTTTGGAGGCTCCATTTGCATGCCCTCAATGGGAAGTGCTGCAATGTGTGACAATTCCCGTGCTGGCGGTGACAGGCGCTGGGGACATCGCTGCTGGGGTTGTCACACGCTCTCAGAGCAAACATCCACCTGATTAATCACCTCCACTGGGACTGGCATGGGGTCACCTGGGCTGCCTGGGGACAGTGTCCTGTGCTGGGTGATGCTTCACAACGAAACAAAGGCTTCACTGGGGGAGCTGAAAATCCCTGCTGAAGGCAGGAGAGCATAGGAGGGCACAGCTGTGGTGAATCCCAGCATCACTGAGGTTGGAAAAGCCCTCCAGGGTCAGCGAGTCCAGGCTGTGCCCAGTCCCCACCTTATCCCCGGCCCAGAGCACTGAGTGCCACCTCCAGGGATGGGGACTCCAAACCTCTCTGGGCAGTTCCAAGGCCTGACCTCCCTTTCCAGGAGGAAATTCCTGCTGCTGTCCAACCTGAGCCTCCCCTGGCCCAGCCTGAGGCCGTTCCCTGTCACCCTGTCCCTGTTGCCTGGGATAAGATCCCAAATCCCCCCCCTCAGCTGCCCCCTCCTGTCAGGGACTTGTGCAGAGCCACAAGGTCCCCCCTGAGCCTCCTTTGCTCCAGGCTGAGCCCCTTTCCCAGCTCCCTCAGGATTTTTCCAGCCCCTTCACCCCAGAGGTGGAGCTGACACTGTCATTGTCCCTTTCTGCCTGATCTCCATTGTTTCATTTCCAAGAATTTCCTGCCACTGACTCATCCATCATGGTGCTCCATGGTTACCTCCAAATGTTTTCCTTGGATCCAGAGCTCCCTGGCCATGGCAAGGATGGCAAGTTCAGACGATTTTCACCTCCCTGAAATGTTCCACCGTGAGGAAATTCCTCTTGTGTGGGGCTGCTGGGTTGGCTTTGTCCCCCTCAGAGGGGAATTAAGACATTTTCCAGGCTGTTTTCCCCTCTTCAGCCCAGGACAAGCAAAGCTCCTCTCCCCTGTGACATAATTCCCTAATTTTTATGCAATGATCGGGTGCAGTTAATTGTTGCTGACTTCTAAGCAGTGTGGTCTTGAATTGCAGGTGATTAAAGGTGAAGAAATTATTTTAATCTGCCCATTTTTGATGCCTTGAGGCACCTGGGGATGGGATTTGGTTTGCTCTTGGTGCATCCCTGAGAATTATCAGCCTCCACTCAGAATTATGTGGTTGTGGGCTTGGTTTTTGGGGTATTTCAGGAAGGATGAGGAAGGAAAGGAACCTGAGCTGCTGTAGGAGGGGTTTGACGGTGTTCCACATTCCAAGTGCGCTGCTAAACCTGGAACTGCCCCGTCGGAGCCATTCTGTGCAGCAACAGTGACCTCCCCTGGGCACGGGGAGCTGCCAGCGCTGGGTGTTCCGTGCCATGGACCTGACAGATCCGGCACGGAATTAACACCTCATCCCAAATGGGATAGGTCACATGATCCCAAAGGATGTGCAGCACTTCCCAGCTTTCCAAAAAATACGGGACCAACGTCTTTATTCATCACTTTTCCTGCACAGGTTTTCACCAGTCTACACCTGCACAAATACCCAGGTAAAAGTTAAAATTTAGAGGCCTAATAGGGATGGAAAGATAAAAAGGATCAATCTTATTGTTATTGGAGCATTGTGATGTTTCTCCCTTTGGGTGCTCCTCACTTTAACCCATTTATCCCTAAGGAAGTTTTTTATTCAGGCAAAAAAAAAATTCAGATGTTTCCCTTGTTTCAGATGTTTTCCCTTGTTTTCCCCTTCTGCTTCCTTTGCCAAAGCAAACCTTTAGGAGCCACCTGCTCTGTTTCAAAGGCAGCCTGTCTGTGCTTTCTCTGGTCAGTGCTGGGTTCTCAGCATTGTGTGGTTGTTATCCCAGAGCACCTAAAACGTGGGATGGAGAGGAGAATTCATCCCAGGCTGCTGTTGGAAGCAGCTGACGAAGTAAAACCTGCTGGTGGCTGGCAGCGAGGCCTTTGTTGAACTCTGGAGAGGAATAATTTAGATTTGGTGGTGTTGGAGGGGGCTGAGTTCCAGGAATTGCTCTGCGTTTGCAGCCTGGTGGGCTCCCACCTTGTGGGATGGTTGGACTTGCTGTGCTTTCAGTGACCAGGGAATCCCTTTTCATTTCCCCTCTATTTTCCTGAGCTCTTCATCCTTCCCTGGCTGCAGGTGGGGAGATTTCCTCGTTCCTGCAGGGGCAGGGATGGTTATTCCATGATTATTCCATGGTAAAGCTGCCCTTCCTCCAGTGCTGGGGCTTGCAGAGTCTGGCTCTCCATGTGTGTCCCGTTATCTCACTGTCCCCTGGAAATCTGAATGCTTACCAGGCCAGGCACAATTATTTTTAGCAGCCAGGGAGGGAACCAAGTGGTTTAAGATGTTTTGTTCTGCCGAGTCCTGGGGCCACGTTCCTGTTAAATTTTAATGGGAATGCTCAGAGTTCCACCTCCCCAGGACAGGGCTCAGGGATGTTTCTTCTTGGCATTATTTTTCATCCCTTCATCCTGACTCCTCTAGAAACAAAGTGCATTTAGGTCCTGAGTGCAGAAATGAGTGAGGATGGAGGAACAAGGGGTACTTTCCCTCAGGCTGGACTGGCTGCATGGAGACAGAAAAAATGGGAATTAAACCCATGGGGCTTCTGGGGGTTTTGCTTCCAAGATGAAAACCAGGCATTTGTGCGGAGGAATGGGCCACATCCATTTGTGTGTGCACTGAAGAAGTCTGAAATAAATTTTAATATGATATTTGCAAGCTGGCTGTGCTCTGAAAGGCACAGATGGTTCCTCTTTCAAACAAATAACCTTCAGCTGGGGAGTGCCAGCATTAACTGCAGCCACGGGGCACCAGGGTGAAGGGATTTCCAAGCTGTCATAGGTTAGCAAGCATAGTCCCGGAAGGGACGTCCTTGCTAAGGGGTGCTTACAGTTTCCTCTGGGAACTGATAGAACCTATCAGCTGGCCAGTTTGAATATGGACAATTCTCTAAGCCACTTAAAGTTGTGATCACCTCTGTGATCCACATTTAAGAATAGGCAAACTCCCCCTCCAAGCTCTCTCTCGTTTCCGGCGCTGGGACAAGTGGCTGCAGGCCCCGTGTGGGGGCCAGCGGGCTCGGCCAGGCCCTGCCTGGGCCAGGCCGGGCCGGGCCACGGCCATCCTGAAGCCATGGACCTGTTCCAGCTGTGGAACCCCCCCCACTGCCTTGCCGTGGGCAGCCGGAGCGGCTCGGCTCTCCCCCCTCTCCACTGCGATAAGAAAAATACAACATTCCAGCTGCAAAGCTGCAAGGCCGAGGTGAGATTAACCCTTTTTATTGCTGTGAAGAGCTGAAAACCTGAGGGAAGAGAGAGAGGAGATGCTTAAAGCTGAAAGTCTGTTGTGAAGCTATGATATATCAGAGTATCCTGTTGTAATTTCATGAAGATATGGGGGGTGGAGTGTTCAACTCGTGAGCAAAAGCACCTGCGCTGAGATAGGCAGATGCTGACACAGCTGTAATTTCATGAGAAGTTTGGACAGGGAGAGATGAACCAGATGAGGACTTTTGCTCCAAACGGGAAAGGAGAAAACCTCAGTCCGTAGAGATGAACCAGATGAGGACTTTTGCTCCAAATGGGAAAGGAGAAAACCTCAGTTCCTAGAGATGCTCCCAGAGATAGTCCTAACGATGAAGATGATGAAGACCCTTTGCTCCCAGGGAAGGAGAAGGGCCTCTGTTTTTGTTTCTGAACGGCTCAACCTTAAAATTGTACCCCAGAAAACTTCAAGAGTGCACCCTCGAAAGCAGTTGCGGGAAAAGCTGCAAGTCGGGGGAAAGGACTCACACGCAGGCAGAGAGACTCCTCTTCCTAAATGGACTGAACAATATTTGGAAGTGGGTGGCTGTCTCGTTGTGATAATGTTTTCATAGCATGAGCAAGAAGAGACTTCTCTTTCTAAATGGACTGCACAAGGTTATTATGGAAGTGGTAAACAGACTGAACATCTTAAGGGTTGTCTTTTCACATCGTCAGTGGGAGAAGGGAGGAAGGTGGGGGGAGGAGGAGAGTTCTGAAGGTGGTATAATTTTTTTTCTTTCTTCTTTTAGGTCTGTTAATAAACTTCTTTATATTCTTTCAAGTTTGGTGCCTGTTTTGCATTTCTCCTAATTCTTATCTCACAGCAGATAAACAGTAATGAGTATTTTGGACCAAACCACTACACAAGCTCAGCACCTTCTCTCCCTTCTGAAATGCAGATTTTTTTAGGCTGCCTGAACTCTTTTGGGAATTTCTCTGCTGTTATTTGGGTTGAAGGAGATTGGAGGAGAAAGCAGAGGGGAAAAAAAATGCAATAATTAGGTTCGGTTTTGAGACATGTTGTAAAATATTTTTGTAAAAATGAAACCGAATTTTAATTTGTGATGAGTAAAAAGCAAAACCAGGTCAAGGAAATCGAGAGGGAGCAAGATAAAATGCTGTTTTTATATCCCAGGTTGTGTCACTAGATGGTGCTGGGAATCTGACCAAAGGAAACCCTGGGCTGCCAAAAAAAACCCCACATCAGGTTCCACAAGAGCTCAGCATAAAGGGAAATAGAGGAGAGGGCGTGGAAATGTAATGCTGAAACAAATCTGATGTGCGAGGATGATGTGTGAGGACCTCCCTGTGCTCCCAGTGCTGGTTTAAAATGCGCAGAACACGGCAGAAATAGAATTTTTATTGCTTTTCCCTCCTTGCAAAGCCGATGTCTCAAACATTTGTGCTGGTTCCTGACAGCTCCAGTGGCAGCTGTGACAAAAGGAGGTGGAAGGGACAGTGCAGAAAATGGGGCTGGTTTCAGGTACTAAAAGAGCTCAGGTGAGAGCTCAGGTGAAACTGCTCATCTCAAAGGACCCATAGAAAGTGGGATTGAAATGAGAGAATTGCAGAAAACACCAGGACCCCGTGGCATGGGAAATGTCCCTTTTGGTGTCCCTGCAGCTTGTGGGGTGTGAGCTCAGGTCAGACCTGTCCACACCAAATCCAGGTCTCAGTAAAGCCGAAGCCGTTTCCTGGTTCAGCAGAGGATAGACTCAGCTTTAGGATGCTCAGGGTTAATGTTTTGGGAGCCAGAGCCACAAAACCAGGTATTTTTTGGAGTCTGGGTGCTTGAGCTTCTCTCTTTACAGTTGGGTGTTTTTAAGGATCGTTTATCTGCTTTGTTACTGAAATACAATGAGGTGGCCGGCAGCCAGGCCAAACACAGGGCCCTTCCAACTCTTGCACAATCACATCTCCCTCACCTTTTAATTCCTGCCCTCGACAGACTCCAGCACCCGGGATCTGCTCTTCTCTCCAGGGGCTGCTGCTGCTCAAAGAGCTTTCCGTGCTCCTCTTGAGAAGGGACTTATTGCACGTGGACAAAATGGGGAATTTGGGCCCCAAGCCCCTGGATTTTCCCATTATTTCCATGGAGTTCTCTTTTATTTGCAAGTCCTCTCCCTCCATTCCTGTTCTGCCTGGGTTGAGGTGGTTGAACAGTGCTTCTTAACCCATTTTCTCTCATTTTCTGCCCAGTCTCAGAGCTGGTGGGGATCTGGTGGAGAATGTCACACAAGGACGGGAGGTTCCTCTGTGCCGTGTTTTATCCCGTGGCTGTCTCTGGCCTGGCAGGGATTCAGGGAAGCACTTGAGTCAGGAATTTCGGTGCTGGCCTGACATTGACCATGAGCTTGTGCAGTCTGAGCTGGGTCCCTCACACCTTTTTTGTTCCTGGGGGTCAAATATTCCATGGAGCTCCTGGGTGCAGCAGCTTTGGGATTCAAGCTGGTATTGAGTTTGCTGTGCAAAGAGATGTGGTGCCTGAATATCTGAGCACCTGACAGAGACCCAGTTCTGGCAGGAACAAAAAATGTGGTGATTCTCCACCGAATCACTCTCAGGGCAGCAAGGAAAGAGGGGAGAAAACACCAAAATGCAAATTCTTTGTATTGTGTATAAGCTCCAAGGTGCCTGGGTTAAAGCAGGACTTCCACAGTGGGCTGTGAAGGAAATATTTCAATTATTCACAATTTATTTCTGTATAATTCAGTCCCTTGATGCTGAATTTCTTCTTTGAAGGGGATTTGAACCATTTGTAATATTCACTGATGGTGTTTGCCAGAAACTTCATGTTTCTACAGCCCAATCCTCAGCAAACCTCTGATCCCAAAGCAAAACCCCACGTAAGCAATGTTCCTAAATATCTGCATGTCAGGGAGTCTGGAGCCTGTCATTCAGCCAGGGCAGCTGAATGAAACCAGAATTAACATGGGCCAAATTGCAACTGCTCTGTATTAACTACAGGTTGGCAACATGAACATTTGCTTATTTAGGGTTAATAATTAAAGCCATACACAAGTAGGGAGGAGAAAAGAAAGGCCCTAAATCCATTTTACCCTTCAGAACAAATACATTGGAAGTCACAAACAACAATGGGGTTTAATCTGGGGTCAGGTTTCGGAGCCCTTTTCCCATACACCCAGATTCTCTTTCACTGCCAGTGGCCTTCATCCAAATTCCTTCAGCATCAGGGAAACGACTCCCACTGAGGTCAGTTAATTCAGCCCTGCCATGGCTGCAGGAAAATGGGGACAAATTATTTTATAGAGGCATAAAAATGCTGCTTATTCAGCGTGTGGTTGGACATGGGGACAGAAAAAAGCCACGGAAACCAGGGATTTGTAGATTTGTGCTGCAGGTGGGGAAAACCAGGTGAGGGTTCCCCAAATCTGCTCCTGCAGGGATGGGAAAAGTCAGGATTGTTGTCAGTGCTTGGAAAATTATTGCACTTTGCCTGAAAAGGAGTAAAAATATTGTTATTCTTTATCCTCGACCTCAAGCAGTCGCTGTGCACACGGAGAAGTAATTTTGATTGATTTCAAAGCAGACCCAAAATATTTTTCTGTAGAAATGGAATTGAACCTGGGTGGTCTGAGAGGATGCAGCAAAAAAAAAAAAAAAAACCAAAAAAAAACCCCCAAAAAACCACTCTTAAGGTCAATATTCAAATTAATGGTATCCAAAATTAACAGTTAATTCTGAAATTTGACCTGTGCTGGTGTCTGCATAATAACTCTGAATAAGAGCAGAACCCTGCAAAGCTTCCGAGCTTGCTGAGTTATTTGGTTTGCTAAATGTTGTGTATTTTATGGCCTTTTTGGTTTTCTTTGGTAATTGTGACAGCTGGCATTTACCTCAAAATAAGGAAGTACATCCTGGTAATCAGCAAGGCTGAGAAATGTATTCAGAGGCATTAAATTCCTTTGTAGTGGGATAAATGAATCTCTGAGGCTTGTGTGTGCCCAGCTCTGTTGTGACACAGTTTTAAAAGCCAGAGCTTTGTTTCATTGAGCTGAAGCCCAAAATGTAAGGAGAAGGGATCTCACCAAAGCCAGATTGCTGCCCTTAAATAGTTGTGTTTTACAGAAATGGATTTATTTGCTACAGGAGAGCTTTCCTGGGATTATCCTTGCTGCAGTTCCTGTCATTTGCTTGAGCCATGAGCAAATAAATGATTGCTCTGTCAGCTTTTGAGGATCAGCCTCTCTGACTAAACCAGTCCGACCTGGGCATTGTTTGGGTTGGTTTCTTGCCACGTGTTTGGCTTTTTATTTATTATTCTCGAGCACTCAGTTCCCATGAAAGTGCCAACATCTTCCCCCCTTGCTGGGAGTTAATATTTCATTAGCATAAATCACTTTGGGGCTTGTGGAGTCTGACCTAACTTCTCCATGGCTACAAACCTGCATCTCATCCTTCCTCGAGGGCTGGGTGAATTCAGCACCATTTCCTTCTGCTGGAGCTGCTGTCCCTAAAGTTTCTGCCCCTAAAAGATCTAAACTCTCTCAAATCACAGTTTTTTACCATTTTTAGCGTAATTTTTACCTGAGGCACAGAAAGATTGGAACACAACTCCTCAATACCTGAGGTTTTTAGGGCCATGCTGGCCAGAGGACAGAAATACCCACAAGAAAAAGTTTAATTCTCGTGAAAAAGGTTCATAACTGTCTTGTCAAAGCACAGACTGAGCTGTTTAAATTAGGGAATCACTGATTCCAGCAGGGCTTTGCTAACTGAGCCAATGCACATGGAATGAGTGCTGAGTTCCTGCAGGAAGCAGCATCTTGTTCCCAAAAAATTACATTTATCGAGGAGCTGAGGTGAAAGATGATGCAATTTTCTAGGATATGCAACTGGCTGAGGGAAAGTTTGGGTAGGGAAATGAGAAAATGCAAAAATACAGCTGCTGCTTGGAATTTGCTCCTCTTTATCCAGGGTTAAGAGGCTAATGGAAAACACAGCTCACACAAGGGGATCTTGGCTAAAAAAAAAGGGAAAGAATTAAATATTTACCCAGTGAGAGAAATGCCAATTGCCAGGTTAAATGTGCAGGTTCTTTGTTATCATTCCTATAATTCCAGGACAAAAAGTCAGAGCTGAAGGAGGAGCAAATACCTGGAACAAGTTTTCCACCTGTGCAAAGCAAGAAGGGACTTGCCCAGCTGGAGAGCAGTGACCCCCAGCAGCACTGGGATTGTTTCCCAGTCCCTCTCCATCCCTTTCCACCTCAGTTTTGGCCTGGTCCAGAAAGTACAGCTCAAGATTTATGTGGGATTTATGCCTAAGAACCACCAAAACCTCAAGATTTTTCCAGTATTCAACATACTTGAGCTCCACTGAGTGCTGGATGCTCTAAATTTCGTGCTGAATGAAATTTTCTGCAGGAAACTGTGTGCCCAGTTATTCTGCATTTCATTGGCTTAAATATTCAAAAGCCCCCAATCTGATCCTCAAAGACTGCCCTGAGATTAGCAGGATTAAATAAACCTCAGTGTTTTCATATTTGTAGTCTATTAAATCTCAAGCACACTCAGGCTTGTGTTTGCAAGTCCTTCCCTGCAGCTGAAGTCCCTGGATTGGCCTTTTTAAAATTAATTAGAGAAATACTCTTACCCACTTGATTGCAGGTGCTGCTTCTTGAAGATAAACGTTAAATGCCAAAAATTTGAAGAGAAACCAGAACAGTTGGAAGTGGGGGGGGGGGGAGGAGGAAAAAGATAAAAAATCTTGGCACCTCAGACCTGGCAATGAAGAAACAGAGATATTTCAGTTTTTCACCCCCTTCTCTCAGAGAGTTGTTAATTTGCTCCTGAGGGATTGAGCAAATCCTACTTTTCCTGCAGGACAAGTGGTAGATTTCAGGGTGAGTCAGGAGCATGAGGCTGCTCCTGCCTGGAGCCACATCCAAAGGGTCAGAAAAAAGGAATGGTCCCCATAAAACAGGGCCCAGGCAGAAAAATGCAGTGGTCCCCATAAAACACGTTGTGTCCTGCCTTGCTGAGCCCTGTCAGGCTGAGTTAATTACCTGCAGGATTCTCTTCTGGTAACAGGATGAATGTTTGTGCAAAAGCTCCAAAATGGGATTATTTTGCGTGGCCCTGGGCGCTGTGTCAGTGTTATTGGAGGTTTAATTCACTGTTCTCCCTCAGAAAATACAGGGAACAGCCAAAGTCTCCCCTTATTTGGGAGCTGGTGCTGGAGAGGAATTGCAGGTAGGAGGATGGTAGAGATTTGAAACTAGGTTTAATTAATGAATTAACTTCTTCAGCAGATTTCTAGGGTCCAGCCATGCTTGGCTCTGTCTTTTCCCAAATCTTGTTTTCCTGGAAAGCTTTCTTTGAAGTTTTCTCCCAAAGTAGTCAAGGCAGGACATAAATCAGGAATCTCTGCTGGTTACAGAGGATGGGGCCAGGACTTTGAAGCTTTTGGAGCTAATTCTGATTTGCTCATTGCCTACCGAGGAGGAGCTTTGTGCCAGGGTTTGAGAGGTGGCTGTGGTGGCATCTGGCTCAAATCTCTGCGTGACTGCAGTCAAATCACTTAAACCACAGCCAGTCATCCCTGAAGCATTCTGTTCACACTCGGGACCAGGGCAGGCTTTCATCCTGTCTCACATTTAACGATGCCCAGCCTTAATGGAAATGCAAAACAGGATTTGGTGCCTTCATCTTTCAGCCTCTTGGTCCCTGTAAGCGCGCAGGGGAAAGCGGCAGCGCTGACTCGTCAAGCTCCTCAAGGGCTGCAAGATGGAATTTGTTGTCAGCAGGGTTAAAATGCACGAAAAAGAATTGACTGTGATTGAGGTCTCTGTGGAAAGGAATGGTCTGTGTCACAGGAGCAAAGGGATTTTGAAAATTTAGGTGTTTTATTGTATGTGGCTACGTGAGAAAAGAATTTCAGCAGCACCATTTTCTAATGTCTTGTAAGGGACTGGTTTTCACAACGAGCAGGATTTTTGCCCCAGATTTTCTGGGAATTGTTAAACTCTGTGATAAACATTCAGAAAGATGCACATATTTAGTGATATTCCAAAACCCATTTCCACCAAGAGTGGGAACAGCAGCGACCCTTCATCCCTGAACCCCGACCTGGATGCTCTGTGAATTTGGGTTTGGTTGGCTTTATTTTGTTTCTTTGAGTTGGGTTTGCCTTTTTTTCCTTTTTTTTTCATACCGAAAATCAAAAAGCTCATTCATTTTCTGAGTATTCAGTGGTTTAATGGCAGGATGGGATTTATTGCTGTGCTTTGGCTCTTCCTGCCTCACTGCAAGGGCTGAAACGTTCCATTTGCTGCGGCTGCTGAGAAAATCCATCGAGTGTTGACAAAGCTTGGAAGGGAAACTGAAAACAACATTTTTCCTTATATGAAAATATTCAGCACCTCAGCTCATTTGTGTATTCGCTCCTGATGTTTCATTTATAAGTTACAAAGCCAGAGGAAACATCAGAATAAATGAGTCACAATATTTTTACGATATCGAGAGGTTTAGCTGGGAAAGTCCACGTTTACCTCGCTTGCAGCAACTGATGGTTGAAACAGCACAATCTGATTTGTTTTGGTTTTGGTTTTTTTTCTCCGATGTTATCAGAACAGAAAACTCCATGCAAATTTTGGAGAGCCTTCAGCAGAACGCAGGTATCTGTGCCCTGACCTCGTGCCTTCCAAAGGTTGCAGATAAATTAATTACTGCTGAAAACACACTGAGTTTCTTTTGCTGCCTGTCAGGATTTGGGGAATTTCCCCTTTTCCATGGCAGGATGTGAGGAAAGGCTGCTCTGCTCCATCCTCTCTGCAGGTGAGCACGAGGTGCTGGCTTGCCCAGGAGTGGAGAGGATGCCAGGCATGGCAAATTGGTGCTCAACAGCCAAGTGTTTCCTATGCTTGGCAAATTCTTCCCGAAAACCTGAATTCTTCCTGAATTTATTCACCTGGCCACAGCCTGCCTGCATTTGTGAGGCACTCAAACTCACTGCCTGCAGCTGGGAGGGAAGAAATTATTTTAATGTTGTTGAATGTGTGATCCAAACCACGGGGGGCTCTGTCCCCACAGGAAAATTCTGCCCTTCTGTAAAGAGAAAAACAACTTAAAATCCTTTCTATGGCCTTGTCTAACAGGAAAAGAAAAAGACCCAAAAAACAACCACAAATATGTCTTAATATTTGGGTTTGGGTCTCCCAAAATGTGACAATTGCAGCTACAACCAGTGCTGGTGTGAAAGTGGACAGGTCACAGCATCATCCAAAGAGAATCTGGATTCCAGTGGATGTCTGGGATTTTACTTGGATGTTGATACTTTTCAGTGACATAAAGGCATGGAATTACAAGGAAAAACCCCTGATTTTTAATGCCTACAGAAGTTATTTCCACTTTTGACCAGGTGCTTTGTCATTTTTCATTTTCTGGTATCCCTGTAAATCTGACATGTTATAGATTATGGAAAGACTGATTTAGGGACATCCTGCAATTTGTGGTTTTTTGCTAAAAATGATGTTTTCTAGTGGGGAAAAAAATGAAATCATTTAGACCAGCATTCTTGCAATCTTTTTTATTGGTTTTTTACTTATTCAGCATTTTGTGTGAGGGGAAACCCCCAAATTCTCCCTGCAGATGTTGAGTATTCCAACAAAAAATCCACCTGACAGTGAAAATGAGCATTTAAACTGAGATAGCCACAACTGTGGTTTCTATACCTCGCACAAGGGGTGTAATAATTGAATTTAATCAGATTTTTTTGAGATTTAGGTCATGCAGGGTTACAGGACTGGCACTGCAGGAGAGAGCAGGAGCTGAATGAATTCTGGCAGGCCCAGCTCATGTTGCAGGTGAGGATTCCTGAGGCCAGACTTCCCGGCAGGGTAAACTTCCCTCATTAGTCTTTCCCTGGCTCAAAGCACCTTCAGAGGTGAAATTGTGTGGAAAATAAACAACTGCAGAGTGAGCAGAGCTGTTGACAGGTGAACAAAGGGGAGAATTAAATGGAAAATTAAATGCCTTCATTGGTTCTTGCACCAGAATCGTCAAGTTCAGTTCTGGCTGGTTTCTGTACCTCGATTAAACACAATTAAAAGTCACCCAGTGAGAGCTCCAGACACTGAGAGTGGGGAGTTTTCACAGCTGAGCGCTCCAAAAGGAAAGCCCTTTTTCTTTTTTTCCCCTTTTATTTTTATCATTTTTGTGCATCTGGAGTGCAAGAAAATGCCCTTATCTCTCTCTGCACTGCAGGAGAGGAGGGAGATTATCCAAAAATATGTAGAAAAGATGGTTAAGGAGCAATCAGTGTTTAAAATGGGAATGTCTGGCTTGAACATTCTTCTCAGAGACATTCTTTGCTGCTGATGTTACTGCCGTGATGGTGAAACTTTTAAGCATCTGCTGGTTTTTTTTTTTTTTAACATCCCTTTTTTTCCCCCTCTTTTTTTAAATTGGGGTTAAACAAAAAGTTTGCAGGCAGAACTGGCTAGCAGAAGATTCATGTCCGCAAACAGACTTTCTGTTTTATTTCTGTGCCTTCTAGAATGTGTCCTAAATCTTCCTGGGGGTCCAGCAGCTCTGCTGAGTGCCCTGAAAGAAAATCAGAGCAGAACTCTCTGTTTGCTCCAGGATGCTGCTCTTACATCACATTGGGCGGCCCCGGGGGGGGCGGTGCTGCACTTTCCTTTCTTAAAATTATGATTTGCTGGGTGGAATGAGGGGAAACGAGGTTGTCTCTGATTTATTTTGTTGAGCATTTCCCCTGGTTTCACGGCTTGATCCGCAGCAGCCGGGAGGGGACCAGCAGGTGGCAGCTTCAGCCAACGAATGCGCACCTGGCCGAATAATTCATGTATAAATACCGGCTGCAGGAGCGGGAAGCTTTGGGGTTTAACTAAATTATGGCTTTTGCTTGTGCTTTGTTGTTCGTTTGGGCGGCTTCACGCTGGAGTCTGGGGACAGTGACAGCTGTCGGTGGGAAGGAGGTGGCTCTTGCTGGTGAATCCGTGCTGGTTTGTGGGTTCGGCGGGCAGGGATTGTTTGTCTCCCACAGTCGAGTCGGATCATTGAAATGCTGATAAACACCTCTGCATCCAAGGCTGGCCTGGCTCTGAGAGCCTTGCTGAGCGTGGCTGCTGAGATCTCCCCGCTGGCTCGCAGGAGCTGCAGATCCCATTTCACCGACTCCCGAAAGGGAGCTGCAGCTTTCTCCTCGGAGTGGGAGCTGTTCGGAGCACAAAAATGCCACTTTGCTTCATGCCATGAAGCTCCTCTCCCTCTAACTTAGCCAGGACTGAAAAACAGGTGACTGAACTCGCTGATGTGGATTCCTTTTGATGCCAAGAATTTGCTGTTTCGATCAAGTGCTGCCACAGTAGCAGCAAAAATGGAAGGGTACACACATGGAGTGAGTAAAGTATAAAACTTTTCCTATTTCCCCTCTCCCCCAACTTCCTAATGGAGCCTTTTCGCCCAGACCAAGCAGGGAATTAATGTGACCGCAGAGATGAGCTGAGCTCCGGGGGTGCTCCTGCAGGCAGAGCTGTCCAACCCCTCACGCTCCTCGTCTCCTGGGAAAAGTAAACGTCCCGAGCTTTCCGAAGCAGCTGCACCCTCAGGGGGCTTTCCCAGAGCTTTGGAGGAGACCACAGAAAAGTAAATGAAGCGATGGGAGCTGTTGTGTACACTCAGAGCTCACCATTGTTCTCTGCAGCTCTCTGCCCACTGCTCTGCAGGGATTCGGGGCAAGGCAGGCAGCAGATGCTGCCAGAGCTGCTGAGCCCCGTTCCTCCCCGAAGCTCTGGGGGCAAACGTGCCCAGAGAGTGCTGTCAACACGTTTGTTTTCCAGAAAAGTACCAGACAAAGGGGACTTGACTTTCCTTGTGACTCAGCTTGGATTTGAACTTTTGCCTTGGTAGCAGAGCCAGGGCTCATGTGCTGGGTGAATCGGGTGGAAGCAGCCTGATTATCTGACCTGATAGTGGAATATCAGGCACCTTTGGCTCGAAGAAATGCTGGGGGTTAGGTTTTGGCAGGCCTGGGCCAATATCTGCATGTGAAAGGAGGTGTTGGAGCCCCTGGGTTGCTCTGCTGAGTTGGGCACAGGGCTGGGCTGAATTTGGCTTTTCTAGGACGGTTTGAGATGATTCTTCCACTGCGTGAACTGAGCACACAGAGTGGGAGCTCTGAAATGTTTTTCTAGGGCTTGCCTTAGTGTGCATCCAGTCAAAAGTGCTGTTCTCAGAACCTAAACTCGTGTCAACAGTAACAGGAATTTGGAATGAAAGCCTCTTCTGCGAATGGTGAATGTAGGGCGTGAGAAGCATCCCCGAACCCGTGTTACACCCCCTCCTTGCTCTTCAGCTCTGCTGCTGTGAGGAGAAAGGCCACTAAAAACTCCTTGAAAACCTGCTGTGCTTTGGCAGACTCGGCAGAGAGGGAGCAAAGTTTTTTTCGGACAACATTCCCTGGGTTCTGTGCAGGACAGGCAAAGTCTGAGACTCCAGAGGGAACATGGAACTTCCTGCTGCGTTTATTTCCCAACGGGTGTCACCCCAGGCTTCCCTGAGGTGTCACCCTGGCAGCTCCCAGAGCCAGCCGTGCCATTTCCGTGCGTGGCACTCAGTGATACCCTTAATCCTGTTTTCTCTCCGTGAATCATTTGCGACCTGCGTTGGATTTCTGTCAGCGCCGCGTTTGTTTTGGGGGTGGCTCTGGGTGTAATTTCCCAACAGATCGTTTTGGATGGGTGGTTTGCACTGTGTTTGTTGGTGAGCACAGGCTCTGGAAGCCAGAAAAGCACCAGGGTGATGCTCCCGTAGGTGGGGAAGTTACAGAGATGCTGCCCCTTCTCCTCTCAGTCCAGGTGCTTTAGGAGCCTCTCAGGGAATCACAGAATTCATTGAGACAAGGCCCTGAGGCCGTGCTCGGCATGGTCTGTGTGAGCAGCAGGAAGGTGGAGGCAAGGGCAGGGGAGAGCTGAGAGGAGGGGGGAGATCACTACAAACAGTATCCATCGATATTTATGTATTCTTAAATATTTAGCAAGTGCTGCAGTGGTTCTGTGTCGGTCTGGGTTTTTTTGGAGGGGGTGAACCAGTTGCATCTTGGAGCTCAGGGACAGACCAGGTGATCTCCTTAGGATAAAAATCCTGGAAAGGGCTCTTCTAGTACTTGGTGTGTGTTAAAAAACCCACAAGGGCTTGCTGATGGGAAATTCTCACCTCTCTAAGTGCAGGCAAATATCGTTGAGTTGGATTTTTTTTATTTCCTCTTTACTCTAGAACTTTTTACTCCAGAACTCAGAACTTTTTTGAGGATGTTGAGAAATCTCTTTGCTCAAGCAGAGTTTCGAAGGGTTTCCCACTTTCCTTTGTGCCTGATACAAGGGATAATTTATTGTGGGAAAAGATCCATGTAATGGATTTGGAATGTGCCAGGATCAGGTCCTGGCTGTCTGAGAGGGCTCTGCTGGTTTGTGCTGCCCAAGGGCTTCGTCTCCAATGCTGAGCACACACGAGGGCTGCATCATTTGTTCCTTATCAAAGCTGAGGAATGAATCAGAACTCGTTGCAGAGGGTGCAGTGGGAGGTGTGAGGCTCACATCAATATTAAAAAACGAAAGAAGAAGAAGAAAAAAACCCAACAAAGCTGAGTTTATTGCACCCCGCTCGTTTCAGCGTTAATTATGGTACTGAATAAAAGGGTGATGCACTCCTTGGGAAGCACAGGATTAAGCAGGGCCTTGTACACAAGGCTGGCCCCAAAAATTTGGCCTCTGCTCCTGTCCCAGTTACAGATTTCTGATGTGACTTTGAGCGAAGCAATTTTGCTGTCTAATCATCTCATCAGTTCCAGAATGAGGAGCCTCGTTCAGTGCTGCCCTGTGTCCTACCAAAAGAGCTGAGGGTGGGTGGGATTTGGGTGGCCCAGAGCTCAGGTTGTGCTCAGGGAATTCACCAGGGGGCAGCGTGAGGTTCCTAAATCAGGAGATGGGATTTACATCAACTGCCTGGAACAGATCCAGGCTCTCTGAGCTGTGGTTCTGGAGGGTTTCCTGCTGTATTTCCACATTCAATGTCAAGCTACAAAGTAAAGACACAGGTTGTAGAATCTGTGATCTCAAATAGCAAACCTTTCCCAGTCCTATGTCTGATTTCTCTGCCTTAAATGAGACTCAGCTTTTCATTTCCTCCATCCTCTCCTTAGAAAAGGAGTATGAGAACCTTTTCTAAGCGTGGTTGTCCCCTACATTCATCCAAAGATCCACTTATTAATTGAGGTTTTGTGTTCTCAAAGGTAAATGTTTGTGCTTGCAGACCACAAAGCTTTCTGAAATATCAAACTACTCCTCACATATTCCTACCTCTCGTGCTGCATGGCAGCATTGAAGTGCTAATATTGACTTGTTTAAAAACCAACAAAAATAAACCCCCCACACCCCACAACAACAACAAACACTCAGCACTTCTGTCAACAGCATTAATCCACTTTGGGGAGAAAATTACTGATTCCCTGGAGCTGGGCTGGTAAGAAAACATCAAAGAGACGAGGGAGTGAATTAAAGCTCAGCTTCAGATTGATATAAAATCATTGGGATATTTCTATTTATCACTGAAAATTCTTGCAGGGCCAGACCAGACAGAGCAGGGACAGCCCTTGGTTTTAGTTCCCCTTAAGAGCAGCATCAGGCTTAGAGCATAAACACGTTTTTTGCAGAGAGCTTAGCTGCAAGATCACCAAAAATCTGCTTTCTCTCCATCACTTTACCCCGCTCATCTGCACTGCTGTGCTGGGGAGAAGCAGTGGCAGGAGGGATGGGGCATGGAGGAAGGGTTTGCCGTGAAAAAGAGGGAAGGATGGAAGGTCTGCAACAGCTTTGAGGCTCCAGATTTATTTATAGACTTAAAGGTCATAGTTTATAATCATTCATGTTCACATTTATAAACCTGAACCGTGAATTACAGAGTTTTCAGGGGAAGAGGCAAATATGATGCTTTTGATCTTTCTATCCACTTTTGTCTCTTCCTTTGGACCTCATAAACAAATGGTCCTTAACTAAATTGTGTTTATAAAATGCATGAAATGAGGAAAAACTCCTATTTTTATTTTGCTAGGTGTGGGGTCATGTGGCCCTTCCTATCTTAATGTACAATTGAAGTTACTTTTTGGAGAGCGATTCTTTGTTAGCCCATCAAAAGTTAATCTAGAAACCACGTGTAAAATATGGAAATGGATGATTAGCAGCCACCAAAACACTTTTATCTGAGGAAAACTTGCCCCTTTTCTGCAACTTCCTCATTTTAGATGTCTATTACAATAAGACTTTATCTGCCTGGCTTCGTATTTTTAAAGTATCGATGTAAAGACCTCAAAACCGGTTTAATCCTGAGTTATTTAAATGTTATCCACAGCTTTTCTAAGCTCAATTAAAGCACAGCTGAGGGCAGGATGATAAGCACATATAGATTCTTTTAATATGAGTCTGTATATTTACTTTGGGTATGAAGCAATCTGCCTTCACCTGCACTTCAGACCTGCTGCGTACAAACCTCAGTCGGTGCTGCTGCTGCTCTGCAGAGCCCAAATGTACACAGAGGGTGTTCTCAGAGCGAAAAACCAGGCCAGAGACCTGCCTGGACCCTTGATTTGCCATGCTCTGTCCCAGTAGCTCTGTGCTGTCAGAATCCAGAAGCAAATTTCAGCAGAGCACAATTCAAACCCCTTCTGGCACTGCCTTTGCTGCAGCCAAACTCCAGGAACTCTTCCCACTGTTCCCTGGCATTGCCTCGTCCCTCAGGCTTTCAGCAAATCTAAATGTGTGCTTGGGCCCTGGCTTTCAGACTGAATTTGTCAGGAACAGATTTGCTGCTGCATTTTCTTAATTCTACACTTTTGTGAGGTTTCTGAAACCGAGTTTCATTAGGTTGGGGAGAAATGCACCACGGATATCTCACAGATAGGAGAGTCCACGATTCCTTTGTGCTCTGGTGTGGCTGAAATGCCAGTGAAACCAGTCTCAGGGCTTTTCCTCGCTTCACCTGGCATCACTGTGAGTTAAACCCCAGCCTACCTGTCAGGTTTTGCAGTATCAGCTCCGAGGCTGTCAGCTATTACTAAGCACTTCAGCAGCAGGGAGGATGTCACAGCGCGGGGCTGGTACTCAGCAATAATTCAGATATGCAAAATGTGGCTGAACAATGCCCTCGTGCCTGAGAACAGAGGAGGTTGGGGCTATTTTGGAGGGCAGACATGCACATCCCTTAATTCTTTCCACTCCAGTTGCTCTGGGGTTTGCTTCTTTTTTGGTTTCTGGACAAGTCTTTGAAGCAGAGTGAGTGCAATTAAGCATTCAGCTGATTAATCAGTGTTTTCCCACTAAACGCAGTTTGGTGTGTTGTGGAATGGTTCACAGAATGGATCTGCTCCCAAGAGGTCCCTGAAACACCTGAAAGCATAAAATTCCCTTAGTAGAAATTCTGTCCAAAAACCCCACCAGATCCTGCCTTGGTCTTTTTATGGGAAGAGAAAATTGTGAGAGCAAACTTTTGGCAATTCAGTGATTAAAAACTGAACAACAAGAGGGGGAATGATGAGATTCTGACCTCACTGTGCAACTCCAACAAATATTTCTCTGGGAATGAAGCTCCTAAGTCGGTGTTAATTGTGAAAATTGATCCCAGGGGTCTGATTTTTAGAGGGAAGAGGGTTGTGTTCATGGTGTGGATGGTACTGGTGCTGTCGTTATTGCCAAGAGCCTCTCCAGGCTCCCATGGCCTTCCTTCAGCTTTGCAGCTATTTTGGCTGCTTGTCCTTGGGTAGGAAGTGTTGTATTTTGATAAAAACAAAACAGAAAAAAAAAGGGGTTTCTTTTTCAAATGAAGGACGCCCTGGCTTAATGAGGCTTGAAGTGTTTACAGGTGTTTCCTCACAAGTTCAAATTTAGTGGCCCCGGGGAGTTGAGATTCTCATAAGGCAGGAGCAAACACTCAAATGTTGGGTTTAGAAGGGTTGCACATTTAAAGGGCCAGGCAGGCATGGCCTGGGGGCTGGTTTGGCTGTGTGGAGACAAGAGCTGTGCCATCCAGAGCAGCAGAATGTGAGAAAAAAATCACCCTTAGTGCCACAAGAGGTCAAAATCCTCCTCAAAGACCCTTTGCTGCTGTCCAACCTTCTGACCCAATTTTGCAAATCTGTGGTGAAAATCCCACGAGGGGCAGGTCCCACCTTCGACTGTTCAAAGCCATCTTGGTGACACATTTTTTATGCAGAACATCTCCCAGGGCTCGCTGCCCTCGGAGGAGCTGCTGAGCACGGTGAAGGAGAAGAAGAAGGAGAGCAGAGAGCAAAGGGAAAATGTAGAAGTGGTTGTGGTTGGAGGATGTGATGATGTCACCGGGCTCAGCGGGAACACGGCGCTTTTAAAAAGCCGAAAGAAACATCCTGACCCTCACTTGTCACATCCCCACCTGGGAGTCACACACACACAGCCGAGTCACCTTCAGCCAAGAGGGGAAAAAAGGCTCCATCCCACCACAGAACATGCACTGGCAAAAATGTAAGTGAGTTCTGATTTGCTTTTCCTACCTCTGGTGACAGCGGAGGGCTGTGATGGATCAGTCAGCAGAGAGTGGCAGGGGACGTGATGCTCATGAATGGCTCAAGAGAGGCAGATGCTGAGGTGTGATGCTCATTTTCCAGCAGGGATATGAGCTCAGGGCTGCTTTGTTGGCTTTCATCACTATGAATCAAGTGGAAGACTATGATTCATAAAAACAACAACAGGATGCAGGTATTATATCAAAGGTTACGGTGGTTACATAGCAGAAAATTTTCCTTTTGAAAAGTGAAACCTGTGAGAAATCTTATTTCTGTGCCTTTTTTTTTGATATGCACTTCTTTCAGCTAATAAAAAAGATAAGGAACAAAGCGGTTGAGGGCAATACAGTTATGACTTTACAGGAAATCAGTTTTCTTGTTTTCAAGATAATTTCACTCCTCTGGGCCCACCTTTGCTCGAGTAGTTTACTGATCATACTCCAGGTAGGTGTTTGCTTCTTGCAAGGTTTTCATTCTCTTATCACCATCATATCTCATTTGTCATCAGTAGGTGATGCTCATTTTGGCAGCTGTGCTGCCACCCTTTGCCTCTCACCGTGCTTTTCCATTAACATAGAATGCTACAACACACCTGAGTGGAAAAATTAATTTCTTAAGCCCTTGCCAGTGACTTATCTGACATTATTCATCTTTTTATCACAGCCTGCAGGTTGTTTCACTACGTGTGGTAAACCAACCATGTGCCTTTGTGAGCTTTGAAATGTTTCCTCTGTTTTTTTTTCCCTGCTTTCTTTCTTTTCAGCTGAACATTTTGGAAGCTCAAATGTGCATTTGGGAAGTTTTATTTCTATTTCCCCCTTCATCCTGTGCAGTTTTCAGGATCAGTAGGGAGAAGACATGGAAAACCCTGCAAGATGATCATATCCAAATCCTGATTCTAATCTTCCATCTCAGAAGTCCATGAATGGTTTCTTTGGGTTGTTTTTTTATTCCTGCAGTAACACAGCAATGCCAACAACAATGCTTTAGGTAGGAGGAAATTGGGAACTGAACTGGTGTTTTTATTTTGCTTTCTTTCTTTGACACTTGCAGTGCTCAAAGGGAAGCAGGAATTACAAGTCAAATTATGTCTGGTGTTCCCTAATGATAACTTGTAGACAACTCCTGGCCAGTGTCCCCTGAGCTTGTAATCCTTGAGTCTCCCTCCACTTGCAGCAATGTCAGAGTTCCTTTTTCCAGCGTGGAACTGTTGGAAATCTTATTAATGCTGTTCTTTCCCGAGCCACTGCAGTGTGTTGGCTTTGCAGGCAGGCAGGAGGGGTGTCCTGGAGACCCCCTGTGTGACCCCTGGGGTCAGAGCAGGTACCCAGGTGCCAGATCCCACAGGTTTCACTGGGAGCTGGAGTTCTCAGCAGCTCTGTGGGTCCCCATTCGGTGTCACCTCTGTTTCCTGTCAGTGTGACCAGCTGTGGCCTCACGTTTCCTGCACCACCTGCTTCGGGCCACCTGTGACCCCATGGATGTTCCCGTGGCCACATGGGACCCGTGGCCTCGCTCTGGAACATGAATTGATGCAGAGGCAGCTCAGGTGACCTGGGAACTTTCCAAACAGAAACCCTGAGATTTGACTCATTTGGTGCTGGTAACACCAAGACTTTGGGTTCAGTCCCTGTAGGGGCCATTCCCTTCAGAGCTGGATCATCCTTGTGGGTCCCTCCCAGCTCAGAATACTCTGTGAATCTGTGAAAACCCAAAAGTGATACAAGAACGCCCTCAAGCAGCAGATGTGACCTCACCTGAGGGCATTTCCCAGGGCACCTCTCAAGGGTGGTTTCCTGCTCCTTCAGGGGACATTTCTGCAGGAGCACAAGGAAAGCTGGGACACTTTGCCCTCTGCTGCCGTGGTTGGAGGCTCTTGCTCTGCAGGGAGTCTCGCCTGGCTGGCCCTGCAGGCTGGGAATGTTCCCCAGGGTCACGGCACAGTGACTCCTCTGCAGGAGTGGGGCCCTGGGCTTCCGCTCGCAAAACCCCGAGGGTGGCTCAGCCTGAAAGCCTCCCCTCCCACGGCACAGGAGAAGTGACTGGTCGGGGCTCCCCAGGATTCTGCTGAATGGGAGCAGGCCCAGCAGCCCCTCAGGGATGGGAAATTCATGGGCAGCACCAGCAATTTCCTCTGAATTTGTTTTTAGTGTCACCTCCATAGTGAAGTTTTGCCAACAACCCGAACGTGCCTTTCATACAAATGGTTTCTGTTCTGAAAAGCGTGGAAGCAGGTTGGGCTTGCTGATCTCAAAGGTCTTTCCCAGCCTTGTTAATTCTAAAATTCTAATTCTGCAAGAATCTCCTGTTTAGGTGCTGGTTTTGCCCGTGTCCAAGGTTTTTTGGGTGCTCAGCTCCTGTTGCAGTCACCAGCTGAGATTCAGCTGCTCAGATTCCCTTTACCACTGAGAGATGTGAATTCACACCTCTGCAAATCCCTTCCCAAATGCTTTTAAAGTGAATGGAAAAGCTTTTCTGTCCACAACAGATGTGGGGCTGTACAGAGCCCTCCCTGAAAGTATCAGCTAATGAGACTGAGAGGTGAAACTGTGACATTCTGCACCTTGTGAGTGATAATTTTGGTAAAACCCCACCAGGAAAGAGGGATAGCATGAAAGTTGAGCCCATCCATGCTTTGCAAAGCAGGTGTCAAACTCTCCGAATGACCACAGCAGCAATTAAATGGAAAGCTTGCATTACTAAAATGGAAAGAGTATTATGGGCTGGGAGGAATTAGGACCTGAGGGTGAGACTTATGGTTAAAGACACTTTCTGTCTATCTCAGCTTCCCCTTCACACCAGGGCTTCTCTTATTCTGAAACAGAGAATTTTTAGTAGCCCTCACCACTACCATGGCCAAGGCATCCAACTCTCATTTGGCACGTGGAAGCTCTTATTTTTTTTAATTAGAATAATCAGAGCAGCAGGGACTAGCCAGCATTTTGTGTCTCCCCTTGATTTTTGTTTCTGTCCAAGTGGAAAACTCCAAAGTTCACGCTGCATTTGTTGATCTGCAGTACCTTCCTCGTGTGGGAACAGATGCAGGCTCTGCACGGTGCTCTCCACTCATTTCGATCCTTTTAGGTGTGAAGGGAACCTTTTTTAAAGCACACTTGTCACAAACATTCCTCAAGGACAGCACAGGGCACACAGATCTGCCTGAATCCAAGGCTAATTTGATTCCTGGAAAATCTTCCAACAGCAGGTGGACACCTGAAAATGAAGGGAAATTTGGTTTGTGTCAAATGCACAAAGAAAGCTCCATGTCCAGCTCCATCCCAGCCTGGATGTGCAAAGCTGGGATGCATCCTTTGGGATAGAAAGGCTGTTGATGGATAATGAAGCAAGAAATGGCCAAATGGAACTCAGATAAACATTTTCTGAGTTGTTTCATGATTTATTTGGCATTGATGAGGTTATTAACTCTCAGGACCAGCCAGAGAATTATCAGTCAGGTGTGTGTTAATTAATTTAGGTCAGGTACCAGGGACCTGGTGCTCACCAGCCACCCAAGCCTGAGGCCACCACCGCAACTGATTCAGATGGATCTTGGCAGAAATAGGATTTTTGTTTCCAGGGGTTGGAGCTGCAGGTGGGTCATGTCAGAATGTTTCACCTTTAACTGCTGGTTGGATCAATTAAAATATTAATTAAAATAGGGACACACCCTGAAGGCTGCTGAGGGATAGGGATGGAGTTGAAATGATGATTTCTGCTGAGTGACTCCCTGTTATGTCACTATCTGGGATTTTGGGCAGTTAAATGCATTTCAGTGCTCTGTTCTGCTGTGGACTGACCACAAAGCAGAGATAAAGATCACCCTGGTTTTTTTGAGGGATACTGTGTAATTAGCCAGGAAATAAGGACAGGATCGTGACCAATGTTGAGTCCCTTGCAATGGGCACGGATGTAAAAAGGTTTTGATTTTACTCTAAGCATCCAAGTCTCTGAAACTGAGCCCCTTTCTTCTTTTTATTAGCCAAAGTTCACGGTGTCTGATAAAAATGTGATTTGGTCTCCAATATCCAAGCCATTAACTCGGGAGTTTGCTAATTGAAATCTACATTTTCCTTGTTATTCGCAGTCAGTGATTGCTTTTTGGTGTGACTGCAAACAAGAGAAACTTTCCTATTGTGTTTCTTTTCAATTTTTTATTACATTGGAGGTGAAAGGAGAAAAAAGGGGAAAATATTTGCAGTGTTAACACTGCTCAATTGATAAGCTTATCACGTGTCAGCGTGTGAGCGCAGAAATCTTCTGGAAGAGGGACCAGAGTGACACTTGCTGCTGCAGGCAGGGACTAGGCAGGATTAGCAGGGCATTTCAAACTGAAATCTGCCTGCTGGGAAATGGCTCTGCCTTGGCTGGAAGGCTGAAGGCTGAAACCGAGCTGCAGCTCGTGTGTGTGTGAAGGCCAGCGCCGCTGGGGTGAAGTTTAGTGATCTGAAACTCGCCACGCTTCGGTGCCTGCACCCTTCCAGCAGCTGTTCTGCCACTCTCTTCCCTCCAGTTTCACCAATGGTTAAATCAATGTGTAGGGGAGGATAGAGTTTTAATTTTTTGGCGATGTCTTGACAGGTTTTCTCTGCCTGACCTTTTACTCAGATCAATATTTCACAGATATTATTGAGAATCGGGGTCTGTATCTGCATCACTTGAGGGTGACAGATCCCATGGAACCTTTTTTTGTGCGGTTTGGACACTTCCAGGCTGATTGCAGCGTGGTCTGGAATCCAGCACCTTCCTGCTGTTGTCACTCGATGTTTAGAGGCAAAGGACTGCTGCGCTTGGTGCCTTTCCAGCAGCTCTGGTGTTCTAAAGATTGCTCACAGGGCTTGAAGGTTTTTGTGGACTTTTAGCAAATACATCAGGTGATAACATTGATGGAAGCATTGGGGCTGAGCACGCACGGGGGGCTGGGGAGGCAGCCGGGCCAAAGCGCTGAAATGAGCCCAAATGAATTGTAGAAGCCATTGCAAAGCTTCCCAGTGGTTGGGTTTGGATCCCTTCTCTTCTTTCTTGACTTGAGGTGTTTCAAACTGCTCCAGCTTCCCAGAGCAGGTGCCAGTCAAAGCAGTACTGAGGAACAGCACCTGGATGTTCTGTGGTCCTGGAATTGCAGGAGAAGCCAGGACACTGCTGCTGTTCCTTTGATTTTATCGAATGGAATTTGGGATCTCATGACTTAAATGAAAATACAATGGAACCTTGGTCCAAGGCAGCTTCAGGGGTTGTTAAAACCTTTCTATAAGGACTTGCAGATGGCTAAATCCAGGTTCTTCCTTTACAAGGATATTTTAATTGTCATTATTCCTCCAAATGCTGATATTTGTACATGACCATGTATCTTTAGCTCGATGAGGAATTGCACCCTGAAGCCCCAAAGCCATTTTGCTGTGGTCTGTCTGCGATGCTCAGACCCCACACACCCCTGAGCAGTGGAAAAGCAGCTGTGCTTGCATTATTTTTATTTCTGGAGGTCAGCTTGGGGGAACCGAAATATGATCTGCAGACTTTGGTTTTTAAAATTTTTTTTTCTCTTTATTTTTTTTTTCTGGTTACTCTGCTTACACCGGAAACTCTGAATAGGTATATTTGTCAGCTTTTACAGTAAATTTCTTCTTTCCCATCCCCCAAACCTGGAGCCAGAAACCACCATCCTTCCCCACCCTAATTCTGCAGGGAGGCCCTTTGATGAGTTGGGCATGAGATACTCCCCAAAATGTTCATTTCTGCCTCTCAAGCAGCTCTGGCAGAGCTCAGGTTTGAGGAGCTGATGTCTTCAGGAAGCACCAAGAACACCAGAACTCTTTATATTTGCACTCATATAAATTAATACCAACTAAATTTAAAAGGCAAAATGTGAGTTGTATTAAAAGCCCTTGTATGGAGAATTAAAGTGACCATTATTGTCTTCAAAACCTTCCTTTCCAAAGCCACAGGATTCATAGGAATGCAAGAAACCTGATTTGAAGTGCCACAAAGGATGCCCACAGAAAGCAAAGGTAGATCAGGCAAAGGCTGGAAATTCATCTTTGCTTCAACTACTGTTTTAAAGCAAACTATTTCCTTAAGGTGCATAACAAAGACAACAGTTCAGTGCATAAATGTAATTCTGTCTGGTCCCAAAAGGATTTAAAGTGGCCAATCAAGATTTCATAATTAAGTTATGTGTAAAGAGTCAGACAGAGTTAATAAAAGAGCCAAGCTGAAGGGAAAAAAGTATTTTGAAAAGGAAAACAGAGCAGAAACGTTTATTCTGTTAAGTAATTTTTGAGGTGGATTTACAATCTCTGTATTTAGAACTCCATTTTTCTCCTCCCAGGAAGGTCCAACAGAAACATCTCTGTGTGCACAGAATTAAATGTAGCTGGGAGAGGTGATCCCAGGTGAAATGATTCATTCTTGTAGAATGTAAATCTAAATAAATGCTCCTGGGGTGGAATAACAGTTTAAAATTCAGATTGGAGCTGCATACCCACTTGTACTTCACAGAACCAAAGGCCAGTTGCAATCTTTAAAAATGGAAAACTTATCAATTAGAGTATTTACCCACCAAAGTGCAGTAAAAAGGGGCAGGCAGCCGCTGCTGCTATCGGTGGCTTTACAAACACCAGGCTTTGATATCCCCCAGTTTCCTTCTGCTATTGATTCCCTCCAAACACTGCACGTAAAATATGAGTTGTTAATGCTGGCCCTGGCAGAAATGTGCTTCTCCTGCTTCCACTGCTCACATGGCCTTGGGAGAGGCCTTTGGAGCTGGCTGTAAACTGAATTCTTCAAAATGGAGCAGAATTTATGGGAGTGAGCTGGGAGGTTTTTGGGAATAAGATCCGAGATGTGTTGTCACCTGTTTCTCAACCTCTGTTTGGAACAGAAACACAACTTCAGCACCTGTCTGAGCTCAAAATGAGGTACTTAAGTCCAACTAATGATGGTTTTCCAAATGAGGATGCTTCCCTGTTTTGGGTTGCATTTATACCTTGTGCCTAAACAGTGAATATATTTCTTTTAAAGATCTGATCTCTACTTTTTTATGTCCCTGCCTGGCCAGCAGTTCTGGTTTGTCACCTGTTGGGTATTTCAGTCAGGTTTTCCTTTTGGGAGTGTGTAAAGCTGTTCTCTGCAGGTCAGTGGCACTGAGGGACACAAAGGGAAGGAGGAATAAAATAAATTAGAACTGGTACAGCCACCTGGCTGCTGTGGGGATTTGGGCTCCCTGGAAGGAAAAGAAAAGTCACCTGCATTTTAAATTTTTTTTTCCTCAGCTTCTGCCCCAGACCAGCAGCCACAGCCTCGCCCCTACCAAGGTGTCCGTGTGAAGGAGCCGGTGAAGGAGCTGTTGAAGAGGAAAAGGGGGAATGTCCATAATTCCAGTGCTACTGCAGCTACAACGGTAAGAGAAAAATCCCCAAACACTGGAGGAAAATTCTCCTTCAGGGAGCTCAGTGATTGCCCAGCCCCAGCAATGCTTTGGCAGTGAGAGAAACCTTTGCATCTCTAAAGCACTGTGAAGGCCCTGCAGCCTGGTGTTACCTGGCAATGCCATTAATATCTCTTTAGGTGCAGTGGTTTTAGTGTGCTGAGCACCTTCCATCACTTAATGGAAAGGGGAAAGTGCTTTACAGTTGGCAGGATCTGATTCCTTGGGCCAGAAAGTGGCTTGGAAGTGAGGCAGCTTGTTCAGGAGTCTAAAAGGGATGGCCCAGAGCCATCCTTGGCTGTTTGCTGCTTAGTTTCAGCCTCAATTTGCCCTCCCAGGAGGCGGCAGCTTGGCTGGCTCCTCTCTGAAGGAGAATTCCCTTTGCCACATGAGGTTTAAATACACTTTAAGGTCCCCTTGAGCTGAGGGGACATTGTGGGTGTTTGGGGTGGTGTGTCCTGGCTGCCAGGCTCAGTTCTTCTGGCCCTCGTGTGGGGTGGGAGAATTCAGACCCTGACATTGATAATCAGCTGATAATGCCTGATATGCTTTGTCCCTTGGTGTTTCTCTCAGGGATTGAATTTAATGCTGATGGGCTTTACCTCTGATTTCTATTTTTATTTTTTTCTCTCTTCCAGGTTGTTTTGCCCCATCAGCCACTCCCTTCCTACTCACCCATGGGTAACGTATCCCTGACTCTGTGTGACTCTCCAGACAAGGCTGGGCTGGGCTTTAATCCTGTCCTGTTTTCCAGGCCAGCCTTGCATTGACATGGACGCAGCTGCCCCTGCCTTGCCTGGTCCAGATGAAGGAGCTCTGGCCTCTGGCTGGATCTCCCAGCCCTCTCCCACCTCTCTGCAGCCCCTGGCCCAGTGGAGCCCTTACCCTGACTACGTGTCCCACGAGGCTGGCAGCTGTCCCTATACAGCAGACATGTATGTCCAGCCCATGTGTCCCAGCTACACCCTGGTGGGACCCTCCTCTGTCCTCACATACACTTCTCAGCCTCTCATCACCAATTTTGCAGTAAGTCAAAAATACCAAGCTGGAAATGGTGTTAATTCCCACCTTCTAGAAAGAGCTGTGGGGTGGAGTTAGTCTAATTTCTTTAATTACTGTAATGTTGTGTGTCCTTGCATCCATGCCATGTAGTTTTCCTAGCTCTGGCTGGACAGTAATATGGTTTGAGCAGGGCAAAAAGTTGTGGTTGTGCTGGAATCAGGCAAAATTCACAGTCTTTTCCCCAGCTCTCTTCACTCTTCCAGGCTGAGCAGGGATTTTCACTCTTTTATTTCCAAGCTTAAAATAAAAAAAATTGTAAATGGGTTCTGGGAAACACATGGACCAGGTGAGGCAGGAATGTCATTCAGGTGAGGATGACTTGGCAATAAATTTCTCCAAAGTTGCTGTTTAAGGATAAAAGAGGAAGGTCAAAATACGTGGAGGTAGCAGAACACTTGGCTTCAGGCCAGACAAAATCTTCTTGGCTGACACAAGATGATCTGATCCCCTTTAGAGGGGAAGGGCAGAGAGTTCTGTTCCAGTGGATCTTAGGCAGCTGATTTTCCTTTCCCTGGTTCAGTTTGGCTGCTCAGACAGACCCAGCAAATCCCCCAAAGGCCATTTCTGTGTCCTTGTGGCCCTCACTGCTGAGGAAGGGCCATGGGATGGGTTTGGGATGTGGCTCTGCCTGGGCTGTTCCAGAGGCCACAGGGAGCTGCTTCAGCCTTGATGGCAGCAAAGTTGGGACTGTCCAGAGGGCAGTTTCCAGCTCAGGGTGTTACAGGGTCACAGGGAGGGTGGGAATGGGAACAGGAAGCTGGAGAGAGCCTGACATAAGCATGACCTGGACACAGGACAGGCATCACCCTCAGTGCAGAGCTTCACCCAGAGCAGAAGGATGAGGGATGTTAGAAGTGGGATGAGCATCCCCAGCCTGTGCTGTGTCCTCCCCCTGCCCCACCTGGCCTTTTGTCTCATTTTGTTGTATTTCTGTCCCTTCCCCAGCCCCGAAGCACCACCCCGGCCATGGTGCCACCGCTGGAGGTGACGGAGCAGCAGCCGCCCCTCACGTACTTCCCGTGGGCACAGCCCCTCTCTGCGCTGCCAGCCTCCACCCTGCAGTACCCTGCAGCCTCCTCCTCGCTACCCGGGCCCCAGTTCGTGCCCGTGCCCGTCTCCATCCCCGAGCCAGCCCCACAGGAGCTGGAGGATGCCCGGCGAGCCATCGGCGCCCTGCCCATCGAGAAGCTGCTCCTGGAAGACGAAGACAATGATACGTATGTTTTAAGCCATGCTCTCTCTGTTGAAGGGCTTTAGGTTGCACATCTGGGGCCTGGTCCTCACCTGCTCAATGCTCCACCCAGCACCTCAGTGGGGTTTGAGTAGGGAGGGAAAGCAGGTGGGGTGGGGTGGGAATTTTAGCACACCGCGATTTGTGTGTTGAGTGAAATTTGCTTTGTCCTGGCGCCCAGCACGAGATTGCTCTGCTGTTCCAGCTCCTGCTGCCTCTCCCAGGCAGGCTTTGGATGCTGCACACTTGTGCTCAGCACCAGCACGAGGTGACTTTCACCCTCATGGCCTCAAATTGACAGAATCCAGTGTAGCCAAGGCCAGCTGTAGCATTTGGTGAGGGTACAATTGCCTCTAAATTTTGGCAAACCCGGTTCAATAGGGCTGCTTTTGTGTAAATGCCTTGTTTGTGTGTCTTTGACCTGTGTGGGGAGGAAGTCTCACCAGATTTAGGCCACTAGAAAATGTTTGGAGGGCCTAAATTGACATTTTTCTCTCCTAAATTGAACTGCTCCTTTGGAAATCAGGAAAATGTGAAGTGTAGCTTTGTCCTGCTGGTGCAGCTAGGTGTAGTAGTCTGAAAATAAAGCTGAACTAAGTGCCAGAGCAGTGAGAGATCCCTGTTTGCAGGGCAGGAATTCACACCAAGGTGTAGCTGGAAGGTCTCACCTTGTCTGTTCCTGGAACCCAGCCCTGCAGGTGTGGAGCAGTGGGTTGGGGTTGTGTTCTTTCAGCTGCAGGGTGGGTTTGGACTCTAAAATACCCAAATCTGAGGTGTGGGGCTGATTTAGTGGCTGGCTGGTAACGCTGCCTGTTCTGCCAATGGACAGATCCTGTCCCACTGAAGTCCCTGGGAGTTTTGTCTGAGTCAGGATTGCAATTCATGGCCCTGTATCAGGAGATCATTGAGAAGACAGGTATTTTCCAGAATCTGGACTGCAGCCCAACAAGGAATCCATGGCATTACTGTTATTTGGCAACATTTTCGCTTTTCTGTAGCCTTTGAGTGTGAAGCTGGTGATGTGCCGAGCCAGGGCACTTTAGTGACCTCTCCTTGGAAAGCTCCCCAGGCCCAGAGGTGCACACAATTCCTTTATGGCTTTCTGATTTCCTCTCCTGGAGAACGAGTAGCTTCACTTTTCCCTCCGATGCAACTGTAAATATTTTGGTTGATGCTCAGGAGTGCCATGCCACAGGCAAATGTATTTCAGGAGATACATCCCCTTCAAACTCTGTTTACTGGTTTCTTGACAAACAAGAGGCTCTTGGCTGGTGAACACAATTTCTCTGGGTTTTTCTGCTTTCTAAAGCCCAGGATTTTTAGATGATTTTATTATTTGCAAGACTAACTGCAAAATAATTTATTGTACTCTTTATTACCTGGAGTCCAGTTGCCACCCAGGCACTATTTCAAGTGGCCTTTATAGTTCATGCCTGGGTGAGGTTTGAAAACTCAGGTTGAAAGTCTTAAAGACTTTCCAAGAGTATTTTTTTTATTGTGTATTGACAAATGTGGAAGACACGAGCATTAGATCATGTAAGTGATCATAAAGTTGTTGGAAAATAGCAGTAGTTCAGGTTTGCATTGAAATTAGTGGCTTATATTTGCAGAAAAACCCAGCAAAGAAATTAATTCAAAGGAGCTTAATTCACCACTGCTTCCTCCAGTTTTATAAAGTACAGAGATATTCCCTAGGTAGAACTGGGATAAAGCAGTTGTGAATCAAGCCTGTGGTTGCTCTGATTGCTTTTCAATTCCTTTCACTCCAATGTATGTAAATTCTGTGTGTGAACATAAAACAGAGATGAAAGTGTTTCATCATTTCTTTCTGGGTTGTTCTGGTTAGAAAAAAAAGACAAATTCTTTTTTTTTCAATAAAGATCTACAGTAACTTTGCTATGCCTAGAGTGTTTTATTTCCTATCCACAAGCATTGGTTTAGCAATCAATCAGTTCAATAATATCTGTACAGGCTAGAACCAGAGATTAGCTGTCAGTCTTTGTGCTAATTTTGCACATTAAGCAGACTAAGGAGGAATTCCATGATCCAGCTGTGGCCTGGAGGCATTTCCTGCAGCAGTCCTTGCTCCTGCAGTTCAGCTTCGATCACTATGATCCTCTCCTGGCACCCTTGGGGATGTGTGGGTGTGCAGCCACAGCTAATGCTGAGCTTGACTGAAAATCAGATTAGCCAGAAAATTGTATTTCCACTTCCTGAAAGTGCGAGGGGTGGCTCTGGGCTACAAAATTACCCGAGGAGAGAAACAACTGCCTGCCACCTTCTGCTTGAAAAGCATCAAATATTGCTGTCTGGAGCAGAATGAAGCCAGGGGCTGCTGTGACTGTGTGTGGGGTGGTCTCCTGTTCTAGGGGGTTGGACTTTCCTGGCAAGTAGGACCTGGGGGAATGGAAGTGGCTCCAGCCAGAGCCAGATGACCACAGTGAAGCAGAGAAGTGTTTTCCCCAACATTAAGGGCCACCAGCCACTCCCATGGGCTGTGACAACTCTTTGTCTTGTGCCAAGTGTAAGGACTGGGTCCCTCTCTCCAGGAGCTGTGATAAAGATTAGATTTAACAGGTTGATTACAAATAATATCAATTAGCGATGGTGAGGTTTCACCAACACACCCAGGGCTGCATCACCCCAAAAAGTGATATATACATCCAATTCCCCAAACTGGGAATTGTGGAGGACTTTGACACCTCCCAGTGTGGAATCTCAGCTGAAAGAAGGTGCTGGAGTGGGAAGGAGGCAGCATGGCAAAGCTCAGGAGTGCTGAGGGCTCTTGGACACTGCAGCTGCTCGAGGTAGGAAGCCCTTCCCATGGGAATGGGAGCTTTCGGGGCTCATGGCGTGGATCTGTGGAACTCTGGGTGTAAAACCCCCAAAGTGGCAGTGCTACCCTGTAAAACTGTTTGCTCCCAGGGTGCTTGGTGGCCCAGCAGTGATCGGTGTCTCTATTTACTGTCTTAGAATTCTGCACATTTATGCAGCTAAAGGCCTGCGGGCCCACACGCTGGCAGCTGCAGAGCGCATGAAACCCCTGAGGAAACTCGATGCCAAGGAACACAGAGGAAAGGTAAAAAAGGGGCCACTTTCTCCTGTAGACTGCAGGGTTGGGGATGGGAACTGGCTTGACACGATTGAGAGCAAGATACCCTAAAAAATCCAGCTCTGCCCCTCTGTTCCTGCAAGGAAGGCTTGGCACTGGTAGGCCTCGCTGAGGTGCCTCTGGCAGCATCATAAAATTAAGTGGCGTGATCATAAAATTAGGTGGGATGAGAATGAGCCCATTCTTTTTTCAGCCCATGATTCGTGGAGTGATGTAAGAAAACACTGGCCCAGCAAAATATTTGTGTGCTGGCATCAGTCTCCTAGGCTGAAAGTTTTACGGCCAACTGACTTGTTCTGTACCTGATGCAATGGGGGTTTCAAAAATGCTGCGTTTGGGTTGCCATCCAAATTAAGGGCTGAAGAACACTAGAGGGAGTCCAGCAAGAGCTGGGAAACATCCCCATCTCATGGTGCCATGTGGGATTCCAAACCATCCTGTGAGCTGTGCTCACTGCGGGCACCACAATCCGTGGGATTTCAGACACCACTCTGATTCACACAAAGCCATTCCCTTTCCCCGCTCCCTGTTTGATGCCAGCAGCTGCTGCCAGACTCTCCCATTTGTCTGAGCTGGCTCTCACAGGTGTCTGTGCTGCTGTTGCAGACTCCTCTGCTGGTGGCTGTCACTGCCAGGCAGGCAGCCATCGTCCACGACCTGATCCAGGCAGGAGCAGACATCAATGCTGTGGACAACAAAGGGCAGTCAGCTTTGCACCTTGCTGCGACATACGGCTATGCCCAAGTCCTCCAGGTAGGAGAAGTTTTATGGCTTTAATTGCTGGCAGTATAAAACCACAAGAAAGTGTTGATATTGGTGTTTTTAAATAAAGGCAAGGTGTCAGCGAGCAATGGAGACTGAGCAAAGGCTCCTTGTGCCAGGAGTTGACTTCCCAGGGTGGGTTTATTCCTGTTTTAGGACTGTACTTGCAGCCTGCTGTTACAGAGGAAAATTCTTTAGTGGCTCTGTGGGGCAAAATAAATGATTTCTGCAGATCACGGCTCTAAATCTGCTGGTGGCAGCCCCCAGTGTGGTAGAGCACTGGAGGGGGATACCCAGCCATGAGGTGTGAGGAGAGGGAGCTCTAAAACCAGGGTGAAACCCCCTCCCTGAGGTCACTGTCATCCAGACAGGAGCAAAAATTGTGTCCAGGCTCCAACCAGCTGAGGAGAAATGAGATGTAACCCTGCAGACAGGGATGGCATAGGCAGAGCCTTCAAAATGAGGCACATTTTCAGATTTTCCTTCAAAACCTGACTTATATGCACAGATCTTTGCTTCCCTACGGCTTCATGGATTTCTCTGCAGACAGGAACTGCACCTAAGCTCTGTGCCAGCCATGGACAGCGAAACAGCACTTTGAAAAAGGCCCTGTGGGAATTTTGGGAAGGGATTCCACAGCAGGGATTATCACCCTGTGCGTCCTAAACGCTTCACCATTGGCCAGAAAATGGAATCAATAAAAAAAAGCCTGCCTTGAGTTGTGGCAGCGCTGAGCACAGGCAGAGTTTGGTGGGTGCTGCTGAGTTCCCTGAGGGCAGGGGACAGGGGTGAGGTGCCAGGGGACAGGGGTGAGGTGCCAGGGGGTGCCTGTGGTGCTGGCACCACGTCCAGCATTCGTTAGCTGTGCCTGCACGTGCCCCAGGCTGAGCCCTTAGCAGGCAGTTAATGTGTAACACGGCCAGTTCTTTGGAAAACAGGTGCTTCCTTAAGTAGGAAAAAGGGTTTTAATCCAGATGATGCCAACAAAGCCTCGCAGAGTGCCTTGTTGGATTGCAGGGCTCCTTTGTTTGGTTTTTCTTTTGTGGGTTTCTTTTTTTTTTTTGCCTTGACATAAAAAGGGAAAACGGGCGCAGACTTGCTCCTCAGTGGGGTCAGAGCCATGAAAGGCTTTATGGTTTATTTGTTTATTTTATTGGGGTTTTTTTTTCTAATGGATTAACTATCTAATCTCTAATAATCAAGCACCTCAGAGCTAGCTGTCAATATTTGATCTGTACATATTTTATTATTGTTATAAGAAGATAAGTCAAGCCCTAACAGTTCTGGGTGATCTTTCAGCAAGAGGATTCTGTCCTGAGCCTTGTCTAGCTTGACACAGATGAGTCACTGCAGAAATTCTCAGCCATTAATGTGAACAACTTGCTTTAGTCAATCAAAAGAAATAAATAAATTATCTGTAATAATATAGACAAGGAGCTACTTCGCTCCATCATGTTAAATCCGTAATTTTCTCATATTAAAGAGTTCTAAAATGTTGATTCTCTGCTAAATCCAAGAAATTCTCATCTCCAGATCACAATTCCTGGTGTTTCTTTATCCTCGTTGCCACAAGCTGAGGGTTTAACTTCACACACTGCTGCACACTGAAAACAAAAAGTAAATAAATCCAGCCTGAGAATTGTCAGTGTTGGCAAACTTTTAGGTCATAAAGTTTGGCTATACCTGTCAAGGAGAGATTTTCATTTGTCCTTGTCAAGGATCACTCAGAACAAACATGTACTGGTGTTACTGGTGTTACTGGTGTCTTTGCCTAATCCAGGGTAAAAGTGAAGGAGTCTGGCTCTCCTGAGCTGGGGCAGTGACTGAATTTTACTGTTCTGAACTGGGAATCTGAAAGGATACTTAGGTGGGAGTTAGGAAACCAGGGAACACTCACAGCACTGAAATCTACTGGCAAATAGGGGTTACTTTGTACTTAAATTATCATTATCTGATGTTTGATTTTGGATTTTGTTCATTTTGGCTCATTTTGGCTTGCACAGTTCTGCTGAGCTAAAATCCTGCAATTCTCTGCTGCCTCCAGGTTATCCTGTCACTGGGTTTCCCTCTGGATTTGGAAATGAAGGATTTTGAAGGTAAAAAGCTTTGCACAAGTGGTGTGAGAACCTGTGTTGGATATTTCACTGGCTGATGCTCGTTGGTTTTTGGGGTGTGCTGGGAGGCCAGAGCAGGCTCAGGAAATGCCTGGGGGAGAGAGAGTCGTGTCTGTGCACTCAAATACCACAAAATTCAAAGGTGCTGATGGCTCAGGGGGGATTCAGTGCAGAATTGGAACTGAGAACATGCTGGAATGCCCCAAAAAATGTCCCTAGAGCCAGAGAAGAAACCAGAGAAGGGCTTGTGCCCCAACAATGCCTGCACAGATTGAATAAATGATTGAATAAATGACTGAACAAATGCTCTCTGTGCCAGCCCTGCCTCCTCTCTGCACATCAGTGTTTTTCTCACCTCCATCCATATCTATTTTCCAGGCCATACCCCTCTCCACTGCGCTGTCCTGGCCCACAACACCCTGCTGAGGGATCAGGGCAGCCAGGCACTGACAGAGGAGCAGCACAGGGAGCTCCAGCACCAGAGCAGGGAGCTGGAATCCTGCATCCACCTCCTGGTGCAGACCGGAGCCTCCATCTACAGCCGGGTGAGGATCAGCTCGGTTATCCCCGGGTTTCTCCAGGAATTCTCCCCCATTCAATGCTCAAAACATAGAACTGGAGAAGGAATGAGCTGCTGGCACAAGGGCCAAGCCTGTTCCCCTTCCCCAGGGACTGCTGGCAGAGCTAGGTACTGCCTTTTGGAGCTCCTGAAGCAGACACTCGACACTCACAGGGTCACTGGAGGGAAAGAGATGCTCCCCACCAACTGCAGAGCTGGCCTGGGTTTCCTCTGATGGGTTTATGGGATATCTCCAGGTTGTCCTCTAGAACATTTCTTATTTGGCTCAGGTTTTTTATATTTTTTTCTCTGTTTTTAAATAGGATGTAAAGAGCAACAAGACAGTTCTTCATTACACAGTCCAGGATGGGAACGTCTCCCTGCTCAGGTACTTCTTGGAGCTGAACGCTTTCAAGTCCAAGGATTTTGTCAACAACAAGGTAATTTTTGTCAACAACAAGGGGATTTTTACAGAGGGAAAGAGCAACAGCTGTGAATCTGAACTGCTTTTCAACCCCAAACTGCATTTTCCAGTACAAAGACACCAGGAAAGCAGCACCTGGCTTGGACTCTGTCATGAAAAGCAAGGCCCTCTCCCAGCAGGAGCTGACAGAATGATAGTGAAATAACCGGGGAAAGGGGAAGGATGTGGGAAGTGGTTGCTTGAGGAGGAACATGAACTTTAGAACATTGGGCTGAGGATTGAGAAAACAGCCCTGCAGTGATGCAAGGTTTGACAGCAGCAGAACACTGAGAGGTGGCACTGAAGGGCAGCCAGGTATCGATTCATGTCTCCTGTTAAATGTGCCATCACAGGAAGGACAAAGTTCCTGTTTCTGTCAAGGGCTATGGGGGTTCTTTTTGCCCTAAATGTTGTTTGCATGTCTTCTGGCATAGCCATCCCTGGGTTGGGTAAAGCAAGCTGGACACCTCCCGGGTGCTGGCCCACACCTCACCTCGGAGCAGATCCCGAGCAATGCTGCTATCTCACACAGGCATCAGCTTCACCCTTCCTCCCAAACAAAAATCCTGGCATTCCTGGGAGCCTCAGCTGACACATCACTGTCCCACCAGCCAGAGCCTTGACTCTGGACAGGCTGCCGTGTCTCAGCAGGGCTAAGGGGGTGATTCTGGGTGCTTCCCTCCCTCTGTCCTTCACCTTTGAGGATGGGGACAAGGCTGGGGGTCCCTGGTTTTCATTCCAGCAGCTGCAGTCTCTCAGCCTTACTTGTGCTCCCCAGAGTTTGTGTCCCTCAGGAAGGAACTGAATTTCTCTGTCAGCTCCGTGGCTCACTGAGGCAGACAAAGAGCAGCTTCACTTTTTTTACCCCTCCAGAATTCTGTTGGACTGGAGAAAACATATTTTGGGTTGTGTGTGTGGGTAATGGCACCGAGTTTGTGTTTTTCTGTACAGTGAAGGGCTTTTCACTGCATTCCTTCTGTATCTTTAAAGACCCTTCAGGCAGGTGAGAGCCTGTCCAGAGGAGTCTCTGTTGTCTCTTGATCACAATCCTGGGAGAGCTTCCTCCTGTGATAGGATCACTTGGAGCCTTCAGTCTTGTTGCTGAGCTGTCTGGGGCAGGGAGAAATATGATGGTGGGGCTGTCTGATGCCCAGCCTGGCTCTTTTAGCTCTTCCAAGCATGAAGAAGACAAGGAAACAGCCATGTTTAGGTTTCCCTGGCTCACCCACTGTTTGTGCTTGTCTCACTCCATATCTGTTTCCATGGGGTTTTCACAACGAGAAAAACATTGGAGCCTTGGAGGCTTCACCTGTAGGATTCCTGGAGCCCACATTGTCTCAAATAAGTCCTGTTAAAGTCAACCAGAGGCTTCAAGGTCAGGCCTTGTCAGATTGCCTCATTTTCTTAGCCCATGCCTGAATTTGGAAGCTCTCAAGTGCAGATCTTTCCATTTTAACAAGAAATCCTGTAAAGAGCTTGTAACCATCCCTCAGCTTCCTGGGATAATAAAATTGACGAGGATCTGCTTGTTCAGGGCTTGTAAAACATGCCTTGTCTGAGAAAAGCTGTTGAAATTCTGCTATTTTATTTCCTGCTTCAGTTCTCCCTGATGTCTCAGTGGTTAACAGGACCTGAAATTCACGTGGAGTCATTTTAACAACTGGAATATTAATACAGGCTGCAATTTGTGTCCAACCATTCCAATGTCATAACAAACCCGTGATTGTTTCTGAGAGAAAAAAACAAGCAGCTGCCTCAATGAGACTCTTGCAGCCTAAAAATACCTCGCCTTGTGCGTTTGTTTATCAGGTTTTTGTCATTTACAGCCGTTACCAGTCATACCTGACCAGACAGGGCACAGATTTCTACACGGTCTGGTGGCACCAGAGCTTCTCTGCACCCAATTGCAGCACCCTCCATCCATGCCTGGCTTCACAGCCAGCTCTGTCCTTCCCGTGCAGATCCTGTCACTGGAGCCAATCCATGCTTAACCTCGGGAATTTGCAACTTCCTGGCACTTGGAAGTGTTGGAAAAGGGGGCAGTGGGGATGTGTGGAGCACAAATGGGGCTGGTGGGGTGGAGCTTTGTGTGGTGGGCAAGAGCATGATGTGTTTGGTGTCTATAATCCGATTTAATGTTTCCCAGTGGAATGTTTCCATGGCTCTTACATCCTTCTCTTTTTCCAGTAAATCCCCAGGTCTCTGTTTCCATGAGGGTGTGATTTAGGGGGTGATTTCAGAGCAGTTTTAGGGGGGGATTTCAGAGCAATCATACATGAGGGTATGATTTAGGGGCAATTCCTGCAACCAGGGAATGTTCCTGCTTCCAGGGCTATTTAACACCTACACCCAAAGCATCAAAGCCCCCAACTTGTGGTGCTCTAACAAAGAAATACAATCTAGATCCACAAACCTCCTGTGTGGGAGAAACAGAGCAGAGATCCTCCCTCACCTCCTGAGGACAAATCCCATGAGGATTCTTCTCTCATTTCACATCTCCTTTTCTAGGATGATTCTGAGGAGATAGCACAGCTCATGAGGGAGTTTATCTGGGTTTTTTACTCCTTTTCCTTCTCCTCCCCCTGCTTTAGGCCCATGGCAACACAGCCCTGCACATGGCAGCTGCTTTGCCTGGTGACAAGAACCAGAAAGAAATCATCCAGCTGCTCCTGGACCACGGGGCAGACCCGAGCATCCGGAATTTGGACAACGACCAGCCAATCCACATGGCCCCTCCTGGAAAAGCTGGGGATCAGGTATGGGATCCACCCTGCTGCTCTCCCCTAACACACCTGCACACCCAGGGGTGCGTGGGTTTCCTGCTTGCAGGTATAAAAATATTCCTGATATATGTGGATGTTTATTTAGTTGCACATGTACATGTAAATAATTGTGTGTGTGAGTGTTTTGGGTGGCTCAGATGGTAATTCCTGAAATTCGACATTTTTTGGCAGGTCAGGCATTTGCTGAAGAAAGGGAAAGTCACACCTGCATTCATCTCCTGCCGCAGAAATGCCAGATCCTGAGTGAACTGCAATTTATGGAATGCCTCCAACTCCAGCTTCTGCCTCCTATAAAAACTGTGAGGGTGGTTCTCCAGCACATCCCTGCTCCTCCGGGCTTAAACCAGGGTGGGATGAGAGTGTTTCTCAACCTGTGGGCCTTGAGCAGCTTCCAAATGGTTGAAAACTCAATTTTGTTAACAAAGAATGCTAATTGCTTGCAAGCAAGGAGGCAAGCAGAGCAAATGGCTGCTAGATAAATAAGTGAACATTCCAAATAAGTTCAAAGCACAGCCAAGCTCTGATTTGGTAGCAGCTGAAACCCTTGGAGGTGACAGAGCACAAGGGGGCAGTTTGGCTATAAAAGGTTGAGAAATGCTGCTCTGAGACACCCCCAACCTGTGCCTCTGGCTGGGCCCTGTACAGAGGGGCTGCTGGAAATGCTGAAGCCTCTGGGATGTGCAGTTAGCACTGATCCTGCTCCCCTGGGAATGCAGGATCCTGAGGGGAGGGGAAAGCCTGGATGGAGAGCTCCAGTCAGCCTGAGGAGGCATCCCTGGCTGGATTTCACCTGAGGGAATGGACATCGAAACCCAAGAGCCCCACGGGAGGGTCCTGCAAGCTGGAACTCCCTGTTCTCAGCACTTTGGGAGGGCCCTGGAGCAGCTCTCCATGGCCAGGCTGTCACCCCAGCCCAAGAAAAGAAACAGGTGCTGTAAGAACAAGGACATGGGGCAGGTTTGTGTGGCTCCTGAGGGCTTCCCAGTGAAGGGAGACTTCCAATCCAACCCGAGTCTCCAGCTCTGGTGGCACAGAACAGCTCTGGAAGCCCCTCAGGTGGGGAGCTGAACCCTCACCTGTGTGGGAGACAGAGAATTCCTCTGGGTCTCCAACAGCTTTTAGGGCAGAAAACCTCTGTGGGTCTGCGCACAGCAGGGTCAGGGTGCAAGGAGTGAGGGCTCCCCTACTCCCATTCCCATCTGAGAGGGGTTTAACAGATTCTTTCTAGCGTTTCTGTGAAATGATTTGTGAATTGCTGTGCAATCAGTGTCTCTGCCAGGGCAGGGGACTGAAGGTCGGTGTCTGAAGGGAGGCGAGGCCGTGTTTTGAGAGGCTGTCCCACGCTCAGGGCTCACTGTGAGCTGTGTTTTGCTGGTTTCTCAGTGTTGCACAGGTGCTGTTCTCTAGCAGGATGAGCAGAGAGATGAAGGGAGAGCTCTTAAATCACTGCAGCCACTTCTTTGAGCACTCACCAGCTGCCTCAGTGGCGTGGGATTTCCTGAGGCACTCGAAGGCCTGGGGTGTTTAAACAACTGACATGAACAAAAGCTCTTAAGAAATGCAGAGGTCTCGGTTTTCCAGCCCTCCTCTCTCTGCTGTTGGGCCATTGCCTCTCACTACACCGTGTCTACAATCCTGCCAACACCACTGACAGAGAAGCAGACGTGTATTTGCATGTGTTTGCATAAATTTTCATGTATCTGAGCACAGGCCAGCAAAAGCCTGTGCTGTCTCACTTGGAAGGATGTTATAGCAAGGCCTGAATGGAGAGAGAACTGTATCAGGGAGTTAGTACCGTGTGGCAAGACAAAATGATGGATAAAATATTAATTTCTGGAACCTGCCAGCAGCAGAACTGTCAAACTGTGAGCAGCACGTGGTGCAGCAGGGAAAATGTAAAAAGCTTTTTGCCATCTAGAAATGTCTCTGAGGTGACTGAAGTCCTTTGGCAGTGAGTGAAAAAAATACAGGAGCTTTCTCTCCCGGAGTGGCTTTTCTCTTTATTATGTCATCTGTTGGGTGTTTCATACAAAGCAGTGTCACTGGGAGTCTGGAATCATCACCGTCTCCAGAGTATCTGGAAAAACATCCTTTTGGGAGGAATGTGGCTCCATTAAAGCATCACCCTGGCAGCTGGTGCTGCTGGGAGCTGATGGATGAGGTTTGAGTGGGAAGAACCCATGACAGCCCCAGGATTCCTTCTCTCTGTGCTCAGCTTCCCAGAGCTCAGCCACCAGAGGCCTGCTCTGAAAGCAGCCACAATCCACAAGCTGCTCCTGCTGGCTTTGGACTGGAGCCCCCAGACTGTTGGAAGCTGCTGCTTCCCCCTGTGTGTAAAACACCTTTCCCTTTCCTAATTCCTGGCCTAGCTGTGAAGAAAATCAATTTAAGTCTCAAACCTGTCCTGAGTGTCTTCTCTACTGGGGTGAGTTTCACTGATTTAAGCAGTTCATAGTTCACCCCTCATTTTTTTATTGCTATTTCAGGGGAAATGTAACTTCTCTAAGCTCAGCATTGCTGGCAGTGTGTGATATCCCTTTATTTGCACAGTTTATCTCTTCCTACCTGTGGCTTTGGATAAGTTGCTCATAACAAAGGCTCGTTATCACCAAACAAACATTCTGAAGTGGCACTGTAGAAAAGCTGTCAGTCGGTTGGCAAGCAAAACTTTTAGATCATTTAGATCAAATTCTCGGGTAGAAAAGCTGAAAATAAGAACCTTCTCTTTTCTCTGTAACTTTGGGTGACTTCTGGAGTTATTCATGGCTTTGTGAGCATGAGATGATCCTCGGGTTTGTGTTTATAAAGGCCGTCAGGGCTTCACCTGGCAGGGACTGATGAAATGCCAGCCTTTCAGCAGGGCTATGCCAGCTCTGGTTTAGGTATTTCCTTTAACTCCTCTTTTATTTTTGGGAGAGATGAAGGAGGGAAATAATACATTTCTCACAGCCAGAAAATGCACAATCAACCTTTGAATGGCTCCTCTGTTGTGTTTTTTCCCTTTCTTGTGTCAACAAGACTTTGTGTCAACAGCCAGCAAGCTTTTACTTGCCCTGAGTGTGTCCCCTGGGGCTGTTGACAGGGGGGTGGGGACAGCATCTCAAACATGTTTCCAGTCTGGCACAGGAGGATTGCAAAACCACTGGAGAAGGAGCAGCAGGGAAAGAGGAAGAGGCTGCAAGGGATGGGGGACAGTGCTGCTTAAGGGATGGAAGCTGATGGAGCCTGGAGATCTTGGTGTGTAGGAACATTTAGCTGGAAATATCCTTGTCTCCTCCACTGAGGAGATTTTTTTTTGCCTGGATCCGGGCATCATCCAAGGATAAGGATGGGAGATGTAGGGTGGTTTTAGTGCTCACATTGCTCAGTGGCTGTGCCCAAGCAGCAGCCATGGCATCAGGGATGGGCACAACCACAGCCCTTGCACAGAGCAGTCCTGGGGAGGATCCACACCACAATACATTGATAACTGTTCAATCTGCCAATAATCGATCAGAATTACACATCCACCTCATCTGGAGGTCAGAGATATCTTGTTAGACTCCAACACTTCCCTTCCCTGCTGTGCACACTTAGGCTACTCCTGTAAGATGTGTTAATAAGGGTGTTCTCCAACCCTTATTCACCATTTCACGGTGCCCTTGGCTCCCTGAGAGCATCTCCTTGGCTCTGCTAAGCTCAGGCCAACCTTGGGGAGGATGTGGGCACCCCATTTTTTATAGAAGCCTCAAATTTCTTGCCTCAGCCTTATCTTCTCCTGGCTCTTTCATGTTGCTGATAAGGGGCCTTGACATGTGGCTCGAGGTGTGCCCGCTCCTGAGGCAGCAGGCAGGGGTAGCTGGCACTGGGTGAGCTCTGGGGCAGAAGTTCAGCCCTCCAGTGCCCCTAAATATCACTCAGGGGCTGAAGCAGCTGCCAGCACTACTAAAATGACACTTGGTGGGGTGTCCCTGTGCAGGGGTGATCACACCTTTAACTGCTGCAAAGTTACAGCTCTTTATGAGCTTGCTGTGACCTCATGAATTTATCACTTGGGCCAACGCTGAGATTAATCAGGGGAGAAGGGGAGATATCATTTGAAGGTGTCAAACTATTTTTAAAGCATATTTTATTTAAAAAAAGACAAAACCCTGCTAGTCTGGCACTGGATTTTACCTCTGAGGGGCTATGGGCTAAACCCTGGGCTGGTGTGGCAAACAGCAGCTTTCCTTTTCTGCCAGAACCACTGGAAAATGTCACCAGGGCAGCAGCAGCGGGTGAGGAGCTGCAGATCCACCTCAGAGCTGGGAAAAGCTGGATGCTGGATTAAATATGGACTTTTTATCTGCTGGAAAGGGTGAGTGAGACCTTTCATGTCACTGAATAGGCTGATCAAAATCTCATCCTCACCTCCATGAGAGCAGGGTCAGCAGCAGAAGGGAAAAGCACTGACCTTTAGCACACGAAAAATGACCAGGCTTCAGCATTTGCACCAAATGATCTATTTGTATCAAAAAGAGCTGTTTCCATGACACTGGTCTGATAAGGCAGCTTAAGATTTATTTCAAAAACAGCAACAATGAAAAAAAACAGGGAAAAAACCCCACCAAACCACCACAACAACAACCAAACACCCCTGACTGTAGGAGGATTAATGTAGTGACAGCATCATGTAAGAAACTGTGTAAGTAGTGAAGAATAAACTGGACTGTGTTAGGCAGCACAACTTTGCATAGTTCATGGGCAATTTAATCTGATTTGGATGCAGTGGATGTGTGAAACCACAGCCCCCATTAGCTGTAGCAGATGTCACAGCTCCTGTCCCTCCTGAAGAAGTCCTCAGCCACGGCCAGGGGTGGCAGGAACTCCATGCAGTCCGTGCTGGGGCAGGGGAAGCACTGAGGGACCCTGCTGTCCATGTTCTGGGAGCCACAGGCTGTGCAGCAGCAGGCAGGGCTGGGGAAGGGGCAGGGGGGGTGGCAGGGCCACTCCTCCACGGGGCAGCTGTAGGGCTTGGTGTCCAGAGAGGAGGGCGGGCTGGGGGTCAGCGGGGTGAGGGGAGACAGCTGAGGGGGAGAGCAGCTGTAGTTCCACGGGCTGGGCAGGTCAGCTGAGCTGGGCGAGCTGGCAGCCTGGAGTTTGAGAGAGAAAAAGGGAAAAAAGGGGATACTTCAGGGAAATGTGGCCAGCAGCCAGAATTCCCGTGCTGTTGCCTTTCTCAGGGGGGTCTGGCTGCCCTGGGGGACAGTTTGGCCCTTGGAGGTCTAAACCCAAAGGCAGTTTCTATTAGTAGGGACAATCCCTAGCAGGAACTGGGCTGCTACTTGAACTTGGGACATTCCCCATCCTGCAGCCTCTCCCAGTTTATTTGGGGCCCTCCATGGGAAAACAATCAGAGCCCATGAGCATCCCAGGCTCCTAAAAGCAGCCAGATTCCCACATTGCTGCTGTTCTGCCCCAGGATGTGACTCCCTCTCCCCTTGGGGACACTGTGGCTGCTCCCCTGGGGCCCAAAGCTCACCAGGCCCTGGTTGAAGCAGAGCTGGACTGGCTGGAAGGCGTCGGGGGTGTAGTGTGAGGACGGCTGGCAGGCACTGAACGCTGGCTCTGAGGGTGCATCCGACTGGAGGCAGGAATCTATCAGCTGCTCCAGGTATCCAGGGCTTTCCTCGCAGGAGAGGCAGCTGGAAAACTGCCAGGACGGGCAGCAGCTGGGCACAGAAGGGATGGGTTCTGCTTCAAAAGGTTCTGGGAGAGAAGGGACAGCAGACAGCAGCAGGTTATTCAGTGTCTGTCTCACAAAGGGCAGTGCTGCCCCAGGCCAGGCTTCAGTGCTCTCCTATGTTCAGTAACCCTGTGAGTTTAGACATTAAAATAGGTCCTGCAAGGGCAAGGTGAATTTTCCAGGAAAGCAGAAACCAGGAGGGAGATGCTCAAAAGCATGTGAATAACTCAGGGAATTCAGCCCTCTCAACTATAAAGCTCTTCAAATGCTGGAAACTTCTGGCCCCAGGCATTTTGGACAGGGATCCAGCTGGAAACTCCCTCAGACACTTGACCCTCAAACACTCAGACACTGTTTGCAGCCCCAGAAGGTGGTGCCAGGCAGTGATTTGTGCTTCCCAGCCTGGCAGATGTGCCTTTGCCTCATCTCCAGACCCGGGGCAGCTACACCTGCAGGAAAAAGGGGATAACAGGAGGATAATTTGCTCTTTTATCCTCTGAACAGCCAGACAGGAGACAAACTTCTGAGCAGAACAAATGGAGCAAGCCAGGGATGATGTGGCACTGCAATCACATAGTGTTACTGGCCAAAGGGTGAGTTCCTGGAAAGCTCCCAGCAGACCTGGCTTTTCAGAATTATTATCTTTTCACACCGAGTTCAAACATGGTTTAAGGCAAAGCCCTGTCCACACGAAGGGCACAGGTCTGAAGTGCACACTGTAGGGTCAAGTTGGCAGTGTTCAGCTGGCTGTGGGGAGTGAGAAACACCCAAAATACATAAACTGATGGAGACTTTCCAGCCTGGAAAGGCTTTGGCATGTCAGCTCTGGCGTGTCTCACGTTTCTTTATTAACATAAGCAAATGGACTCTCAGCTATTGACGATGGAACAATTTCTTTGTCCATGCAATGGGTGCACTCACACCTGCCCAACCTTTCCCCTGTGCTTTGGCTGGGGATAATTGAAGGATCTGTGAGCCCAAAGTGCCACTCCCCTCACCCCTTCCCCCTTTTCCTGGGATATTCGCAGGCAGGAGGAAGAAACCCTTGGTGGTGTTGAAAATCTGGTCTTTCTCTCACTCCTATGGATGCTGCCAGGAGAGGGAGAAGAGAACAGAACTCAGCCAAGTGCTCCAGGGCACTCTGACCCTCAGTGGCACCCACAGCCTGGGGAAGGTGTTGTTATTCCCTAGGGACGAGCATCCCTTCCCGAAGGGGATCCAGTTCCTTGCTGTGGGAAGAACAACCTCTAGAAAGGAGAGCACCGTGTGCTCCTGAGCTCCTCATCTGCATTCCACGGGCTCCTTCCAGGTGCTGATTGGCCGCACCGCGGGTGGTGCCGGCCTCAAACCTGGGCTGGGAAGGCTCGGGGCTGTGGGAAAATTTGGGAATGGGGAGGGAAGGGCCGTGTGGATGGGCTTTGTACCAACCTGGGTGAGGCGGAGACACAGGCTCTGCAAACTGGATGCTGCTGCTGCTGCTGCTGCCCCAAGGAACCTGAGCAAAGAGAAGGGAAGGAGAGGAATTGTGGCACAGAGCAAGGTGAGTCTGGATTTTGGTGTAAGCTCTTTATATAAACCTAATTTCCCTCATGGCTGTGGCTTGGAAAAGCTCCCCGGCATTGACAGAACGTTCGATTAAAGTGTGTAACAGGACTTTTCCCAGTGCCAGCGCTGGGAACCGCAGCACCAGCCCAGTGTGAAGCCCTGGGATCGGCACCGTGCTGAGGGGCTCTGTTTGCTGCACTCCCGATTGCACAGAGCTGCCTCTGAAACTCACGTGTGTTAATTTCCAGGAGGGTGAATTCCACAGTGGAGGGAATCCCGAGGAATTCGTAGAGATGGATATTACTGAGAATGAGTAATTAACTAAAGACCACCGCAGGGATCCCATCAGAACGGATTGATGTCGTTTGAGAACCAGCTCTGGCACTGCTCCCCACTCCAACACAGGTCTGTGAAAATGGATGTGCTGGTTTGGGCAAAATTGGAAATATCTCCTCTGAGAGACAATGGACAACCTCGTTTTTTAAGGGATGTTGGAATCTGAAGCAAGACAGATCAACCACTTCTAGGAACCTGCCCTGCTGGAAGGGAGAAATCCACCCCAAAAGCAATGGGAGTTTTGATGTTTGTTGCATGGGACCAGGATTTTACTCTACAAGTACAAATACTGCTGGATTTCCCCCCTCAGTTTTAATTCATACAGAGCTCCACTTATTTCCATTATTCAAGATGCTCTCGAGTGAGCAGCTCATTTCCCTGGTAACAACTTCCCAGCACATCCCGTGCATTTAATTCCTTAAACAGTGGCTCTTCTGGGCTGAGAGTGCCTTTTCTCCCTGTTGCAGATGTGACAAGGCAGACAGAGATGAAGTCCCCAGGTTGAGCTTTTCTCAGTGCTCATCCTGCCAGCCCAAACCCTCGGGGGTTTTGGGGCGGGACACACCTTGTGCAGGTCACCGAGGTGACTTCTCTCACCGCCACTTTTCACTTTTTCCTGTGTGGGCACCACAGGGGTTGTGTGACGGGGTGGTGGGAAGTGAAAAGCGGTTCCACACAGCCCTGGGACACCTGGCTGAGATGAAGAGGCTGCTGCTGTCGGGGCTGCAGGGGAGGAGTGACCCAGCGTTTCCAAAACCTGACAATTCTGTTCACCCAGACCTCTCTGCCCCTGGCTCTCAGGCTGATTTTTGTGCAGTCAGCTGCAACAAGGTGCAGAAGCTGAAATCTGAAAGCCTTCAAGAGCTGTAATGTCACGAACCAGGAAGAAATAATGATTTGCCAAGCTCTTTATGCAAATCCCCAGAGTGGCTGGAGCTGGAGGAATCCTACAAAGGCTGGAAGAGGGAATGAGAGGGAATGTGCTCGTGTGTGTGCACACAGAGCTCCATCCCCTCCTCCAGAAGGGATGGGGCTGCCCAGGTGAGCCTTCCATCCTGCAGAGAGTGACTTTTCTGGAGCAGCAGCTTTGCTTTCTCGCTGTGTTCCTCAGATTCTCACCCCCCTAGGTCACTGCTGCAGCCAGTCTGGCTGAATGTTCTTTTCCCCCATCCTCACCAGCCTGTCACACTCAGGTTTTGGCCCAGAAATTACAGATTTTGCCCAGTCTTGGCAAAAAAAAAACCCCAAAAAAACAACAAAAAAACCCCCACAAAAAACCTAAACAAACAAAACATTAAAGGAGAAGGTGCAAAGCAAGCATTTTTACTCACAACATTTTTACTCACTGCTGAACCGGTGGCTGCTTGCCGTGCCCTCCTCTGCTGCAGTAACTCCTTGACTGTGATCTTTACCCTCACACCTTGGTACACCTTGGGCTTTCCTGGAAGAATTCATGGAAAAAACACTTAACAAGGAGGGAGAACCTCAGAGCAAACAGCAAATCCAGCAGGTTTTCAGGCATGCTCTACATGGAGAACAATTAGAGTTAACATGACTAACTGACTGTTTGTAATCACACAGCCCTCTTTAACACCTGCTATTCCAGCTTGTGGCAAGCAGACGCTCATGAAAATCTTGCTGTTGATAATGTTTAATAACCACATGTTTTATTCTCCTCTATCTCCTTCTTCCCCCCTTCCAGCTCCATCTGGTGCTGCTGTTGGATTCATTTAAATTCCTAACATATTTGCCTCTCTCAGGACCTGTAAATAAATGTGGGAAGCGCTTCATCCAGCAGATGAAGCCCAGGAATAAAACAATGGAAAGATGTGGGTGGTTATTCAGAGAGCTAAACAAAACACAAATAAAATGACTGCTTTCTTGCAAAGCCCAGATTATCTCTTTATTCTGCTCATGTACACCCCTTATTTATTTCAAACAAGCATTTAGGGTGTGTTTAATCCAGCCAAAACCAACCAGCAATCACCAGTCCCTGCCTGATGAGGGATTTTTAGGACAGGAAATGATAAAGAATTTACGTCTTCTGAAAAACCACTTCTTGTACTCATGGTAAAGCACTCAGATCCTCTGGCAGTTGTTTCTGCCCTAACTTTCTGCTGGAGTTTTAATCCAAATCACACAAGGAAACACACCCAGACTGGTTAGAAACTCAAAAAATGCCAGAGCAGGCAGCAGACAGCCCTGAAGGAAGCACCAAAAATAAACCCACAGCAGGAGAGCAGCAGTGCCAGAGCTAAACCCGGCCTTCCAGTGCCACCTCTGGATGTGGGACATCCTCTCCGAGGCAGCCGCACGCTGCCAGGACATCCTGGCACAAAACCAGCACTGGCTTTGCAGGTTCTGCCCACACATCCAGGGGATCCTGTACTGCAGGCACTGTCCTCCTCTGCTGGAACCTCTGCCAGCCCTCCCAGTGCCCCCGTGCTGCTCTGGGTGAGGACAAGCTGTGACAGGCACCCGGGTCCCTCCAGAGAGGTGACGGGGCTGCCTTGAGGGCAGTTTGCTGAGCTGGGCTCAGCTGGGGATTATCCATCTCATGTTTTGGTGTTTTGTTTCTGTTCAACAAACTGAAGATGGGGAAAATCAGGGGAGGGAAGGGTGGAATTGAAGGAGAACACCCTGGTTACCAGGCCTCCCTCCAGCCAGGGACGGCTCTCAGGTAGCAGCCCCTTCTAGCAGGGTCAAGGGTGGGATGGCGAGGGTGGGCACAGGGTGGGCAGGGAGCAGAGTGGTGGTTCTGGGGGTCAGGGTGATGGGGCTGGGGGTCAGGAAGAAGGGCACCAGGGGTGGTCTGGGGGTCAGGGGGCAGAGTGATGGGGCTGGAGATCGAGGGAAAGGGTGCTGAGGGTGGGCTGGGAGTCAGGCACGGGGTGAGGAGGAGCAGGGTGACAAGGACAGGGGGTGGACTCGGGGTCGGGGAGCAGGGTTGGGGTTCAGGAGCAGCGTGACAGGGACGGAGTGTGCGAGGAGGGCACCCAGAGGTGCGGGGGTCCCCTGTCACCCCCGGCCCGGGGGCCGCAGCGCAGCTGACCCGGCAGAGCCCCGCTCGGTGCCCGCGGAGCCCCGTCCCGAGCCGGCCGCGCCGGCAGCCGGCGGGCAGCAGCCGAGCCTTCCCTGCCTCCTCCCTCCCTCCTCCCCGCCCTCCCCGCTCCCTCCTGCCTTGGCAGGCGGGATCGCCTCGCTCGCGAAGTGACCCCGGCGAACCCCGAAACGGCCCCAAAGCGGGGAGTGGGTGGCCGGCGGGGGCCAGAGCGGGGCTTACCGGACATCCTGAGCCGGAGCGGGCAGCGCCTCGCCAGGGGCCCGGTGCAGCAGCAGAGGTGGCCCCGGCCCCGGCCCCACGAGCTGGCGAAGGGGGCAAGAGGAGTCAGGCTTGAAATTTGGGGGTGAAGGGACCTGCCTGCCTGGTGGCAATGGCAGGTGGATCCCGACAATATTATTGTTTTATCCCTACGGGTATAAGTTTGAGTTTTTCTCTCCTAATGCCAAGTATTTAAAACCTCTAGAAACCAATGATTTGACAATCAATGATTGCGCGATAGTTTCAATTTGAATATTCAAAGGCTCCACAAAATGGGCTATCTTTTTGTGAAACTGAGCACATCCCCATCTAGCAGAGGGTCTGGGGGAATAGGATTCGGTGGGGTCACCCTCCCCACCCTTTGCTTTTGGGACATTTGCAGGGTTTTATCCATCTTTCCCCAAAGGAAGCAGATGCCTACAAAGCAGCTCAGTGTTTTCCCCTCAGATGCACAGGCTGGGCTCCAGCCCTCTCATATTTCATTTGCTACCTGCAGTGAGGACTCTGCAAGGGACCGACTTGCTTTTTGCACATTTTTTCGCATTTTAAGGCTAAATTCTGAGGGTTTGGGGCCAAAATGGCAGCGGGCAGGCGTGGCCTAACAAAGAGGCTGCCCTGGGCACCCAGGTGGCTGAAGCTGCCTCAACCCCACTTGCTCCCACAGCATTCCCTCCCTCTGCCCGGATGCTGGGCTCGTACTGGAGTTTATTTGTGTTTTCCCCCAATTCAGGCTGCTTGTCTGTGCTGCACACACACTTGTCTGTGCCTTTTCCCCACTCGCCTCAGCGCTGGCCTGCCCTGCGAGCTGCAGCTGCTGGGCTTCAGTGTGTGTGGCTCAGAGCTCTGCGGTGACCATCCCTTCGCAGCGCTGCTGGAGCTGCGTTTTTAGGCTGCTTTTGAGCTTTTTCGTGGGGACCACGGCCTCTGCCATGGGCAGGGAGTCGAGGCAGAGAGCAGGCCGGGCTGTTAATCATCTACCAGCAAGCTCAGGCTGGCTGCTGTCACGGCCGAATCTTTTCTTTTCCTTTAAGTTGAACAAATACCACTGGATTTCTGCGGGGAGTGAGGCCATTCCTGGCTCTGAAATGTGCCCCTGCAGCTCCTGGTAGGCCAAGCCTTGCCTGGGACAGCTTTATAGGGACACATCCCACCGGGAGAGGAGCCCGCCTGCCACGGAGGAATGTGCTGTGCTGGGAATGGAGTGGGGGGGGTGTCACTGAGGAATTTGGGATCTGAAGCTCTTCCCTTCCTGGGGCTGCTCCCTCCTGGAGCTGCTGTGGGTGGGCGCGGCCCGGGCAGGCTGCAGGGAGCTGGAATGCCTGGGAGCTGGGATGGCGTTTACCCCCGTAAGCAGAGCCCAGAGCCGGCAGGCTGCCCAGCTCCAGCCCCGGGGGAGCCGCATGCCTTCAGGGAACACGAGGCAGCTGAGTTCTGGGTGTTCCTGCAGGGCCCGAGCTTCAGAGCATCTCCAGGTGGATAAAAACCCTGCCTTGGGTAGGAGCTGAATGCCTGACGGCGTCAAGCACTTTCAAGACAAGCTCAAAACCCTGTCCCTGCTTCTCCCTCAGAGCTTGATGGCAACACAGCCACGCTGGCCTGGTGGCCCTGCTCACACCAGCCCCTGGCAGAAGGAACAGCTGAGATGGGCACTGGGATGCACTGGTGTCAGCTGGGGAGTGGAAGAAGGCTGGAGCAGGACTCAGGTTTGGGGGCAGCAGCGCTGGCTCTGGGGCCAGGAGACCTGCACACACCCTGGGATGATCGGGGAGCAGCTCTGGCTGGGCAGGGGCCACCCCAGGAGGCTCCATACCTGCCACTCGTGGGAGGGGAAGGGGCTGTGAAGGCTTCAAATGCCCCCCCCCCCCCAGCCCCAGGATTTGAGGAGAAAAGGCAAGGAGGGATTTAAAACGTCTCATCCCTACACATTCCATGGGGCTGGAATGCTGCAGAGGCTTTTGTTGCTGCTGCTGTGGATGCCAGGCTTGGGGGGGGGGGGGGGGGGGGGTGGCGAGAGGAGGCAAAGGGGGTGCTCCCCTCCCTGGGCCAGAGCAGTCGGGATGTGCCGTGAGCGTGCCAGCTCGGTGTGTTTGCGTGTGCAGAGCTACCTCTAGTGGCCACGGGCCCCGGAGTGGCCCCGGGACTGGGAATCGGTCCCGTTCCCACCGACAGCCCACCTGGATGCCCCCTGGAGCAGCCTGCCCCGTGCCCACCAGGTGTGTGTGGATCTGGTGTGAGCAAGGAGGGAGCGGCTCTGCGGTTAGCTCGGGACAGAGGGGATGTCGGGGAGGCTGCGTTTGGTGCTCTGCAGTGGCAGGGATGGGCAGGCTTCCTCGGGCACGGGTCAGCAGGCAGGGCAGTGCCCACACCCTCCAGAACCTCTAAACCATTGAAAAGCCCTCTGAGGAGGAATCCGTGTTGGTAGGAAAAAACCTGCCGAGCGCAGACATTTTTCAGGCTGAGTATTTTACTTGTGGCACAGTGGGACTGGGAGAAATTCCTTTCACGAGGCACTAGAAGGCACCACTCTGAGCTAAACGTGGTGTGTCCAAGGGGCTGTGTTTCTAACCAGAGCACAGAGCATCACGTTTGAAGGAGCAGTTTTAGGAAGGAGTGTAAAATTTGCTTCAATAACGGTCTGTTTCTCTTTCCTCCAGCACTTCTCTCTCCTCAATAAGTTCTCCTGCCTTCGTAAGTCCCCCAGAGGGCACTTCCATCCTCTTTAGCCCAGGCAGAGTGGTCGGGAAGGTGCGGTGCCTCCGAGGGCTGCTCCGGGCACAGGTGGCTCATCCTGGAGGGCTCGTTGGCCCCGGCCATGAACGGGGACAAGCTGTAGGGCGAGGTGGCCGCGTAGCTGGGGGAGTAGTGGACATCTTCAAGGGGGTGCAGAGGGTAGGGCTGGGCTCCATGGATGGCCGGGGTCCAACCTGAACCTCGGAACGGGGAAACACCTCCGGATTCAGGCGGGGAGAGGCAGCTGGAGCTGGCAGGCAGTGCCTGCAGAGGGTCTGAGCAGGCACTGTCAGCCTGGCTGAGGCTCTCGGGTGAGGTCTGCTCCCAGGGCTCTCTCTGCAGGGAAACAGGGAGAGAAGGCAAGAAAAACCTTTAGGGACTAAAGCCTGTCCTGCAAGTAATGGAACATCTATCCCTGGGAACACTCAGAGGGTTTCTGTGGCTCTGGAGCAGTGTTTGGTGTTAGAACTGCTGAAAGGAAACATCCGTCCTGTCAGTGGTGGGCAAGGCCTGGAATAGGGTCCCAGTAGGACTGACCAGCCCTGATCCTACAGGATCCAGGAGCTCTGTCCTGGTGTGTGAGTGGAGCTGGGAAGTGGCAGGGATAGGGACAGGCAACAGCCTGGAGTCACCAAGGGCTGTTTCTAGAAAGGGAGGGTTTTGTCAAATCATAGAATCACAGAATATCCTGAGTTGGAAGGGACCCACAGGAATCATCAAATCCTGCTCCTGGCCCTGCCTAGGGCACCCCAACAATCCCACTCTGTGCCTGGGAGTGGTGTCCAGCTCAGAGCAGAGCGGAATGTCCCCAACAGGAAGAGGGGAGAATTAGATGGGACCAAAGAGAGCAAACCTTCCCCCAGAGTCCGGCCCCACTGCTGTGGCTGCTCCTGTAACAGCCACATCCTTCCCCCACGAGTGCTCCTGACTTAACCCCGCATTTAAATGGGGTGAACCTGCCCTGGGGGACGGAACCATCGAGCCACTCACGAGCAGGAAGTGCCCCGTGTCGTTGGGGAAGGATGGCAGGAGAGGGGGCACGGCCGGAGGGCTGAAGAAGGAGCTGGTGCCAGCTGGGAGAGGAGGAGCACGGTGATCCCCGAACTGCTCGCTGAGGTAGGGCTCCGGGAGGGCTGGGTAGCCCTGGGGGACAGAGGAGTCGCAGGAAAAGGGCTTGGAGCCCAGAGGGGAGGAGTAGACATCACTGACAAACTGCTTGGTGCTGTGGAAATCCAGCTCGGCCGGGAAGGATCTGCGGACGCCGTAGTACCCAGCCGTGGTGGGTGAGCCTGGGGGCCAGAAAAAAGGGTGGGAAACTGTAAGAAAAACTCTGACAGCAGCCACAGAACTATGGGCACCTCTGTGGGTGCAAAGCAGAGCCCTTTTCTGTCCAGCATCACCCAGGAATCCATCCTTCCTCGACACAGGTGTGTGAGCCCAGGTGCTTTGGGTTCCATCTGGTGACCTCCAACTGCAGCAAACCAAACGTGTTTGGAGAGCTTTAAATAGGAGGGCAGGGAGATTGAGGTCAGCTTAGCCAGGCTGGGCTTTTGCCTTGTTCTGCTCCCCTGGGGAGGAGGTTCCAGCCTCACTCCCCTTTCTCTGCATGAGAGCTCAAGGAATAAAACAGATCAGCTCCTGATTTTGGTTTCTCTCTCCAGCTCCAGGGAAAATTGGAAAACACAGGAGGAAAAGGATGGGTTCTGTGTGGCTCCTCTGCTAAAAGAGGTGGGAAGTGCTTTAATTACTGTCTTTGAGGATTTTACACAAGATTATTGCTGTTCTTTTTTCCATTCTTTTAATTACTTTCCTCCTGGGCTCTCTCTGAGGGGTGGCCCCGCTGCAGAGCTTGTTTCACATCCTCTGGAGGAGAACAGACAGGGCTGTGCCAACCCTCCCACCTGCAGGGAAGGTGTTTATCTGCGGAGGGAAAACCTTACCTGGCACTTGGCCAAAGGGTGACTGCACTGTGCTGGTGCTGCCCTGCAAAAGAGAAAGAAACATTTTAAAAATGACTTTTCAAAGCAAGGCAGCTCTCCGAGTGTAATTCACGTGCATTATTTGAGCCTGGGTGCTGTGAAGGGTTTAACTCCCTGATTTCCAGCCCGGGGCCTTGGAGGTATTAACAGATGTAGGCTAAGCAGAGATTTTGAAGGTCTTGTGCAGAGCTGATAAGAGGAGGAGTATCAAGATAACTGGCTTCTTCCTCCTGTCCCACAGCGTCCCATAAAGCAGGCAGAATGCTGAGGAGTCCTTTTGGTGTTGGCACAAACCAGACAAGGTGAGATCTGAGCTCTGGAGTGGCCAAAGTGGGCAGATTCCAGCCCGTGTTCCAGCTCAGCTGTGCGGGGTCTGCTGCCCCGGAGCTGCTTTACCTGGCCCCTCCTGGCAGCACAAGCAGGCTGTGTGGAAAGAGAGTTCCTAGATCCTATTTGGGTCCTACAGCAATAACAATCACCCTCATCATGTCCTCTTGGTCCCCAGGTAAAGGAGAATTACCCCCGGAGTGCCCCTGATGCTCCCAGTGCCTAATTCCTTCCACAGCACCCTGGCAAAGGCATCTTCTCCTCTGGAATCCCACTGAGTTCTGCTTTTGGGATCCCCAGGGCAGGAATCCAGAGCCCCGAGCTGCACTGATGTCATCTCTGTGTCCCCTGGGCAGTGCTCTGTCCAGTTTGCATAGTGCAAACAGGAGGTTCCTGCTGTAGCAGGCAACCAAATTTAGAGGTTTAGATTTGAATTAAATTTGCCAGCTCTGAGGACTTCCCTTTACTGCCAAGGGAAGGTTTGCAGCTGCTCCCTGCTCTGTCATGGAAATGAGCTCTGAGCCTGCACAGGCCACACGCGCTGCAGAGGTGACAGGAGGTGTCAGGAAGGAGCCCCTGGGCTTGTGGACAGAGGAGCGTTCATGTCACACGGGCAGGGCTTGCACCTGTCCCCAGCTAAAGCCATCACATGCAAATCCAGGTCCTCTCTCAGCATCCAGGTCACTTTCAGAGGAAAAAGCCGAGCTGGGAGGTTCACACAGCACAGATGCTGCCCGAAGGACAAGGGGCTGCAGTGATGGGAGCTGGGATGCTCTGCCGGAGGAACAGGAAGGTCCCTGGGCATGGCTGGCAGGCTCCAGCAGGGATCATTTCCAGTTATCAGAGGATTTAATCTTTGATCCTGTCTGTTCAACAGCCACTGAACTGCCTGGCTCTGTGCACACACCTGTGGTGCAGAGTCACAGAGGTGCCAGGAGCTCTGAGGGCTTTACCTGCCTTAACTCGAGTGCAGGAGCCTCTGCTGCAGCCCATCCTTGGGCTCATCAGAGCTGAGCCCTGCATTTCATTCCCTTCCCTGCTCCTTATCAGGCTTAATTGAAACCCATTAGTTAATTTCCTCCCTGCACTGCTTCTTCTCCATGCCATGGGAATGGGGAGCCTGGATCTCCTGCAGGTCTGCTCAGCCTCCCTGGGGCCCAGAGCGTGTCCAGCTGTTGATAAGCTGGGCTCAGCCTGCCTCGCCCATGGCCAGGCACAGATCCTGCCTGGGATTACTCCAGAGAGCTCTGTTGCTTCACTGCCTCCTAACTCATCTACAGAATGCCTAAATGCAAGGATCCAGCTCAAAATAATGACCTGGCTCTGCACTGGCTGCTCTTTGGCAGTGCTTTGGCTCCTGGGCATCACTTCTCTGGTCCCAGTCTGTAGTAGAGCAGCTGAAGGAATAAAAATTCTCCAAAAAAGCAAAGCTTAGCCTGGGCAGGGCACTGCTGAGTGTCTGGCCCTGGTCTGTGGGCACCCAGCAATGAATTCTCTTTAAACCAGAGCATTGCAGTGCTTCACCTGTGCAGGAATCCACTTCCACACCTCAGAGAAGACAGGAATCCTTTTACCCTGCAGAGGACAACTGCAGGTTCATACCTATGCACAGGAACAGCCAGAGCCTCCCTAAAGCCCAGGCCCGAGCCCTGCAGCTGGTGCAGAATCCCCGATCCGGTGTGGTTTTCCTCACAGCACACCCTGATTTCCCACCACTCGATGTGTGCAGGGCCTGGCTGTCAGGAAATTGTTGAACCCTCAGCCCAAAGCTCTGCTCTGCTGAGCCCTGACCTTCCCTGCTCAGCTCAGGCCTCCTCCAGCGGCCTCTGCTCGCACCAACAACGGCCGAGGGATTTTTTCTGGAGCAAAGATCACCCTGAAAGAAAAGATGCAGCTAAATTACCCCACATCATCAAGAGACAAAGGGGTGTTCAGTTATCTGCCACTGGCTTTGATTCTGGGTCGTATTCTGCCAGACAAACAGAGCTGCACTTACAGCTGCTCTTTTCATGATATGTCCGAGCAAATACGGATGTTTGCCCTGCACAATAATTTTTTGTCTCTCTCAGGGAAGGAGCAGCAGGGCTGGTTTTGCATCAGGCAGAGACACACAACTGCTGAGCTGCGGAGCACAAAGCCAAGGGCAATAAAGCGAGGAGGATTTTACAGTTCCAGGGGATTTTGATTGTGGTTGTTGAAGCTGCCGCCTCCAGAAAGGGAGCAGGTAAATGGTGATATCATCAACCAGGAGCTGTTTTCTGAGCTGTTTTCTCAGCTGCTTCCTGCTGCTCCCCAAGGAACTCTTCCTAAACTTCTGCCTGGTGGGAGCTTGTCTTTCCAAATGACTCTTTCCCAGTGCCTCTCCATGGCTCGGGGGGCTTCTGCCTTCCCGCAGCAGCTCAAGGCTCTGCAGATGGATCTGTGGCTGGATTTTGCTGTGTTTGGTGATGCCCAATCCTGGTTTTTCCTGCCTGTTTTGTTGCACAGAGTTAACGGGCATGAAAGTCACAGTGAGCAGAACCCTCAAGTAAGTCCTTGTGAGGTCTCCTCAGCAAAAAAAAGCCAGAGGTGAATGGCTTTTGGGGGGAAAAGCATCAGAAGCCCCAATCTCTGTGTTCTGCTGCCAGTAACCCGGGGCTCTGCTCCGTCTCTTTCCTTCCAGGACACAGTTCCAGCACTCCCTCCTCTGTCAGTGTCCCAGAGCTCCCAGCCAGCCTGGAAGGGAGGAGCTGCTGCCCAGCAGAGGTGAGTCCCAGGAGCACCCAGGGGAAGGTTCGTTGTGCCACTGGATGCCACCTCGTACTGGCATCACAATATTGTGTCCCCTCCTGGGGACAGCATTGCTTTTCTGGCTGGCAACTGAGGAGAAAAACAATGTAGTGTAGTAGGACTTGGGTTTCCTGTTGCCATAGAACCACTCCAAGAGGAAATCATCTCTTCCAAGCTGATGCTTGGCCTCTTTCCAGCCCATGACATCCCTGCAGCTTCCCCTGGCACTCTGAGAGGAGCTGGAAGGAGCTCGGCATTAGGGGAAGAGCAGCTATTTTCAGGGCACTGTCCAAGTGTAGCTGGTGGAAAAGGAAGTTGACTTGGGAAGGTGTCACACGTGGGATGTGAAAGAGGAATTTAACATCACTGCTATGCTTGAAAAGGGAGGGGAAAAAAAGGGCTTTGAGGCATTTAGGGTTCACAGATGTAAAAATCACAGAGCCATCATCGATGTCTTGGGGCAAGCATTAGTGTTGCAAACGTTTTCGCTGTTCTCTGTTACTACCGACAGGGCCCCAAACTCTCTTGAAAGCAGAGGATGGGATGACACGACTTTATGAGGTTAAAAAGGGGGTGGGGGGATGGGACTCACACTGAACCGGGAGCCGCTGCTCTGCCGGGATCGTTTTTCAGCCAGGAGATCCTTGACCGTGTGTTTCACTCGCACTCCTTGGTACACACGTTTGCCGAAATCTGCAGGGACTGAGGGAATGCAGGGTTCAGGGAGAGCACAGAGCAGCTGGAAGAAGCCAATTCATCACCTCTGGGCATCGAGTTAGGGAGGAAAAATAGAAATCTGCAATTATTAGTAGAAAATCATCCCTCGGGAGCCCAACAGTGAGAGCAGAGGAAAGACCGGTGTGTGTTACCCTTTCCATGCAGGTCCCTCTCTGCCTGGTGGTTTTTGGCTTTTCTTTTTCCAAAGGGAATCCCACACATTTCCCGTTTGGGTCAGCAAATGTTTATTTAACTGTTCAGTCCCTGTTTCTTTCAGTAGAGGGGTTGTGGCTCAGCCCTTGTGGAGCTGCTGGCTCCCAGCACAGCTCCCTGCCAGCTCTGATCCCATGGAAATGCTCTGGATGGATGGAGAGGCTCCTCTGGACCTCAAGAAGAGAAAGGCTCAGCCTGTTTTGTCTCCACAGCAGCCACAGGCAGGTACTCAGGGCTCTGCTCTACCCAGGTTATCGAGGAAGGCACTGAGTGTCCCTGCTGTGGCACCTGGAGGCTCTGGCCCTGTGTTTTTGCCCTGCCTGGGACACAGCACAACCCAAAACAGCTCTGGGTGGCTTTGGCATGAGGCACCTGCCCTCTCCCCGTGCCTGCACGGAGCTTTGGGAGATCCACACTGTGCACAGAGCTTGTGGCACAAGGGAGGGTGCAGAGCTGAGGGACAATAGCGGGGCCAGCTCTTTTATCCTGGCCTGAACACAGAGCTCGCACCTGCACAGCCAGGGGGGAGTTTCCATGTGGGCTTTTATTGACTTATCCCGGAAAATAACCCCTAACTGAAGCTAATCCCTTGGAAAACACAGAGCCACGCTCTCCTGCAGGAGCACAAACTGCCACTGCACAGCTGATGTGTTTGATCTCTAGAATTGATCATTTGGCTCTTCTGTGCCTCAGGATGTGTCCCTTGGCTCCGTTTCTGGTGGCATTGTGGCCCCAGGTGTGCACACACACGCACACAGGGGGAGATGAGAGGGTTCAAACAGCACAGTGCTGGCTTGGCGTTGCCCCAGATCGGTTTTTTTTGGGTCATAGCAGCTGCAAATTTGGGCAACTGGAATTTTATTTTGGTGTTTGAGTGCTGACCAGACAGATTCAGCCAAGGCCAGGCACAAAGCAAACACAAAGCAAGGGATGGAGTCCCAAAACCAGAGGTGAAGGTGAGAATCTCATACCAAAAAGCAGCAAAAGTGGCCCAAAATGGACATCAACTCTCCCAGGAATCTGCAGAGGACTCCAGCAAGCCTGATGCTCTGCAGGGGTTTTCCTGACACCTTTACTGTGGTCTCAAGGCATCAGGAAAGCATTTCCATCCCCCTCCACCCTTACACGCTGCTCTGTGCTGGTGAAGTCACTTCACTCACACCCTCAGTTATTCATTCCTCTGCCCAAATGGTTTTAATTAAGCAATGCTCAGCCCTCAGACCCTGGTCTGAAGTTACCACACCACCAAACCTGTTGCTTCCAGTGAATTATCCTGAGGCATCTGATGCTGAGCTGTCAGAACTTCAGACAACTCTGCCACTGGCAGCACTGGGGCAGAAAATGCTAATTCAGGCCTGAGTTTGTATCATTTCCAAGCAAATTGAATCCAATTTCACATCACTTTGATCTAACTGCCTTTTGGAAAAAAAAAACCCAAAAAACCATTGCAGTGTGAAGGAGCAGCAATTCAGTCTGGAGAAGGCAGAGCGTGCTAATGGATGCCATTAAATTCCTGGGACATTTCCGATGTCATTTGTCTGCTTTAAACAATTTTTGTGGGTTTTTTTTTTTTTCAATAGGAGCCCAAGGACAGCACAGTTTGTTCTTTCCCTGATATTGCCATGAAGATGCCTCAACTTGGGAAAACCTGAGGTGCTGGAACTCACCTGTTTCCATTGTTGGTGCTGCTGACGAGTCCCAGCTCCCGGATCCTGCAGGAATTTGGGGAAGGTCTGTCCCTCATGAGCTTCCCAGAGCAGAGTGAAGCCTGTGCTCATAATTCCCTGGGAAACTTCCAGCTGAGCCTGGCGGAAATGGGTTTTCTAGAATTTAGGGATGACTCCAGCACCGTACCTTGTTTGGGATTTGCTTAAATGCAAATCCCTGGATCTGTGTTTCACTCCAATTTGCATGGTCAGTGCAGATCCTTCCCCAGGAGCCTCCTTCCTGTCCGAGCTGACATTTCATGGATGAAAACCAGAGGTTTATGGACAGAAAACCCTCGGGTTGAAGTGAAAGGCTGCCAAGCCTTGCGGGGAGGAACGATTTCCTTACAGGTGAGGAATCTACCTGGAAAAACAAGGCTTGGGATGAGCACCTTGTCCTGTGTGAGATCCCCACGAGCTGTTGAAGGCCTTGGGCAGGAGTTCTGCCTTTCTGGGACTCACAGACTGGTCTGGGCTTTCCACAGCTAAAACTGTGCCTGGGAACCCAGGGGGCTTTGCCTGGAGTCTGCAGGGAGCAGGACAAGCTCCATGAGAGTTTGGGGCAGGAGCATCCCTGGCTTTGGCTCCCTGTTGTCAACTGAGGGTTCCCCTTTCTGAGGGGCTGAGCGAACAAGGAGAGGGAACAGCAGCCAGCAAAGGAGCTGCTGGACCCAGATTAAAGGTTCTGGTGGCCAAAACTGCCACGGCCACTCCTCTGTCGGCAGCAGGGCTTGGCTGTGCAACATCTGACCAAGGAATGGAGCCTTTAAACCCTTCTTTAACCACTGCCACTTAAACCCTGCTTTGACACGTCCCCACACTTGCTGGTAGGGAGCCTTTTCCCTGCAGTGGGGCTTGCACAGAGGCTCTCTGGGGTGCTGTGTGCCCGAGCAGGGGGGGCTGGCTCTGTGCAGCATCGCTGTGCTCATCTTACAGGGGCAGGACGAGCCTGGCGCCGAGATGCTGCTCCTAATTCAATCTCCCTCCTTGTGGAGCCTGCTGCCAGCTTGCGGGGCCATTAGGGAAGATCCTGCCCTCCTGCTCATTCCATGAGCTCTCCCCAGCGCTGGCCCGGAGATTCATTCGGCCTCTCAGGTGTCCTGCCTTCCTGGGGAAGGGTTTTTTGATGTGTAATTCTTTTTAAAGTGTAATTCTTCTTTTCCTTCGGAGGAAATAAAAAATACCAAGAGCAGCATCTGGCCAAGGCCGTGTCTGGGCAAGGCAAGCTGAAACAACATCCTGAATAATTCCTGATGTTTTTAACCTGGAGAACCACTCGGGTTCTCTGCCTGCTCAGGACCGGGAGGACTCCACACCACGAAGCCCAGGGAGCACTCGAGCCCCTGGGTGCGGAATCTTTCCCAGTGTGTGGATGGATTTCTATATAAAAACAACTCTCCTTTCAGCCCTTCTGTTCTTTCCCAGCCCTTTCTGGTGCCCACAGGTGTCTGGGATTTGGCTGGCAGGTAACAGAAGGGGCAGGAAGCACCAGGTGGGCCGGGGCAGATGGAAAGTGGCCCAGAAAAGGGTTGGTTTTGCTCTATCAGCAGTGGGCTGCGTTTGCCAGCTGCCTCCTGGCACGGAGTTTTGTCTTCTGGGCTGGATATTGATGTGTTTTGGTGAGGGTGTTCAAGTTCAACCCCAGCCCCATTCAGGTGTTTTCTGTGCTGGTTGCAAAGTGCAACCAACCAGAGAGAGAACAAAAGCTCAGCCAGGCTTCTTTGAGATGAAAACCTCTTGCCTTGTGTTTTTGTTTGAAAAATCATCCCACCCAGATTTCCTGGATTGTTTAGTGGATTTGGGCCCGTGTTTTCCGTTCCCATTGGGGCAGAGCTGGGCTGTGTGGTGGGATTTGCAGGAGCTGCTGTGTGTTGGCACGACGCGCTCTGGGCCTGCTCTGTATGCCCACATTTGCTTTTAAAAAGGCATTTACCTGTGCCAGAGCAAACTTGGAGAATTTTGCCTCAGCTTTGGGTAACAAAAGAGCCTGGGACGGCAGATGGGAGAGTCAGTGTGGGTTTAATTCAAACTGTCCTTCCGAGCTGCCTACTGATGGACGAGCAAAGAGAATTCCTTGTGTTATCTCTCGGCAGGAGCTGCAGAGCTGGTGGGTTTTGTGTTCAGTGCTGGCTGGGATGGATTTTCAGTGTGAGGACTCTTGTTTAAGCAAGGAATTATTCCGGAAGCACCAAAAATTAACTTGGAGTCACAGAACGCTTTGGGTTGGAGGGAACCTTAAAAAGCTCATTCCGTTCCACCCCTGCCATGGGCAGGGACACCTTCCACTGTCCCAGGCTGCTCCAAGCTCCGTCTAACACCTTGGACACTTCCAGGCATGGGGCAGCCACAGCTTCCTTGCAGTGAAAACCGGTCCTGGCTCCCGGGATAGGCTTTTTCCCGAACCCGAATTAATCCGTGGAATTAGCCCGAGGACCTAAAGAACCTGGGAACCTTTGTAACCCGGCACCCTTTCCCGACGGGCCCGCTCAGCCGCCGCGCGCACGCCGCGGGTTCCTGCGCGGTGATTGGCGGGTGGGCGGGCGGCGGCGGCTGTGATTGGCTGGCTGGCGGGGGGGGGGGGGGTGCGGTCCGTCGCGTTCCGGGGCCCCCCGCGGGGCAGAGGCGGGCGGAGGGCGCGTCCCCGTTCTCCGCGGGCGCGTCCCCGTTCTACCCGAACCCCGCGGGTCCCGCCGGGCTCGGGGCCGGTTCCGGGCGGCACGGGAGCCCTGCGCGACCCCGGCCATGCCGCCCGCCAGGGCCGGCGGTAAGGGGGCCGTGGTGCTGCAGTGCGAGTGGCAGCAGTGCTCCTTCGTGGCCCCGGAGATGGAGGAGTTCTGCGGGCACGTGGCGCAGCACCTGCAGCAGCACCTCCCTGGCGAGCATCGCGACGAGATGGACCCACTGGGTAAGGCACTGGGGAAAAGGAGCTCAGGGGGGACCTTGTGGCTCTGCACAAGTCCCTGACAGGAGCGGGCAGCCGGGGGGGTCGGGCTCTGCTCCCAGGGAACAGGGACAGGAGGAGAGGGAACGGCCTCAGGCTGGGCCAGGGGAGGCTCAGGGTGGACACCAGCAGGAATTTCCCCATGGAAGGGGTGGTCAGGCCTTGGCAGGGGCTGCCCAGGGAGGTCTGGAGTGCCCATCCCTGGAGGTGCCCAAGGAAGGGCTGGGGGTGGCACTCGGTGCTCTGGGCTGGGGACAGGGTGGGCATGGGGCACAGCTGGGACCCGATGATGTTGGAGGGTTCTCCAGCCTAAATAACCCTGTGTGTTTCTGACAAGAGAAAGCTTCCAGCCTTTTTCCTCCTCTCCCTGAGTAGAGCAGTGCTGCAGGGCTGGGATTTCAGGAGAACACACGTGGTGTGTATCCACCTGCGGGAACTTGAGCTTTGCTTGGAGAGTAAAGTTACTTGGAGGGCAGATTTGCTTGGAGAGACCCTTGGAGCTGTGTTTTTGTGCTGCAGAGGGGTGGTTTGTGCTGCAGGGGTTGTTGTCTGTCTGTGTTGCAGAGGAGTACACGTGCCTGTGGCAGGACTGTGGCTTCTGCTCCCTCGAGAGCCCGGCTGACCTGGTGCGCCACGTCTACTTCCACTGCTACCACACCAAGCTCAAGCAGTGGGGGCTGAGGGCCCTGCAGAGCCAGGCGGACGTCAGCCACTGCCAGCTGGACTTCCAGAGCCGGAATATCATCCCTGAGATCCAGGAGAACTTCCTGTGCCTCTGGGAGTACTGTGAGGTGAGAGCAGGGGGCTCAGTGTGGCAGTGAGAGGGGAGGTGCTGCCGTGCTGCAGCTCACCTGGACACCTGCACAGCTGCCTGCTGGCTCTGTTGGAGCTGTGTGGAAGCATCTGGGCTTGTTCTGGGCTTTTCACCCTGTCCTATCTGTCCTTGCCCCACTCAGAGATCATTTGACAACCCTGAGTGGTTCTACCGGCACGTGGAGGATCACAGCTTCTGCTCCGAGTACAAGGCAGCGGGCAAGGAGAACCACGTGGTGCTCTGTGGCTGGAAAGGTTTGTGGGAGCCTGCAGAGCTTCTCCTGAGAGCTTTGGGCTGGGTTGCAAACAGGGGAACAGGTTTCAGAGACCCCCCTGATATTCAGAACCAGCTGTGTGCATGGTTCTGGCTGTGAAATGTTCCTGCAGAGTTTCCTTCAGGGAATCAGTTGAGTGCTTAGTGCAGAACTTCCCATTTAAGTGTAATCCATGCCTTGGAGAAAAGGCTGCAGTTTATTCCTTCGATTTTAACTTTTTTCATGAATTTCTCCTGTGTTTGTGCAATTGCCTTAACTGCTTGGGTGGGGGGCCCACACTGGTTGTACTGTGGTGACCTCACCCCCCTCCGTGGGGATTTTGGAGCCCTGCCAGCCAGAACAGGAGGCAGAAGCTGCTCTCCAGCGAGGCTGTGACCCATGGGAGGGCTCTCAGCTGTGCTGTCCCTCCCCAGACTGCGACTGCAGCTTCAAGGGCCGCTGCAAACTGCGGGAGCACCTGCGCAGCCACACGCAGGAGAAGGTGGTGGCCTGTCCCACCTGCGGGGGGATGTTTGCCAACAACACCAAGTTCTTCGACCACATCCGCCGCCAGACCGCCCTGGACCGTAAGCCCCGGGGCAGGGAGGGCTGGGGGAGGCCTGGGCTGGGATATTTGGGCTGCTGGAGCTGCTTGTACCCTGTGAGCCAAGGGCAGGGTGTGCTTGGGACAGCCTGACTTCTCTGCTGACTGATGTGAGCCACAGAATTCCTGAATCAGAAACCTCTGAGACTGAGTCCAGCCTGTGATTGATGCTCACGTTGTCAGCCAGCCACGCCCTGACCAGAGATAGGGACTCTACCACCTCCCTGGGCAGCCCCTTCCAGCATCTAATCACCCTTTCCATGAAGAAATTCCTCCTGATGTCCCACCTGCACCTCCCCTGGCACAGCCTGAGGCCGTGTCCTCCGGGCAGTGTCTCCTCTCAGAGGCAGGACTGGAGACTGTTCCTCTTGTAGGGACCCAGCCCCACTGTGACACCTCTCCTCACTGCTCTCTGTGCTGTTCTCCCTGCCCTGCCCTCTCCCCTCCCCACCCTGCCCTCCCTCCCTGTCCCCACTGCTGCAGAGCAGAGGTTTCAGTGTTCCCACTGCTCCAAGAGATTTGCCACGGAGAGGCTGCTCCGCGACCACATGAGGAACCACGGTGAGTGTAGGCCCCTGCTCCCAGCCCAGCCTCTGTGGGCTGTGTGCTCTGCCCTGCTCTGGGGTGACGTTTCCCCCCATTTTTGGCCCAGTGAACCACTACAAGTGCCCCCTGTGTGACATGACCTGCCCGCTGCCCTCCTCCCTGCGCAACCACATCCGCTTCCGGCACAGCGAGGAGCGCCCCTTCAAGTGTGACTACTGTGACTACAGGTGAAGGCCGGCGCTGGCCCTGTCCCCAGACCTCCCAGAGGCACCTGTGTGAGTGTGTGTGTGCTGCAGCTTTGTCCCCTCGCTGTCTCCTCAGCTGCAAGAACCTCATTGACCTGCGGAAGCACCTGGACACGCACAGCAAGGAGCCGGCCTATCGCTGCGAGTTCGAGGCCTGCACCTTCTCTGCACGCTCCCTCTGCTCCATCAAACTGCACTACAGGAAAGTCCACGAGGTGGGGAGGCAGCAGAGCTTACGTTGCTCGTGATAGCCCATGTCAGGCTTCTCAGAGAACTTTGTGTCTCCTTTCATGCACCTGTGGGGTGCTGACATCGCTCCCTCTGCCCCCAGGGTGACTCGGAGCCCCGGTACAAGTGCCACGTGTGTGACAAGTGCTTCACACGGGGGAACAACCTCACTGTGCACCTCAGGAAGAAGCACCAGTTCAAGTGGCCCTCGGGACATCCTCGTTTCAGGTACTGCCCACCTTTAGCTCCTCAGTACCTCCTCTCCAGTGCAAGGGATTGCTGGAGCTGCGTCCTGTGCTGTGCTGTCAGTGCTTGGGCTCTGCTGTTTGTAAACGTGCTCAAGACCCCTTTCCCAGTGGCTGGGAGGCACTGGGAAGCAAACATGCAGTGGGATCTGAGCAGTGCTGGGTGGCAGTGGTGCCATCACAGCTGCCTCTGGTGGGACAGTTCTGAGCTTGGCAGGGGCTGGGTCCAGGTGTCCCCCTCCAGAGAGATCAGTCAGAGTCAGAAGCCTCTGCTGCACCCTCTAGGAAACTCCAAAGGGTTTCCAGAGCCTAGAAGCTGGGAGGGGAAGAGGATGGACTTGAAGTGCTCCCAGTGAGACAGAGGTGGAAGGAGGTGGGCTGGGGAGGTGATTGAGGCCTGTCATCAAAGCTCAGGAGCTGCCACGTGGGTCTGCTTTTGGGGGTAGTGGCTGCAGTACCATCTGTGCAGCACTGGGATTGAAACCTGGGATGCTGTGCCCTTTCCTTGGCTGCTCCCCATCTCCTGGGAAGGGGAGCGTGCCAGGCTGACCCTTCCTGTCTGTGCCCAGGTACAGGGAGCACGAGGACGGCTACATGAGGCTGCAGCTGGTGCGCTACGAGAGCGTGGAGCTCACGGAGCAGCTGCTCAAGGACAGGGAGAAGCGTGGGGAGGCTCTGGATGGCTCCAGCGAGTGCGTGGTGCTGCCTGAGGGTGAGGGCAACCTGCAGGGCATCCTCTTGGAGCCTCCAGCAAACCCTGCCCTGGCAGAGAGCAGGATGTCCGAGCTGCAGGTGCCCCCAGCCCTGTGCTCTGCTGCCAGCCCTGAGCCAGCGCGGCCCAGCCCCTGCCCGGGGGCTGCCTCCTCCTCGGAGCAAGGAGCCAGCCCCACGAGCAGCCCCATCATCCGAGTGGTGAACAGGACCAACGAGCAGGGCCAGAGCGAGACTGTCTATTACGTGATGGCCAGCACGGCCTCGGAGGAGCAGGGCACAGCAGCCCTGGCTGCAGAGCTGGAGGAGAACGTCATGGACAGGCTGCAGAAAACAGCAGAGGAGCTGGGCATCCAGATCGTGTGAGGGGCTGCATGAGGAGAGCCTAAACCTCCATGGGCTGTGCTGCTGGGGGAGTGCTTGGGGAGAGGGCTGGGCTTGTCCTCAGCCCGGCCTCGCTGGTGGCTGGTTCTGGTCAGCATGGGCACAGGGGAGGGACGGGGGAGCTCTCCCAGGTGTGAATCGAGGGATCTGAGCTGGAGGGAGCTGTCTGCCTCCTCCTTTTGGGGATTAGGGCCTGTCGAGCTTCTCCCACCCTTCCAGGCGGTTTGGCCTGGGCCTGGCAGGGGCAGTTGGTCACCAGCTGTGCCCGTGCTGAGCCCTGCAGGCTGTGGGAGCACACACTGGTGCTGACGCCTCTTCCCTGGGGAGGTGTGTGGCCCTTGGCAGGCCTGTCCTGCCCCCTTCTCCAGGGGATTTCACGCCTTCCTCAGCACTTCCTGCACACGTTTCCTGTCTCACCTGGTGCTGGTGGTGGTGTTTCCCTCCCTGATCCCATAACCAGCACTGGTCTCTGGGAGGACAGCACTGGAGGTGCTGTCCCTTGCAGGCCACTGCAGCACTGGGACATTGGGAGCCTCTTGCTGCTTTTATCATGCCCTGGGTGTCCTCCCCACATTGGGGTTTGGGCTCCTGGCTGAGCTAAGTGTACTTTGGCAAGAAAATAAACATCAGGCTGCTGGGCCCAGCAGTGTCTGGTGTCTGTTTCTGCTCAGCCTCATCCCTGCCAGCCTTGCTGTGGTGGGTGGATGGCACTGGGATGCCTGCAGTGTGGGAGGTGGGCGCTGAGGAGCTGCCAGGCTCTCCTGGCACTGTGCAGGCACCACTGGAGTGTGCTGCTCCCCAGAGGTGGCACTGGAAGGCCAGGTTTAGCTCTGGCGCTGTTGCTGCTGTGGGATTGAGTTTTGCTGCCTCCCCCAGGGCTGTCTGCTGCCTGCTCCGGCCTCGTCTGAATACAGGGAGCAGCCTGGGCTTGTGAGCCGAGCCAGCTCGTCCTTTGTTGAGTGCTCGGACAAGGACAGCATGGATTTGGGGTCCCTGGAGTGACACTTAGGCCTTCCCTGCCGTGGGTGTGGAGGTGATGTGCCCAGGGGGACACAGGGAGGCACCTTGCTGGTCTTGGCTGGATGCTGACTTATCCCCTCGTGTCCCTTTCTCAAGCAGCGGAGCAAAAGCTGTTGGAATTCCAGGTTGCCGGAGGAAACCACTTGATCCCAGCACCCCTGAGGGAGAGGCAGAGGCTGTCCCTGACAGCCCCCACTGCTGGAAGATGCTCCTTGCTCCAGGCAGAGCATCCCTGCCCTTGGTGCTCAGCGTGGCCTTGCCCAGCCTTCCCGTCCCTGCCTGGCCTCTGCTCCCGGGCCTTGGCAGAGCTGGGCTGAGGATGCCTTCGAGAGAAGGGCCCCGTGCCAGCTTTGCATTCACAGCACTTCCAGCCTGGCCCTCTTTCCAATGTGCTCCAAAGCCACGGCTGTGCCCGCATCCTGCTGGGTTTCGGGTGGGTGCTGGGTGCTGGGAGTGGCTGGGAGTTGTCCCTTTAACCACCAGGTGCAGGGTAATCTGCCAGAGATTATCTGCTGGAGGAGGATTGGCATTAAAGGGAATGTCTCCTCCCTCCCCCCATGTCCTGCAGCATCCCCTGGCCTGGGTGTGTGTGTGGAAACCAATTCACTTTCTCCTGGGCGAGCAGAGAGGGGTCTGAGGTTGGAGGGGCAAGGGGAGGAGGGCAGATGATGGCACTGGGCCTCTTCTTCCTCACCGTGCTGGCCACGCTGGTCTCCTGCCAGGACCCAGAAGGTAACAGGGGCCTTGGGGGATGATGAGGGGGTTTATGGGGTGCCCCAGAGCTGCTGGCACCAGTCCTCCCCAGTGAGGAGCAAGAGCAAGGCTTGGCACGGGGGAATTGGGAGCTGGGCTCTGAGTGGATGCACTCCTCACCACAGCAAGGGCTGGGGCGGGCTGGGCTGAGCTTTTGTGACCCTGTGGGACCCTGAGGGCTGGGCGGCTGTGGGAATGGTGTCCCGCCAGCCCCGCTCAGCCCTGCCCTGCCCGCTGCGGCCCCAGGACAGCTGGACACTTACTGGTCTGGCACGGCGCCCATCTGCGTGGGGGGCTGCAAGGGGAGGCACAAGGAGCTGAAGAGGAGCCAGTGTGGGAACGGCAGCTGCTGCTGGCTGGGCTACAAGTCCTTCTGCAGAGGTAAAGCCACGGGGGGAAGGACGGGGCATCCCCGGGGGTGCTGCAGGGCTTTGTGCCACACTCAGGTGTGTGAGTGCCGCCAGCAGCCCGGGCCACGCGGGCACACAGCCCGGGGCTGTCCAGGCTGCCAGCCCCGGTTCCATCCCTGTCCGCAGTGAACTGCGGGCGGCCCGAGGCGGATTTTAACTCGGTGGTGCACGGGAACGACTGGTGGGTGGGCTCCGTGGTGCGCTACAGCTGCCGGCCCGGCTTCCTGCTGCTGGGGGAGCCCGCCAGCGCCTGCCAGTCCGACGGCCGCTGGACCCCCAAGCCCTCCTGCCTCCGTGAGTACCGCGGCTGCCGCGCTGAGCGCTCGCCAGCAGCGCTGCACGCATGTCCCCAAGGGCGAGCACGTCCCCCAGGTGAGCAGCCCGTGATGGGCTCTGCCCCTGCCCCTGCAGGGATCTGCCTGCGGGGCCGCATCGAGATCAGCGAGCGGGACATCACCGGCAAGTGCTCCTCGTCCTGCGGCAGCCAGGCGCACCTGGGAGCCTTCCTCAATCGCGGCTGCATCAAGATCTCGGCCTGTGTCACCAAGCTGTCGGGCTGGGCCCGCTGGTTCCAGCGCTGTGACATCTGCGAGTGCGACTGCCACGTGCCCTGCGGTGAGTCCTGGCGGTGGCACTGCCCAGCTGTGGCTCCCTGGTCTGTGGGGAAGGTTGGCACTGGGAGATGAGGGCTGCAAACAGCTTAAAATCTCCTGTCTTTGCTCTCCTCAGGTTCCTCCACGTAGAGCTGGGCCACCCGGGGCTGTGGCCACTGGCCCTGTGCTGAGGGAGGCTTCCACCCTGGGTTCTGCTTCCCTTCACCACATGTCTCCATTGCTGTGCTCCTTCCATAAGCTCTGCCTGTCCCGAGGCTGCCATCTGCGAGGCAAAGAGATGCTCTGGACTCACTCGTGCAGGGCTGGCTCATCCCAGGACTCTCCAGAGGCAGGGGATGCTCTGGGAGCAGCAGCTGCTGGGATCTGCGTGTGTTTCCTGCAGCTGAACTTGGGGGCAGCGGTGCCAGCACCCATTTGCCTGGTGGCTTCCCCGAGGAGGCCCAGACCCCCTTCTAGGGCAGAGGTAGCACCTGTGCCTGTTGCAAAATACCTGTCCCTCAGTGCTGCAGGTTGGGATTTCTCCCTCTCGGGTAATTCCAGGCCCTGAATGAGAGGTGGAGCTGCCCTCTGAGCTTGCTGAGGCCATCAGGAGTGTGGCATGTGCCTCCTGTCCCCATGCCACAGGCAGAGCAGCCTGGCCAGGGCTGCAGGGCTCAGCATTGCTGAGGAATCCAGTGGGTCAAACTGCCCTGAGCCTCCCTAGGAGTGCAGAGTGGGGAAAGGTCTTGTCTCCCACGTGGAAAATCTTTCCCTTGGGCTGTTCCACGTGCTGGCTGCTGGTCCTGCTCCTTCCAGGGGGTCTGTGGTCTGCTCTGAGAGCCCCTTTCCCCAGGGGCTTCTCCTCCCAGCATTTTGAGGCTACAAAGAGAGAGATTTGGCTCCAGCCAGGAACAGCTTTGTGCCCCTTGAGGACGTCTCTGGCTCCTGATGAAGCAGCGTTATTCCCCAGGGAAGGAGAAGGTCTGGAGCACGTGTGGTGGCATTGCTGAGGGCGCTGCAGGACCAGCCACGGGTAATTAAAAGTATATTTGCAGGGAATCAGACAGGTTTTCCTGTCATGCAAAGAGGTTCTGCTGCCTGCTCTGTCCCTGGGGCCCTGAACACAGATGACAGAACCAGGACAGGCTCTCTCTGCCGCTGTCCTGAGCGAGTGGGGACAGTGCCACTGTCCTGATGGGGACACAGCTGTGGACAAGGCCACTTCAGGAGGGTCCCAGCTGGGGATTAGAGGGATGTGAATGGGCCCCATCTCTGCTTCCTTCCACCTTGAACTGACTCCACAGCAGCTGCTGGTTGCTGCATGGCCACCAGCTTGGGCCCAGCTGAGCAGAAAGGGGTTTAACAGCAACGGAGTCATTCCCAGGACATCCTTCTGCCCCCCTCTAGGGAGGAAGGGCTGTGTGGCGCTGCACAGAGCGGGCCTGGGCTGGGACCTGCTCACGGGACTGCCCCAGGGAGGGGAGGCAGCTGGATGCAGGGAGAGCTGGGTGAGTCCCACGTGCCTTTTGCTCCATGACAAGATGACTTAAGACCTCCATGAGGAGCTTGGCTCCATGGATAACTCCTCGTGCCCTCCCCTGGCCCAGCCCCATGGTCTCCCCTGCCTGGATCCTGCCCTGAGCTCTGTCCCAGCCCTAAGCTGGTGAGGGGTGGGGAAAGCTCTCCTTGGCTCAACAGATGGTTTTTTAATTAATACTCTTGCTGGTGCCACTCATTTCCATATGTCTTTCGTGTTTAAGTGCTGTGGTGGGTGAGAGGTGTGAGTAACAGCGAGGAGGGAGCCAGGCGTGATGCTGGGGGGGTGGAGGTGCAGCGGGATCCAGGTCCTGCAGGATGAGCTGCAGCGGGGAGGGTGTGCTGGGCGTAAAGCCCTGGAGGGACACCCCCTAGCACGACCCTTTGTGACCAGCTGTCACCCCACTGGCTGTCCCAAGCCATCGCAGCCCTGGTTTCACCCCATGCCCATGTTGAGGTGTCTGGACAGGGGTCTGTGCAGGGCTGAGCGGGGCACGAGTGGGTTTAGGGTGTGTGGGGCCCCCTCAGGGGGGTTTGGGCTGAGGGGGCAGCGGGGGGAGATGTGGGGGCTGTGTCCCAGGTGCGAGCGGGAGCCGGCGCTGGGGTGCAGGGGGGTGCAGAGGCAGGGCTGGCAAACCCCAGGCGTGTGCTCGGGGATGCTCAGGGCCTGCTGGCAGGCAGCGGGAGGAAATAGGGCCGGTCCCTTTAAGAGGATTTTTCGCTGCCTGGCAGCGCTGCCCGCCCGGGCAGCCCATCCATCCATCCATCCTGCCGCCCATCCCGCTCCCCGCCCGGCAGCACCGGCCGCGGGGCTGGCGGAGAGGGGCACCCCCGAGCAGCCGGGCCTGGGGGGCCGCTGCTGGCCACTGCGGGGCCGCTGCTAGCCACTGCGGGGCTTCTGCTAGCCACTGCGGGGCTGGGGCCGGAGCGCCCCCCGCCCGCCCTGCCCACCCAGCCCCGCGGAGGGATGGGGAGGAGACCCGGGCCGGGCACCCGCGGGGGCAGCGCCCAGCCCGGCTCCCGCCGCTGAGCACCGGAGCCGCGCCGAACCGAGCCGAACCGAGCCGGCCCCCGCCCGGCCGGGCCCCCCGGGCATCGCCCCTTTGTCTGCGGAGGAGGCGAGGCGGGGGCGCTGCGGGAGCGGAGCCGCCGCCCCGCACCCTGCCAGGTGAGGCTGCGGGAGAGCCGGGACCCGGGCCGGGGCCGGGGGGGGGGGGCTGGGGGGGGGGGGGGCCGGCGGGGAGCAGGGATGAAGGAAGAGCATCCTCGGCAAAGCCTTCCCGTCCCCACCCCGCGCCTCGGGGCTGGGCTAAGCCGCGGAGAGCCGCTTGCGGGATTTAGCGCTCCGTGAACGCCCAGCCGGAGGAGTCAAGGTGAGCCCGAGGGCGCTTCGAGCCCGCTGCCCCCCACCACCACCCCCGAGCCCCCCGTTGCTGCACCCCGCGGATGCTGAGAGGGGACCCGCGGGCTGGGAACCCCCACCCCTCCTTCCCACCCCTCCTTCCCCGGGGCTGGGCTGGCTTCCTTCCAGCACTGAGCGGGATCTGCCTGCAGCAGGGAGTGGGCTGGGGGATCTCCCGCAGCTCCCGGCATCCGGCCGCCCCTCGCAGGGGCCGTGGTTGTGCGCGGCATCCGCAGCGAGCCACTGCCCGCAGCCCCAGCTGAATGTAGGTTAGCGAGGCGGTGAGACCCCGGACTGGGAGGCGAGATGGGTGCAGGGCACAGCCCGCTCAGGCACAGCCCGAGCTCCTTTTCCTGCTGCCGGGGGGATCCCCGATCTCCTCCCAGCCTCTGAGAGCGGGGTGAGCGTGCTCCCCGCCCTGCTCGGCTCAGCATCCCCCGGCGCCGCAGAGTCCCCAAGTCGAGCGGAGACACGAGGAGCTCGGCCGGGCTGCAGCCGCCGTGAGAGCGCTGCAGGCAGGAGAGGGCTGGGGCAGGTGTGTCAGCGTCATGGCCCCAGTTAAGGGCTGGCCTGGCCTCCGAGGCTGTTCTGTAAGAGCCCGGAAGGTGAAACGATGAGGCAAGGAAGGCAGAGAAGGAATGGCACCGGCAGGGCCCCCTCCCTGTTCTGTTAAGGTTCTCCCAGCAAGCCCAGGGGGACCCCAGGCACCAGCTGAGGGTCTGATCTATCCCTGACTGCTCTGGCCCGGGAGCACGGCGTGCTTTGTCCAAGAAACCAGCTGGAATAATCTGCTTGCTTCAGATTTCATACCTGTGTTCCCTGAGGCCAGGGCGGGCAGGGCTGGTTCCTGGTGAGTCCTTGGGGACATCCAGGCACAGGGCAGAACATCAGCTCTGCCACCTCCCATCCTGCACCCACCGTGACAAATGGGATCGGGGCAGGGACCCCAGCAGCCCCAGGGCCGGGGGAGCTGAGCAGCCCTGCCAGCTCTGCTGCCGGAGCTGGACCAAGCTGCAGGAAGTGCATGAATTATTGACTGTGGAGCTGCACAAAATCCTGCTGTTCCTCGCCCTGAGCCTCTCGGTGCAGGCTCGGCATCCCTGGCCGGCTCCATCGTTCCAGCCAGATGTGGGTGCTGGCCCCAGCTGGGCGGAGGGGGCAGCGAGGCCTGGAGCCAGCGGGAGAAGGAGAGACAGGACTCGCTGTGGGCTGGTCCCTGCAGTGCCTGGAAGAGGGAGCCTGCTGTGAGCCGATCCCTGTGCGCTCCCCACAGAGCAGCAGGATGGCGGAGAAGGGCATGGATCCCGCGTGCGTCTCCATCGCCCTGGAGGACACGGTGTGCCACGCCAGCCCTCCGGACGCCCCGCTGCTCACCACCCACTTAAAGAAGGTGGAGAACCACATCACAGAGGCCCAGAGGTTCTCCCACCTCCCGAAGCGCTCGGCTGTCAACATCGAGTTCATCGACCTGTCCTACTCCGTGCGGGAGGGATCCTGGTGGAGGAAGAGAGGTAGGAGCTGGCGGGTGGGGAAGGGCAGGGAGGGGAGGGGACCTGCAGGGCTCTCACACCCGTTCTCATTCCCGTTCTGCATGCCATGATCTCACCCTGGTCTGTCCGAGTGCCAGGGGCTCTTTGTGGCCGCTTGTTTGTTCTGGGTGTCCGCGGGAGGAGGGGGAAGGCTCTTGTCCCGCAGCAGTTGCTGCGTGCCTGCGTGTGCTGTGCAATGCCGGGCGAAGGCCGAGCGCATTCCAGGGAAACCTCTGGCCAGGGCAGCTATCCTGGGGCAGCCAGGAGGGATGGGATGGGATGGGATGGGTTTCCCCAGCACTGCTGTTTGGGGTATGATGGCTGTGTGGGATGCAGCAGGAGACCCCAGGGCTGCCCCAGCTCAGAGCCTGGCGAGGAGCAGGTGTGGTTTGGGGGGGATTTCCTCTCCCTGTGCAGCCGAGGCCCTGGCTCCCCTCCCTGTGTACGACTCTGGCCGAGAGCTCAGGGAGGGGAGAGGGGAGGCAGATGGTGGCTGGTGGGTGGTAGTCCGCTTTAATTAGCGCTCTCAGTTAATGGGATGCCAATCAGGCAGCCCGATAAGATGGAGGGTGAGCTGATCTGCAGAAGCCGAAGGCAGGCAGGGACGAGCAGGGACCGAGGTCACAGGGCTGCCCGGTGAGGGGCCCTGCCAGCCAGGAGCGCCGGACGGAGCTCTGCCCCTGTCCCCGGGCTGTGCAGCTCGGGAAACCGAGGCACTGAAACACGGTGGGAGCAGCCCCGACATCTGCCGGGATGGTGCCTCCCTGTTTACCCGGGATGCTGAGGAGGCATCCCAGGAGGATCCATGGCACAGCCGCGGGTTCGCCAGGGCACACTGTGCTGTAGCCCCCAGGAGGGAACCGGCTGCTTGCCAGCGGGCCAATGCCCTGCAGCGAGGGAGGGGGAAAGGCTCGGGCAGCTAGACCAGGTGGGAGCAAGCGAGGGGTCCGGGGGTCGCGGGGATGGCGCTGGGAGAGGCGCTTTTTTCCCCCCGTTCAGGCAGAGCTGGCGGAGCGGGCGGGGGCTCGCGGTGGCTCTGGCCACAGCCCCCGGCCCCGGCTGGCCCGCCGTGCTGAGGCAGGAGGTTACTGGCAGTCAATGAACGTGAGTAACCGCTGCGCAAGCTGCAGTGGCGCCGACGTGAGCAGCATGCGCGGTGCGGAGCCGTGCGCGCTGCCGGGGGGGCTGCCGGCCCCGCTCGCCCCGGCCACCCTGCGCAGCCCCCCGCCCTCCCCTGGCCGCCCCTCCGCCCGCGGGACCCCCTCCTGCTGCAGCGTTCCTGACCCCGAGGGGTGCAGAGGAGGAGCGGGGGGCTCGCGGTGCTGGATGACCTTCCCTGGGGATGGACAAGTCAGAGGGGTCCCCAGGGAGGTGGGACTGTGAGTGGTCTGTCCCTGGGGTTGCCCCAGCTTGGATTTGTCGCCCTTGCCCCACACCAGCTGTCCCCGTGGGGCACAGAGGGGGTACATTTCCATGAGAGGGATGCTCAGGCTCGGTCCGTGGTGTTATCGCCCCGATGCCATTGCTGTCCAGCCAGGGCTCCATTTCAGGGGCAGCTCCTGAGAGCCTGAGGCTGTGCTTGTTCCTTGCTCCCGACACATCGTGTTCCTTCTGCCAGAAAATGCTAATCAGCCGCGTTTAGAGCAGAGATAATTCCAGGTCTGATTAGCAGTGGCTGCTGCCGGGTGCCACAGCGTGAATGCCAATGAAGGCAGCAGCCGGATTGGGAACTCTGCCTGCCCCGTGCTGCCCTGCTCCTCGCTGGCCCTGTCCCCTGGCCTCAGGGATCAGCATCTGAAGACATGCCCAGGACCAGTGTCACAGCCTGGTAATCTTCCTTGGCAGCTCTGTGCCCTGACCTGGGGATTTCCCTGGTCTTTGCTGTGATCCAGGTCAGGAGCTTCTTCGGCACTGGGAATCAGTGGGATCAGCGAAGGACCAGGGGCAGGGATCATGCTGGAGGTGGCAGCTGCTGTGGCTATAGCCCTGGAGGTGCTGATGGAGACACCTCCAGGCACGGCACATGGAGGCCCTGAGGTGCCCCAGGTGCTGGGGTGGCATCGCAGTCCCCATAGCACGGCTGCCCTGGGAAGCCAAACCCCTGCTGCTCTCTCCCTCCAGGGTACAAGACTCTCCTCAAATGCCTGTCAGGGAAGTTCTGCCAGCGGGAGCTCATTGGGATCATGGGCCCCTCGGGAGCCGGGAAATCCACGCTGATGAACATCCTGGCTGGCTACAGGTGAGGCTGGGGGCAGCCTGCGGGGCTGGGGGTGCAGGGCTGTGCTGCATTCCCTCACACCTCCTTCCTGCAGGGAGACTGGGATGAAGGGGCAGATCCTGGTGAACGGGCGGCCGCGGGACCTGCGCACCTTCCGCAAGATGTCCTGCTACATCATGCAGGATGACATGCTGCTGCCACACCTCACCGTGCTCGAGGCCATGATGGTGAGCTCTGGGGTCATCCTGTGGGCTGTCTCCTTGTGGGCACTGAGCCCACACTGACATCAGGCATTTCCAAGGGCTCTGGGACACGGGAACAAAATCCTGCTGTCCTTGCTGCCTTTGTCCTGAGCCACTGCTCCTGGGCGGGCAGGGATGGAGCCGTGGTGCATCCGGTTCTGTTCCTGACACCTGACAGTTGTGTCTCCCTGGCCATCCTCTGCCTGCAGGTGTCTGCTAACCTGAAGCTGAATGAGAAGCAGGAGGTGAAGAAGGAGCTGGTGAGTGCTGAGGAGGGTGGGCCCAGACCCCCTCATCTCCCCCCAAGACAGGGCTGAGGAGAGCAGGGGATGGCAAGGAACTCCTGGCGAAGGGAGGTGGATGAAAGTCCATGAAAACCCTTGGCTGTCTCACAGGTGAACGAGATCCTGACGGCCCTGGGGCTGCTGGAGTGCTCGTACACCCGCACCAGCTCCCTGTCGGGGGGCCAGCGCAAGCGCCTGGCCATCGCCCTGGAGCTGGTCAACAACCCGCCCGTCATGTTCTTCGATGAGCCCACCAGGTGAGGCCACAGGGGCTCCCAGCGCTGCCCGCCCAGCTGGGCTGCCCGGCTGGCATGGCCAGAACCCTCCGGTGCCCACCTGAGTGTGGGATGGGACTGTGCCCCCTGGGGCTGGTGCTCTTCTGCATCAATCTGTGGGGAGGGTGCCCACAAGGAGAGGCAAGCAGGGGCATCTTTGGGATGTTCTTCTCCCCCTCTCAACTCTCCCCTTCTCTCTCTGCTGTCTCTCTCTCCTCCTCCCCACGCTGCGTGGCCACAGCGGCCTGGACAGTGCCTCCTGCTTCCAGGTGGTGTCCCTGATGCGGTCCCTGGCTCAGGGTGGGCGCACCATCATCTGCACCATCCACCAGCCCAGCGCCAAGCTCTTCGAGATGTTCGACAAGGTTTGGGCTGGGATGGGGTCCCTCTGGCCCCAAGGCCCAGGAGAGGGGCCATGGGAGGGGTGGGCTGCAGGCATTTGATCTGGGGCTTGTGTGGCTGGGGTCTGGCAAGCGTGGCCTGTGTCACCCTGGCACAGGGAGGTGGGCAGGAGCAGGGGGCAGTGCCCTGGCTGCCCTGCACCTGCCACATCCCAACTTTCTCTTGCAGCTCTACATCCTGAGCCAGGGCCAGTGCATCTTCAAGGGTGTCGTGACCAACCTCATCCCCTACCTGAAGGGTCTTGGCCTTCACTGTCCCACATACCACAACCCCGCTGACTTCAGTGAGTGTCCCTATCCCAGCAGAGGGTGGCGAGCTCCAAACCCAGTGCCCAAGCCCTGGCAGCTGCCCAGGTCACCCCCAGGTTGCCCAAGGGCGATGCCTGTGCCCTTCCTGTTAGGTGCTGGCTGGCTCAGCACCTCTCAGGGGTCCTGTCCTCCTCCACAGTCATCGAGGTGGCCTCAGGAGAGTATGGGGACCTCAACCCCGTCCTGTTCCGTGCTGTCCAGAATGGGATGTGCACCATGGCTGAGAAGAAGAGCAGCCCTGACAAGGCAGATTCATCGTGCCCAACCTGTGGGACGGTGAGTGGGGGGTCAGAGGAGCCTCCTGTGCCAGCAGGGACCCTGTGGTGTGACCCTGAGCCATGTCCCTGTGCTCTTGCAGGATGTGGACCACATTGAGAGCCACACATTTGCCACCAGCACCTCAACTCAGTTCTGCATCCTCTTCAAGAGAACCTTCATCTGCATCCTAAGGGACACGGTGAGGGCAGGGGAGGCTGGGCCGGGGCTTGAGGCTGGGCTCTGTTGGGGGCTGGCAGAGACAAGGAGTTAAATGGGCTGTCTGCTGCTCCCTTGGGATGTTTTTGGGGTGCAGCCCCACCTTGTTGAGCCCCCCTGTGCCTGCAGGTGCTGACCCACCTGCGCTTCATGTCCCACATCTGCATCGGGGTGCTCATCGGGCTGCTCTACCTGCACATCGGCAACGACGCGGGCAAGGTCTTCAACAACACCGGCTTCCTCTTCTTCTCCATGCTCTTCCTCATGTTCGCCGCCCTCATGCCCACCATCCTCACCTGTAAGGAGCTCCTTGCCCCAAAATCCCTTCGCTGCTCCCGGATGTTGGGGTGCTCCGGCTGTGTGGCCGTGTGTGTGTGCTGGGCAGGGTGTGGGCAGCCAGAGGGATTGGGCAGAAGGGGGAAAATGAGAAAGAAGAGGAAAAAAATTAAAGAAGAGGGGAAAAACTTGTGTTTGCCTGTGCTGCAGCTTTGCCCTTCGTTTGGCTATAATATCCTCGTTGGCTCAAAGCAGGTTTGGGTTTGGTTTCAATTTATTTTTTTTCTGAGAATCCGTGTTTTCTGCTTCACCTCTTTTCTTAAAAAGCCCCACCCAAGCTGACTTTTCCATGAGGAAATTTCCAGTATCAGGCACTGATTTTTTTCCCCGATGAAGGTTTGGGCACCCTCTCATGCTGCAGGCAGGGGGTTACCTGGTGCATCTCCCCTGCCTGCACCAGGGAAGGTGGGAGAGGGGCTGGAGCACCCCAGGGCAGGGAATTGCTGGCTGCTCACTCCCTGTGTCCCTGCAGTCCCCCAGGAGATGACCGTATTCCTGAGGGAGCACCTGAACTACTGGTACAGCCTCAAAGCCTATTACCTGGCAAAGACCATGGCAGATGTGCCCTTCCAGGTGAGCTTTCCGTGGATTTAACCACCACCCTGATGCTGAGGTGCCTCCCTTGGCACAGCCAATTCCTCCCCAGTGCCCCAGGCTGGCCATGGAGGGGTCCCTGCCTCCCCCAGGAGGCTCTGTGGGGTGAGGATGGCCGTGGGTGCAGCAGGGTGGTGTCTCTGTCCCCGTGCAGGTGATCTGCCCCATCGCCTACTGCAGCATCGTGTACTGGATGACGGGCCAGCCCCCCGAGGCCACGCGCTTCCTGCTCTTCTCCGCTCTGGCCACCGCCACGGCCCTGGTGGCCCAGTCCCTCGGGCTTCTCATTGGAGCTGCTTCCACTTCCCTGCAGGTCAGACGGGGCTTTGCCTGCTCCATGGAGAGTTGCAAGAGGTCCCATGACGATTTGGGGTGGAGGGAAGTGCTGCCCACGGCTGGTGCAGCTGTGGGCAGGGGTGTGACCCCCAGTGGCCTCTACTCCCCAGGTGGCCACCTTTGTGGGACCCGTCACTGCCATCCCCGTGCTGCTCTTCTCGGGCTTCTTCGTCAGCTTCAAGACCATCCCCACCTACCTGCAGTGGAGCTCCTATGTCTCCTATGTCAGGTGGGCCCCCAGCTCCGGCCAGAGCTCCCTGTCCTGGGCTCCCCTGGGGCCCCTGGTGACCCTCAGGTGTGCTTTGCCCTAGGTATGGCTTCGAGGGGGTCATCCTCACCATCTACGCCATGGAGCGCGAGGACCTGGAGTGCCTCGAGGACTTCTGCCCTTTCCAAAAGCCCATCAAGATCCTGCAGGAGCTGGATGTGGAGGAGGCCAAGCTCTACCTGGACTTCCTCATCCTGGGCATCTTTTTCGTCATCCTGCGGCTCCTGGCTTACCTGGTCCTCAGGTACAAGGTCAAATCTGAGAGATAAAGGGGCCGTGGGGTCCCAGTGCCACTCCCGGGCCTGGCCTGCTGTGAGAGATGTTCTGCAGACGGACACGGTGCTCCTGCAGGTCCCGGACCGTGGCGGAGGCTTTGGGAAGTGCCAGCCAGGCCTGGTTCAGTCGAGAAGGGTTTTGAGACATCTCGGAACTGTTTTAACCTTTCCACACACTCTTCATTGCAAAACGTTTTGTACAGCCCGGGCATGTGCCACCCTCCCCCCCAGGACTGATGGCCCCGCGGAGCTTGGGTCCCCTCTTGTCATCCCTGCCTGGCGCTGCCCTGGGGACACCAGGGACAGTCCTGCGGAGGTGATTTCTGCCGAGCACGGCTGGGAGGAGCCTGCTCCGTGCAGGGGGAGCAGCGGGCTGGGGCTGGGCTGGGAGGAGGGAGCTGCAGAGTTGGAAGAGCAGCTCGTGGCCCCGTTCCTCATCCCGGCCAGCAGCGCGTGAGTCAGAGCTGAGAAGAGCCCAAGGATGCCATAGGTGAAGTTGCACAAGGCTTTAGTGTTTCCTGTCACCGTAGCCACAGAGATTGCTGCATCCCCCTTTCCTTTCTGTGCAAATCCTCCTCCTTTTTTTCCCCTTTTTTCTTTTTTCCTTTCATCCCCCCCCAAAAACCCTACTGCATCCCAGTCTTCACGGAGGGGAAAGGGAGCCAGCGGGCAGAGATGGACTTGGGGCTCTGTCTCAGACTCCTGCTGGGATGCCATCCTCAGAGACAGGGTCTTCAAACCAGGGTCTGCGGGAACAGGACAGTGTTCACAGACCTTAGGGAGTCTCATGCTCAGTCCCTGTTGTCTTTGGGGTCGGAGAAAGAGGGTCTGAACCAAACCAACCAACGTGGAGGGAAGTGACTGGTCCCTTCAAGTGCTTGCATGGAGCAAGGAGGATTTAGGTTCCCATACCCTGCCAGTTCCAGGAGGCTGAAAAACAGGGCTGGGCTCAGCTGTGTCATCACAGGAGCCTCTGCTGCAGGAGGAGAGCTGGCCCTGAGCCCTTCCCACAACCTCCCTTCCCCCGGCACCACTGGGGCTGTCTCAGCAGGACAGGGAGGACGCGCCTCGCTCAGCACCGACTGTGCAAGGAGGGGATGCCAGGGACACCCGGCCTGTCACAGTGCCAACCTCCCAGGGTGACACTGTGCAGAAGGGGGTCCCAGCAGTGCTGAACTGGAAACCAGGTGAGATCCCAGAGTGGTTTGTTTGCAGCGGGCGATCTGGACGCTGGGAAGGCCTTTGCACTTTGTGACTGGTACCGCTAAAAGATCCCTTTTGGCACACGGCTCTGGTGGCTCCTCCAAAGTCGCACACCTTGTGGAGGAAAGGCAGTTCGGCATCTTGCTGGCTCTCCAGAGGAACTGAGCTGAGCCCAGGGCTGGTGGGGCACCTGCACAAGCTGCTGTGCTGGGAACACAGCACCCTGCTCACCTGCACAGCACAGGCTCCGTGGGTGCGCTGGCACTGCTGGCACTGGGCTGCACTTGTCACCCACAGGTTTTTGGCGAGCACAGATGTGGGGGAGGCAGCCCTGCCCCACCCTGGCAGGCTGGCCCTGGTTCAGGTCAGCCTGAGGGGTGCTGCTCCTGGCACTCTGAGCAGCCAGGGACTGCAGGGCAAATGCCAGATTCCAGCAGAGTCCTGGAGACTGATCTTTGGTTTTGCTGGCTCGGGTTGGGGCTGCACAGCAGAGTCTGGCTGGCCTGACACTGATGCTGGGCACTCAGCAAAGCCGAGTTTCCCCTGCCTGGAGGGCATCGAGGAATGTTTGGCCATGGGGCTCTCCTGCACAGAGGGTCTGGAAGCAGGACACACCCTGCTGCCCTTTCTGTGCAGAGCATTGGGCTTTTCCCCAGGGACTATTGTCTGACTTTGCACCATCCCTGACAAAATTCCCCTCTGCTCCTGGATCTTCCTTCAGTGCCATGCTCTGCAGTGGAGCTGTGGCAGCTGGAGGGCTGCAGGGTCCTGGGCACAGTGCTGCCAACCACAGCCACAGGGGCACGGAGGAGTGGGGGACAGTCCCTGTGTCTGCTCTGTCACGAGGTGCATGGATGGGCAGGGAGCCGGGGGATGGTGGGGCTGTCACCCTTCTCCATCTCCTTGTCCCTGGAGCCGATGGGACTGATGTCCTGCTTCTGTTCTGCTCTTGGGCTGGCACTAGTTAAGCCTGGCCCAGCACAGAGCATGCTCTGCTGGGCTGAGGCTCTTCCCTGGATGGATCCCGAGGTGCAGGAGGTGTCAGCGGGGCAGCTTTGCACAGCTCCTGCGTCCTCCCTGGCATTTGGGGCTCTCGTGGTGGGTCCTGCCTTCTGCACCCTGGAGGCACGGCCGTCCCCAGCGCTGTGTCCTGCACCCAGCACACCTGGACACCCCTGTGCCACCACAGCCAGGGCCACCACCACTGCCAGGAGGACCAGGACAAGACAGACTAGAGTGTGGAGCAAAGGCTGCTACCAGCAGGCACCAGTGACTGCCACTGCCCGTGTCCCCCATGCACAGGGAAGGCTTTGTTGACCAGGGCTCCCACTGCTGGGCCCAGCCTGTCTGGGATGGGGCAGCTGGCAGCACCCCTGGGATGTCCAGGAGGGCTCAGCACAGCCTGTGCCTCCTGCACCGGTGCGTTGCAGTGTCCCAGCTGACCAGGTACGTGGCCACTGCGGGGCAGAGGGCCAGGACAAGCCCTGGAGCTGCAGGATGGCTGTCCCCAATCTGGGCAAGGGCTCTGGGGGGTGGGGGTGATGGGGCAGGCCCCTCGTCCCCGGAGCAGCAGGACACAGGTGAATGTGTTGGTACAGAGGGGCTGCGATGAGTGAGGGATGTGGCACAGGGCAAAGGCACCCTCGGTACTGCCTGAGGAAGTGAGCTGAGGTGCCACTGTCCTTTCCCTCTCCTCAAGGACAGTCCCTGAGGTGGTGGAAGGTGCAGGGAAATGCAAAGGGAAGAAGCACGTTTGCACTGAGCCCCCAGGCCGGCGTGGCTGGGCTGGGCTGGGCTGGGCTGAGCAGCCGGGGGTTATTGTCCCTCTGCTGCCGGGATGGTCCCTGTCCTGCAGGAGCAGGTTGTCTCTGCCCTGGCATGGCAGAGGGATGGGGTGCAGCTGTCCTGCTCCCGGGGCCCCTTAGGGAAGCAGCAAGGATGCACTTTATCAGGGCAGGGAAGCAGAGCCGTGGGTGCTTCTGGCTGCAGGAATCCCACGAGAGAACGCAGCTGGATAATCACTAGGAGCGTGATGGAGGAGAGCAGGCTTCTTCCCCCACACCTCCTCTCCTCTCCTGCCCCTGCCTTCCCTTGTGATGCACTTTGCGTGGATGAGGGTGGGGTTCAAGCTGTGGCCCTGGCTCCCTGGGAACACCGGTCAAGCCTCAACCCACCACAAACTGCTTCAGCCCCTTCGGCCCACGGCTGTATCAGGTTCTGCCTCTCACCGGTGCTGGGATGGCAGGCAGGCAGGCAGGGGTATGGCCACTCACCTCCATGCATGTCCAGGCCACCTTTGTCACATGCAAAAGAAGAGCAAATGCTTCATCACCTGGCTGGGGGTTGCTGGAGGGGAGACTGGGCTAGAACAGGGAGGGGATGGGGCTTCTCCCAGGGTTTTACCCCTCCCCCAAATCAGGCAATAAAACAGTGTTTCCTTCTCACTGTGTGGACACCATTTGTCCTGTCCCTCTGCCACGGGCAGCCTGGGATCTCTGTGTGTGTCCCTGCCACGCTGGACCCTGAGCTTTTCCAGCCTTCACCATGTCCACAGGTGCAGAGGAGGCTGGACAGTGCGGGGTACGTGTGATCCCGGGGGCAACCATGCAGAGAAGTGCAGCCATTGAAACTCACATTTCCACAAGACACAGGCGTGAGCTGCTTTCTCCCTGGGACAGCTTGCCAAAATAAATGCAGGTAACAGCTCAAAGGCCGGGGGAGTCTGCTGGCACAGCTCTGTTGTGGCAGCTGGTCAGGTGGCATTTGCCCAGGTCCTTCTGCCTTGCTGGGAGGGGGCTGCGAAGTGGGACCAGGGCACTGCTGCCCACAGCTGCAGCCTGGCAGGAACCAGGCAGGGTGGAGGTGAGGCCCTGGGCTCTCCAGGCTGGGCTGCACACGCAGGTAAGTGCCCCGCAGGGACGGGGTGCCAGGTCCCAGCTTGCTGCTGGCACTCACCAGTGCCCAGAGGGTCCCGGGAGCTGTAGGGCAGCAGGAGATGTTGCGGTTTGTGTCGGTGTTTCCGAGATGCCAGCTGTACTTGTTGGATTTCACACATCAATAAAACTTATATTTATAGTGTACTGCCTGGATGTCTCCCTTTGCTGAGAGCCTCGAGGGCACACGTGTGAGGGGGGGGGGTGTTGTCAAGGGATTTGGGATGCAAATACGGCCTGGCAGCCTTACCCAGGTGTGACCCCTCTGTCCCAGCACCCCTGGGTGGGCTGGCACTTCCCGGGAGAGCAGCCAGGGACTGAGAACAGTGCATGTGGCCCCACTGACACAGCTGTCCCTTGCTGGGCGGCCAGAGCAGATCTGCCAGCAGCGAGAGGCAGGTACAGGTGTGCGTGTTTGTGTGTGCATCACGTGTGTCAAACTGGCACAACCGGGCGTGCTGGGCTGCCCTGCCGGCAGAGCCTCCCCCAGCTCCTTTTCCCGGTGGGGAGGGATTCTCGGCAGAGCAGAACTCGTCCTTGCAGGCTGCAGTTGCACAGCCGGGCAGCAGCTGGGGATGCAGAGCCGCCAGATGTGTCCGGAGGACATCCCCGCCTTGCAGCACATCTGGTAAGACCCCAGGCCCCCAGCCCTGCGCGTGGCTGTGTTTGGGCAGGGAGTGCGGATGTTCCCCCTGGCCGCTCTCCCATCCTGCTCGGGGAGCTGGCAGGCGCCGGGCGTGGGGCGGGACAGGGCAGGAAGGCGTTGCAGGAAATTCAATCTGCGGAACAGCCGCCTCCGCAGCGGAGGCGTGCCCGGGACAGGCATGGCAGGAGGCGGATGGGCAGCTCTGGGCTGTGCTCCGTGAGCACGGGGAGCTCGGCTTTCCCGGCTGGAACCCTGCTGGACGAGGTAACCCCGCTGCTTCCAGCGCCGCCGCCGCTCTCGCCCCGCTCCGTGCCGGCCTCCGTGCCCTGGGCTCCGTGCCCTGGGTGGGCTCCGTGCCCTGGGTGGGCTCCGTGCCCCGGGCTCCGTGCCCCGGCACCGCCACGGCCCCGGCCGTGCGGCGGGGAGGGCACAGGGAGCGAGGGCACGAGTGCCACGGGGGGCCCGAGAGGGTCCCGAAAGGGCTCTGCAGCAGGAGGGCAGCACGGGGCCCTCGGCTCAGCAGAGCGGCTGGGAAGGGGTTGGACGCTGGGGATGGGACACAGTGGGGTTTGTTCCTGCAAAGGCAGCGAGGTCGGGACACCCGTGTTCAAGGTCGGCTTCTCTGCCCCTGTGCCTCAGTTTCGCCATGTGGATAATATAAAAAGGGACTGTAAACAGCGTGGCTTGTGGAAGGTGTGAGCAAGCTGTCACCCTGCTCGTCCCTTCCTCTCTGATGGGGTTTGCTTGTATCTTTCTTGCCCCGTGCCTTAGTTTCCCAGGATGTTGCGGGCTGTGAGCACCACCCGAGCTCCTGAAGGATCACCCTGGTGAGCCGGGGCAGGAGCCTGAGTCAGCGCCAGCACAGCCGGTTCTGCCAGACTGGACTGCACTGGGGCAGGTAAGGCTGGGCAGGGCTCTGCTGCAGCACAAACCTACAGCCTCCTGTGCTCTGCAGAGCACCCCGGAGCCCCTCACCCACCTCCCCTGTCTTTCAGGTGGAGGATGTCCCGGGCCATGCAGTGCCAGAGCTGCCTGCCCTGGGGCAGCTGGGCACAGCTGCCTCGGTCCCTGGCAGGGAGCAGGGGGACCCGCAGTGTGTCTGTGCGTGCTGCTGCAGTGCCAGGTGAGCTGGGCTCTGTGCCTCTGGCACTCTGTCCTGTCCCCAGGGAAGCCTGTCCCTGTTGGACATCCCTCCCCAGCTGGGCAGGGATGTGGGACACCCCAGCAAGGTGTGAAGCTAGTGGGCTGGGTGGGGTTAGCTGGGCTGGGCTGGGCTGGACAGGGCCATCCCTGACCATGTGCATTCTTCCTCCCCACAGGTCCTGCAGGCAGGTGCTTCCTCAGGAAGATCCTTCGCACAAGCAGCATCTCCCTCCCCAGGTACAGTCAGTGTCACACGGCTGGGGCTCTGCCAGAGCACCTGGGTGGCTGAGCTGGCTGCCTTGGCACCAGGACACTGCTTTGCTTCCACCTAGAAACACACCCAGACCCACCTCCCTGCCTGCTCTGACTCCAGCCCACCTCCTCTGCCTCTCCACGGGTTTTCTGGGAATGCACAGCCCATGGCTTGCTGACCTGCCTTCACCTCCCAGCCGTGCCCCTGCCCTGGCCCTGCGCTCTCCTGCGGTGTGGGGAAGGAAGGGGTGAGCTGGCTCCTCTCAGCACTTCCCACGGCCTGGCTTGTGACCTGCCCACCCTGCCCCAGGCAGGGTTTGGAGCTGCTCCTCGTGACACTCCCTCCTCTTGCAGGGGCTGTGTTCGCTACCAGGGAGGCTCCCAGCAGAACTCTGCTCAGCCCGGCTCCTCTGGCCATGCCCAGTCCCAGCTGAGGAACGTGGCCTCTTCTGGTGAGTTTGCAGCTCTGTGCGGGAGGGAGGGTCTCACACAGCGGGGTGGGGGCAGCTGCTGTCCTGGGCAGTGTGAGGGTTCCCCATATGGGTGCTGTCCCCTCTCTGCAGTGGCTTGGGGCAGGCAACTTCCCCAGTCCCCTGCCAGGGAGAAGCTCTTGTCAAGTCCAACACCTTCCTCCTTCCAGGTGCCATCAAGAAGCACCAGAAGAGCCTGTCTGCATGGTTCAGCCACCAGCCTAATGAGGAGAGGCAGTTTGGCCCTTCCTTCTCTCTGGATGCCGTCCACGTGGACCCAGTGATCCGGGAGAGCTCCCTGGAGGAGATTCTGAAGCCCTCCCCTGACTTAACCATCCAGAACCAGCTCCAGCAGCCCTCCAGACGGGTTATCAGCCTCCACAACCTCTTTGACGCGGACGCTTGCGGGCGGCAGGTGAAGAACGTGGTGCTCTACGGCACCGTGGGCACGGGCAAGAGCACCCTCATTAAGAAGATGGTGGTGGATTGGTGCCACGGCCGCCTGCCCCGCTTTGAGCTGGTCATCCCCTTCTCCTGCGAGGACCTGTCCCACAGCCACGCCCACATCTCCCTGCGGCGCCTCATCACCAAGAAGTACCAGCACCTCCGGGATGTGGTGCCGGTGCTGGAAGCTTCCAACCTCAAGGTGCTCTTCATCCTCAACGGCCTGGAGCGCCTCAACCTGGACTTCCGCCTGGCTGGCACGGAGCTGTGCTGTGACCCCAACGAGCCCGTGCCTCCCTCTGCCATCGTGGTCAACCTGCTGCGGAAATACCTCCTGCCCGAGGTCAGTGTTGCCCTCCTTTGTGCTGGGATGAGCCCTGAGGCATCACAGGGAGGGCTGTTGTGATAGTTATTTGCAGTCCAGCTTGACTGGGAGCAAGTAGGCAGCCTCCATTCGTGGAGGGACTTGCCAGAGTGGCTTCATGTCACTGGTGGGGTCTTTGGGGAGGCCTGGTAAGGTGATGAAGGCTGTGAACTCCCAGACTGTGTCTATGTCTAGCAGGGAATGGGGAAAGTTCTTCTGTCCCCTCCAGCACCCTTTTTGCACCAGCTTTGTGAACCGCAGCCTGTGGATGGGGTGCTCCTTGTGCACCTCTCTGTGGGTTGTGCCCTGCTGAGCAGCTCCAAACCCATCCACCCCTGTGTCCCCAGGCCAGCATCATCGTCACCACACGCCCGTCGGCCGTGCGCCGCATCCCCGGCAAGTACGTGGGACGCTACGCCGAGATCTGCGGCTTCTCCGACACCAACCTGCAGAAGCTCTACTTCCAGATGCGTCTCAGCCAGCCTGGCTGCACCGGAGAGAAAGGCCAGGATTGCAGCTCTGCAGAGCAGGAGAACCTGGTGGAGATGTTGTCGAGGAACTTGGAGCGCCACAACCAAATAACGGCTGCCTGCTTCCTGCCCTCCTACTGCTGGCTGGTGTGCACCACCCTGCACTTCCTCTACTTCACCAGGACGGTCCCTCCCAGCCAGACCCTGACTGGCATCTACACCAGCTTCCTGAGGCTCAACTTCAGCGGGGAGGTGCTGGACAGCACCGACCCCACCCACATCTCCATGATGAAGTATGTGGCCAAGACAGTGGGCAAGCTGGCCTACGAGGGGGTGATGTCCCGCAAGACCTGCTTCTCAGAGGAAGACCTGCAGCAGTGCTTTGAGGTGGAGATGAAGACTGAAAGCGAGCTCAACCTCCTGGAGGTTTTCCGCAGCGATGTCTTCCGCTTCTTCCTCAGCCCGTGTGTGCAGCCAGGCAAGGAGCACACCTTTGTCTTCACCATCCCCGCCATGCAGGAGTACCTGGCAGCCCTGTACGTGGTGCTGGGCGAGAAGAAGACCCTGGCCCAGAGAGTGGGGCAGGAGCTGTCAGAGGTCATCGGGAAGGTGAGCGAAGATGTGGCTGTGGTTGTGAACATCATCTCCAAGGTGCTGCCCCTGCGCTTCCTCCCCGTGCTCTTCAACCTGCTCAAGATCTTCCCTCGCTACTTCTCCCGGGTGAGCGGCAAGGACAAGGATGCCATCGCTCACACCATGGCAGAGGAGCTGTTCAAAGAGGAGGACTACTACAATGATGATGTCTTGGACCAGATCAACTCTAGCATCCTGGGTGTGGAGGGCCCCGTGCGCCATCCCGATGAGGCCCCCGACGATGAGGTCTTCGAGCTCTTTCCTATCTTCATGGGTGGGATCCTGTCCCGCCGCAACCACGCCATCCTGGAGCAGCTGGGCTGCTCCATCAAGAACCTGGCAGCCTTCGAGATCGCTAAGGCCATGAAGAAGACGGTCATCAGGAAGGGCCGCAAGGGCCTGCCCCCCTCTGAGCTCATGGACTACCTGTTCTTCCTGCACGAGTTCCAGAACGAGCGATTCACGGCCGAGGCCATCCGCTCCCTCCGTGCTGTCAACCTCTCCTCCGTCAAGATGACCCCTCTCAAGTGCTCTGTGCTGGCTTCTGTCATGAGCACCACGTGCCACGAGGTGGAGGAGCTGAAGCTGACCTCCTGCAACCTGGACAGCGGCAGCTTGAGGACCCTCTTCCCTGTCCTGCTGCGATGTAAAGCTCTCCAGTGAGTACCACCTCTTCCTGCCCTTGGGCACTGCTCAAAAATTGGGTTCTTCCTCGCCTCTGCCCATCACGGGGATGCTTTAGGAGCCCAGGTATGGAAAAGCTGAGGATAGGCGTGTTTATCCTCAGTGCAGACCTAGGAACTACAGCTCCCAACATGCAACACTCCTTGAGCAGCCTTTCTAGGGCACTGCGTGCTGGGATTTGCAGTCCCAGCTCACCCTCCCGCAGGAATTTTGGGAAGTTCCCTGCAGCTGGTACAGGCTGGGCAGGCTGCCAGCTGTCCTGGCAGACCCGCGTCCCTACGGGAAGTTCCCCGGCATCCCCGTGTCGTTAGCTCTGTGAGGAGTTTGGTGTCCCAAAGGTGGAAGTCTGGGCTGTGCAGATGTTCCCACAAACATTCCAGAATATCTGTGGAGCTGCAGGTCTTCCTGTCGCCCAGGTGGTGGCGAGACGTGCTCAGCACAGATGGATCGGGCTGTGCAGCTGGGCTGTGCCGCACTTCCTTCCTCCAGATGCTCAGGAGGGCTTGATGGAGCCCTGATCCCTCCTCTGACCTTCACCCACCCCCTGAAGACTTCACCATCCCCTTCCTCTTGCCCTGCTCCTGCTGGCACTGGCTCTGCTGGCTCATGCTCCGGTGCAGTGTCGCTGTGCTCCCTTTGGCAGAGGAAGCTTGGAGTGGCCTAGTTTGGGGAGCCCAGGGAGGATGGTGATGGGCAAAATGGAGCGGGCAGGGCTGCCAGGCTCACAGGTAACAGCCATTTTGCTCCCGTCACCCCCATGTCTTGCTCTGCACCAGTCTGCAGCTCAACAGCCTGGGCTCCGACGCCTGCAAGGAGATTCGTGATCTGCTCCTGCACGACAAGTGTGTGGTGAGCAGCCTGAGGTGAGTACGGCCCCCGCCCTGCATGACACTGCCACTGCTGTCCACCACGTGCCCCGGCACTCCCTGAGCTCCCGTGTCCACAGGCTGACCAATAACCCCTTGGGCGAGCAGGGCGCTCGCTACCTGGCCGAGGCGCTGGCCGGCAACCGCTCGCTGACCCAGCTGTCGCTGCTGCACACGGCGCTGGGGGACCCCGGCGCCGAGGCCATCGCCCAGCACCTGGCTGAGAACCAGCACCTGCAGGAGCTCAACCTGGGCTACAACTCCCTGACGGACGCGGCAGCCCTGCGTGTGGTGGAGGTGGCCAAGAGGCACGAGACGCTGGACAAAGTGCAGTGAGTCCACTCTGCCACGTCCCTGCCCTTTTGCCCACACAGCCTCCCTGTCCTGTCTGCCTCTGTTCCTCCCCTCAGCCCTCACTGGTGTCTCCTGCTGCTTTCCCAGCCTCTACTTCAACGACATCAGTGAGGATGGCAAGAGGGCGTTTGACAGCCTGCGCATGGATCGGGATGGCGTCAGGGCTCTGGTTTTCCTCACGGCAGGCACTGATGTCTCCGATTACTGGTCCCACATCCTGAACGTGGTGCAGAGGAACCTGCCCTTCTGGGACCGCGAGCGGGTCCGGCAGCACCTCGCCCTCCTCCTGCAGGACCTGGAGAGCAGCCGCAGCCAGACTGCCAATCCCTGGAGAAAAGCCAAATTCCTGCGAGTCGAGAGCGAGGTCAAGAAAATGCTGGGGAAACTGCAGGATGGGACCCTCTAACCTGCTGCCCATCCACCAGCCAGGGATGGGGCAGTGGAGGGTGCCTAGCAGCACATTCCCTGCGCCCTTACCCACCTAGAGATGCTGAGTGGATGGTGCTGTCAAAGGTGCCGGGTTTGTGGGGCTCAGCCTCCTCTGCAGGCGAGGCTGAAGTGTGGGAATGGGACAGAATCCAGGCCAGGAGCAAATGGGACTTGTTCTTCTGGGCTTGTGGAAACCCAGCCCCTGCACCCCAGCCAGAGCAGTGGCAGGCAGCAGGACTGGGGCTTGTCTGTGAATCTTTTGGGAGCATTAAAGTGCACCACTTTGTTTCCACTGAAGCGCACTAGTGCCAAGACGTGATCTGCTCTTCGGGCCCTTCCTGGGGTGGAATGTGGAGCTGCCCCTCCAGCAGCTGGAGCGGAGGGTTCTGCCCCTTCCCCATCTCACAGGGTGTGCGTGGAGCAGCCCCCCTCTGCTCCAGTGCTGAACCAGTCACTCTTCCCCTCGTGTGTCCCCCTGGAAGCCACCAGGAGCTGTCCACACGCTGGGTGTCCCGGGGTGCTGGTCCCTGCTCCCAGCTCTGACTGGCAGTGCCCTGGGGCTGGGAGGGCAGGGGAGACCTCTGGGCTGTTTAACCATTAAACCTGGGGCGTCTTGGAAGAGGCGGGGACACTTCCCTGCCACTTCACCCTGTACCTTGCTCCCTCCTGCAATCCCTGCAGCCATGAAGCAAACAAAAGGTACGTGCCGGGGAATCCTCTGGAGACCCTTCCCCATACACACAGGCCCTGCTGCTGCATGGAGCAAGGCAATGCCAGAGCCCAGGCAGCCCGTGGAAGGGAGCTGGAGGCATGCAGGAAAATGTCTCATTGTGGGGATGCTGGGGAGGAATCCCCTCTCCCTGGGTTTGGGGTGCCTTGTGCCCCAAGAGGTGGGGAGGGGTTTTGTGGGGAGGTATGTGCCACGGAAGGTCTCTATCTCCTTGCTCCAGCAGCTCTCTGGGGTCCTGGTGAACCTTCTCACCCCTCACTGAAGAGCCTTGTAAACCCCCAGGACTGAGCTCCATCTGCCTGGCCCTGCTTTTCCCTCACTGGGCTGGGCAGTGAGTGCCCATGGGACCTGAGCAGCAGGTCCTGCTGTTGGGAATGCAGGAGGACAGTGGTGACAGGGCCAAGGAACAACCTGTGCTGAGAGACAGAGGGGCTCGGGGGCTGTGTGGGCTTGGCAGACCCCCTCACCTGGCATGGCAGGCTCAGCCTGCGAGTGGACGAGCCTTGAGTGCTCGAGGGTGTGGGGTCTGCTCCCAGCCCACCACCTCCTGTGCTGACCTCTCCTCTCCCTCTGCAGGGCTCGAGGGAGACAAGATGTCCATCATGTAAGTGCTGATCTCCCCTTGGCCAGGGCCTTCCTGGGGCGCAGGAGAGATGTGGGGAATGGTCCAAGAGGGAGATGCCCTCTGGCTTTCCCCAAGGAAAAGGAGGCACAGGCCCCAGCTAGCCCTTTCTGGGAGGAACAGGCTCCCCAAGGCTGGGGGAGGCAGGGACAAGGCTGTCCTGCACTAAATGTGGCCTCTCCTGCCCTTTATCATTTCAGAAAATTTGAATTTAACCCCAAAGTTGGGATCGACAACCCTGCCTTGACACTGACTGAGGACACGGGTAAATACACACCCTCATCTCCCAGGGCATCCTTCTGTCTGCATGGGGTTGTGGCACCTGGGCACTGCTGGGGTCCTGAGCTCTTTCACACTGGGGGCCTGTGGGAGGTGAACACAGGAGGGATGAGCAGATCCCCAGCCCAGGATGGGGCAGAGAACTCGTGTGAGGATCCCTGCAGGGCCCTGCTCACGGGCTGTGCTCCCACACAGACGGCGAGGGCGTGGGGGAGCCCCGCTTCTACCTCCTGACCAAGGACAACACGGAGACCTTCGGCTTCTGCCTCCACGAGGAGCTGGGCTGCCAGGGCCATGTCATCCGGCAGATCGAGCTGGGGGGGGTGGCCCAGCGCAGGGGGCTGCAGGACGGGGACCGGCTGCTCCAGGTCAATGGCCACTTCGTGGACCACATGGACCACGTCAGGGTAAGCTGGGAGCATCCCATGGGAACGCCTGGATCCCCCCAGCCAGGGGCACAGAGGGTTCATGACCCCTGCTGACCCCAGGGACACCCCATCGGAGGGGAGCGCCTGCCCAGGGTTCACAGCCTGGGGCCTTCCAGGTGGTGCAGAAGATCAAGGCCAGTGGGAACCAGGTCCTGCTGGCGGTGCTGGACGGTGACTCCTACGAAGCCGCCAAATCCCTGGGCAGGGACCTGTCCCAGATGCTGCCGGACGACATCCGCCCACGCCTGTGCTACGTCATCAGGGACAAAAGCGGCTTTGGCTTCAGTGTGTCGTGTCCGGAAGGTAAAGCAGGATGCTGGCACCACGAGCCTCCCTGCTGAAGCACCCCACTCACCCCAAAGTGCCCCTTCTGCTCCTCCTGCAGGCACCAAGGGCACCTTCCAGCTGTCCGTGCTGCAGGACGGGCCAGCGGACAGAGCAGGGGTGCCACCAGGCTCCTGGCTGCTGGAGCTCAACGGGGACAGCGTGAAGAGCTACTCCCACACACAGCTCACCAAAAAGGTGCCTGCTCATGGCGTGGAGGGTGAGGGATGGGGCTGAGAATGTCACTGAGCACCCCGTGCTTCCCATCCAGCTTAAGCAGAGCGGCAACAAGGTCACACTGCTGGTGGCATCCAGTGCCGTGGAGGAGTTTTACCGCCTGCGGGGCCTGCGGGTCACGGCTACCTTGGCAGACACCTCCTGGCTCCCCTTCAAGGTGCGGGAGCTGCACCTGGTGAAGGGCCCTGCTGGCTACGGGTTCCTGCTCAAGGAGGATGACTGCAGCTCGGGGGGCGTAGGTGAGGGGGCCGAGGGGGGCAGTTTGTACTTGAGCAAGGCACTTGTGAGGGTTGGGAGGAGCCCAACTGGGACCCTGTCCCCACCTGCACACGGGGGCCAGCAGAGCCAGTTCCTCCCTGCGAGCATCTCCCCCCTCCCTCTGCCCTGCTGTGGCAGGCCAGTTCCTGTGGGATGTGGATGTGGGGCTGCCGGCCGAGCAGGCAGGGATGAAGGAAGGGGACCGTGTGCTGGCGGTGAACGGGGAGAGCATCGCGGGGCTGGACCACGAGCAGACCGTGCACAGGATCCACGCCCATGAGGACCAGGTGACGCTGCTGGTCATCGACCCTGCTAGTGACGAGTTCTACCACTCGGTAGGTTTTGGGGGCATGGTCCTGCCCTGGCTGGGGAGCCCTGGGGTGGGATGGGGGTCCTCCACAGTGGCTGTGCATCCATCCCTCTTCTGCTCTTCCAGATCGGGCTGTCCCCTCTGCAGTTCTTTGAGGACAGTGACCCTGCCTCAGGCTCCTGCACGCCCTCCCTGCCCTCTCGCAGTGGCTCCCCTGCACTCTGTGATGTTGAGGTGGGACCAAAGGGACCTGTGTCCTGGCTGATGGCTGCTGCCAACAGTATAGAGATCATACAGGTAACTCCTCAGGGCAGTGCTCACAGCGTGGCAGTGCTCTGAGTCCTGCCACCCTCCTATTCTGCCCATCCTAATATTTCCCTGCCACCTGTGGTGCCAGCAGGAGGAGGCTGTGTGGTCCCCTGGCCACGGGGGCCAGGCAGAAAGACCCCTCCAACCTGTGTCCCCACAGAGCCAGCGCCAGGAGGAACAGACGAAGTTGTGCCAGGCGTTCTAACAGCCCAGGAGCCTCTGGACAGGCTCCCCCACACGGCACCTCCACCCAGGCCACATCCAGCCCCTCGGGCCGCAGCACTGCTCAGCATGGACCCTGCACACGCAGCTCCTGTGTCTCCATGCCTGGCTCAGCATGACACTCCCAGGGACTCGTCCCTGCTCACCGAGGATGGCTCCGAGCTTTTATCAACCACAGTGGCAGCTCCTTGTAACCTGACCGCAGACCTGTGTCTCTGCCTGCCCAGCTACCTCCAGGGATTTCTCAGGACATTGCACTGAAGTCCTCACCCAGCTCCAGGCTCTGGGAGTTCCCAGAGAGCTGAGGCACTGCCCTCCGCACTGTGACCCAGGGGACTTGAGGGTTGGCTCAGATCTGCACACGCATGGACATCTCTCCTGTGCTTGTCCTCTCATGCTCTCCCTGAACCCGTGGGCAGTGAGTGTCCACCACCCACCACCACACTGTCCCTGCACCACCCTTTTGGGGTGTGATTAAAGGACAAATCCACACTGCTGTTTGTGTGGGTGATGTTATGGACAGCACTGTGACTTGGCAGCGCGTCCCAGGGCCAGATCCATCCTCTCTTCCCAAGCCTGGAGCTGGGCAGTGGATGTGGGAAGCTCTCCAGGTGTGCTGCTGAGGAGGGAGGAGCTGAGAGCCATCCTGGGAGCCCCTGGGCACTGGATCTCCTGGGATTTGAGGGCGATCTCCTGTAGGCATCCCTTGTGCTCCACGGCAAGGGTCATTCCTGAGGGTTCCCCTTGCAGGTGACACATCAGGAGCATCTGTTCATGCCCTGCCAGGGCTGTGACAATGCTGGGGGCAAAGGGACAGGGGGGATCCCACCAGGGGAAGTTTCACCTCTCTGCCGAGTGTGGGAGAGTGAAAATAAGCGTGGAGTTTTGCATGTGGCCAAGAACCACAAACCTCTGGCTGAGGTTTTACCTCGGCCCCTTCTCGAGCACGAATGGAAACGCGATAATGGAGCATCACCCCGTCAGGCAGGGAAGTTGCTGCCTCTGTGGTCTCCTCTGAGCTCAGTGCAGACATCTGGGGTGCAAGGAGTTCCTGGCCAGAGCCTTTGGGAGCTGACAGCTCGGGAGGGAGCAGGGCTGACCAGCTGCAGGGTGGTTTGGGGCTGAACAGTCAAGGGAGAGGTGGGATAAGCTTGGCTGGGAGCCCCCAGCAGCACCAAGGTGTGGGATCCCTGCATCTGTCCCAACAGTACCAAGTGAAACCCTCCCAGGAGTCCCAAGTGAGACAGTCAGAACAATCCCAAGCAAAAACAACCTTTGCTTGAAGTCTCACACGTAGCTACAGCCCCGACGTGGAGTGAATCATGCCCAGGGAAGCAGATAGTCGGGAATGCAATTGCTCAAGCGTGTTCCCTGATCTCTTTGGATCAGAGCCATGGTGATTTTTGTACTTGGCTCTCACAAAGCCAGTGTTGCCCTCCCCAGTTCTCTCCCCAGGTACTTGTGGTAGCGTGGAGCTGGCCAGGGCACCCGCTGGTGGTCAGTCCGGCTTGACTATTAGCCAGAATCCATTAGCACCTAATGGGAAAAGCCTCAGGAACATGGCCTCAATAAACGTTGACATATTTGAGGTCAATATAATCCTTAGGAAAATTTACCCAGGTAATTAAAGCCAGACAAGGAGTTGCCTGTCCCAGAAATATTTACCAAGCTTTACCAAAGGCAATAAAATGAAGACAGGGAGTTTTATAACCAATCCATGCTGCGCTCCCTTGTTGTGTTTAGTGCTGCTTCCTGCTGGCCTGTCGATCTGGCTCCTCAGCAAGTGGCTGCCACAGGGGAAGCAAAGCTCCCTCGAGGAGGCTGGTTGAGGCTGTGCTGTCCAGCCTCCAGGCCCGAGTTTGGGGTGCTCGTGTTCCCCAAAGTGATGTAGCCAAACTGCAGCACCTGCAGTTTTCCTTTGCCCGGTTTCCTGTCGCAGCCCCTGTGGTGAGGCTGCTGCCGTGTGGTACCAGCCACAGCTGTTCTTTGCAAAAGGATGTGTCCTTCTACCTTGGAGAGGAGATGAAAAGAGGATCTGAAGGCAGCAAAGAAACAGAGTATGAGCCCATGCTGTAATTTTTTGAAATTTTTGGTGGTGTCAGCTCTGACAAACTCAATCCTTGGTTCCCTTTAGATTCCCTGGTCCCCTTTTCACTCCCTAGTTCCCTTTTCTCTCCCTTGTCTCCTTTTGACCCCCTGGTTCTCTTTTTTGCCCCTGGTCCCTTTTCCCTCCCGGGTCCCCTTTTCTCTCCCTGTTGCTCTCGCTGCCCCGGTCCTGCTCCTTCTCCCGTTGGAGCCGGGATGTCGGGAACACCCGGTGGGCTCTGCCTTCCCCTGCCCTTGCGGGGAGACGTCTCAGGTACCTGCCAGATGTACTTCCACGCTCTCCTGTTCCCATTCCCTCCCTGCCATGGGGACGCCGATGCTGCTCCTGCCTCGGGCACATCCCTCCCCGGGAGAGGGGAGGGTGCGCCGCCGCTTCCTCGCGTCCGGGCCGTTCTTAGAAAAGGGAAGGCGTCGTCAGGAAAGGGGAAGCGATCCTGTTTCGCAAGCTCGGCGCGGGAAGGGCGGCGAAAGGCCGCGGGTCCCTCCCGGGGGCGGCGGGGCGAGCGCGGCCCCCGCGTTCCCATGGCGACCGCGCCCCGCCCCGCCCCGCCCGCCCCGGCCATGGCCGCCGCGCCGCCCTCACGCCGCCGCACTGCGCATGCCCCTCGCTGCCCCGCCAATCAGCGCCGGCTCCTCCCCGGCGGAGGGGGCGTGACCGGGCGCGCGGGGGGGCGGGCGGCCAATCACCGCCGGCGAGGAGGGCGGGGCCTCGCTGGAACCGGGCGCCGCCGCCGCCGCCG
>NW_024581119.1:1655355-1691641 GCF_017639235.1 Corvus kubaryi
CAGCCCGGTCCCTTCCAGGGCCGCGGCCTCGGTGCCGGACGGGCCCCACGGGCCGGGTGTGGGCGCCCCCATGTCGGCGCCGCTGAAGAAGGGCCCCGGCGGGCTCATCGGGCTGATGAAGGACGCGTTCCAGCCGCACCACCACCACCTCGGGCCGCACCAGCCCGGCGCCGTGGACAAGAAGATGGTGGAGAAGTGCTGGAAGCTCATGGATAAGGTGGGGAGGGCGGTGGGATGGGAGCGGCCGTGGGGGGCTGGGGTGGCTATGGGACTCTGGGGTCAGAGGCGGTCTGGGATGAGCCTGGAGCCGTGGGGTTGGCTGGGAGAGAGCTGTCTGTGGCTCAAAGAGAAATATTTGGGGGGCTGAGAGGTGTGTGGGCACAAAATGGGGTGCAGCGCTTTGGGGGAAGGATGTAGCGAGCATGGAGTGACAGGACAAGGGGGAATGGCTTCACACTGATGGAAGGCAGGCTTAGATGGGATATTGGGAAGAAACTTTTCCCTGGGAGGGTGGTGAGGCCCTGGCACAGGTTGCCCAGAGAAGCTGTGGCTGCCCCATCCCTGAAAGGGTCCAAGGCCAGGTTGGACAGGGCTTGGAGCAACCTGGGATACGGAAGGTGTCCCTGCCAGGGGCCAGAACAAGATGAGCGTTAAGGTCCTTCCAACCCCAAGCATTCTGTGATTCCATGTGGAAGCTGGTGGAGAGGTGAGCGATAGAGGAGAGGCCAGAGGCTGGATGGGAATGGGATGCCAAGACGGGAAAGTGTGAAGAGAGATCAGCAGCTCTGCAAGGAACAAGCTGGAGGAAGAGGGGACAATTTGGGATGGAGGATGCAGACTTGCTTAAGAGGATCTGGGATGCTCCCCCAGGGCAGTGGTCACAGCCCTAAAGCTGCCAGAGCCCAACATTTGGACAGCACTCTCAGACACTGGGTGGGATTGTTGGGGTGTCCTGTGCAAGGCCAGGAGTTGGACTGGATGATCCTTGTGGGTCCCTTCCAAGCCAGGATATTCTGTGATATCTGTATATCACATAGAGGTATAGATGATGATAATCCTGCAGGTGCTGGGGTTGGCACTGGTGGTGCTGGGAATGGGTAGGGGCTGGTGGGGAGCTGCAGGGGGTGACAGCAGCAGGACAAGGGAGAAATCTAGGATTTGCTCCTTGCAAGGTGTGCCTGGGCCTGTGATACAGGCTGGTGTGTGGGTACTGGATAGTGAAGCTTTGTGGCAGGTCCGGTTATTCCTTTTGGAATGAGCAGGAATGTGTTGCTGCTCTCAGGACAAAATATTTTCCTTAGAAGTGAGGAAAAACTGTAAAATCCTGTAAAGAAACCCTTCTGCAATAAGTACATGTAGTTACAGAAAGATAAAGTATTAACTGATGTTAAACAAGAAAAACTTGTGGCGTGGGAGTTGGAAAGGCCTTCTTCCAGTCCCACACCTTTAGAAGGGGCACGGCTCTCTGGGGTCATTAAGACTCTCCCCTCCTCCTCCTCCTTTTAAAATGCCAGGAAATGGCTTTTGCCGGGGGCAGGGCACCAGACCTTTTGGCCTGCTGGTGTGATGGGATATTTGATTTACTGGCCTGGCTAGGTGTGCTGGTCAATCCAGAGTTTTCAGAAATCCTGGAGAGCTGTCAGGGAATGATGTGGTGAGTGAGTGCAGGTACACAGAAATGGGCACAAAATAAAAATCTAACGTTCTTGTATTTCATTCATACTTCCTGTTCAGCCCTGAAATCAAGGCTAAGCTTGACACGTTGCAGTCTGAAATGTGCATTTTATGGCACTGGGTTCAGCACCTTAAAAGTAGTGCAGAGTAAGAGCATCACCCAAGTTGCCCCCAGGCCTTGGGGACTGTCACCTGGCCACCTTCTTCCCCTCTGGGAGCAGAGCAGGCAGGGCTTTTGGGCATCCCTCATCCAATTGCCCCTCAGGCTTATGCATTCCCACTTTTCCTTCTCCTTCCCCTGCATTGTTTATCCATGCAGTGTCTGAACCTCCTGCAGTAAGTGCTAAAAGCAGGCAGAGCAAATGACTTCTTTAAAGGCATATTAAATTATATTCCTGCCAAGAAATCACTCTGTGTTGGCTGGCTCAACAAAAGCCAGGGTTTATAGTTGTGCCTTGCTGTGCCTGTGATGAGCTTTGATCACCTACAGCGAGACTGGGGCAAAGAAAAAAAGCCTTTTGAGAAGTGCCATTGGCTCTGTTACAGACACTGAGGGCCAAGCACAAGTGCTAATGTAGGGAAGGCAGTTTGGGCATGGAAACAGGATCCTAAATAAGTGTAACCTGTAAGAATGCTGATCTTCATGTATAGGATATGTAGATATGGATGGCAACTTGTATTTGACCTCCTAACCTGCTCTGTTCAAAGGAGAAGACTGGCCTGAAAAAAAAAGCTAATTATCATTCTGAAATTATATTTTGATTATATTTTGAAATGCAGTGGGATGTTTTGTGGGGGGAAATTTCACAGCTTCAGGTCTTTAGAGCGGGTTGGATGTGTGCTCCCTCCACTGACAGAAAAGCCAAGGCTGGTGCTGTATTTGTCACAAGTTACATCAACCTCATTTGACTTCAGGTTTACTCTTAGGCAGCATCCAGAAGCTCTCAGGCTTAAGGTCTTGTTCAGTCTGATTTGTACAAAAGGAAAGATCTGGCTCTGAAAAGCCTTTCAGATTTCAGTTAGATTTCAGCTGTACTTCTGCACACTCAGGAGAACACATCTGAATTAAAATCTTTTTAGTGGTGTAGCAAATTGCCAGTGAAGCTCATGGTGAGAAGGGCTAAATGAATGGAAGGTGTTGAAAATGGGTTAGATTTCTGGGCCAAGAATGTGAAATTCCAGGTGCAGATAAAAAACCTGCTCGTGTGCATGTTTAATAGATGATGTTTTTGCCTCTCAGAGCTGTGTGCTGTGTCTGTGTGGGTACACTACACTCACGACCTCATTTGTTAGTCTGCATAATTAGCTGGTGTTGTCAAAGCATTCGTGCATCTCTGCTTTCGGATGTGACTGATGAATTTCCTATGCAAGTTGATTCTTGTCCAAATATTTCCCCTGTAATGCTCTCCATAAGCTGCCTGACATATTTATGTCTTTCAGATTCTTTCATTTGAAGCCCTAATTTTTTGTCAGTACCATTCCTCCCACAGCTGCACGTGGTCACACAGAGCATGGACATAAAATACCCTTTCCATCCCTGTGGATGTTCCCCTTCAGCTGAATGAGGTGATATTTATGCATTTCTCTGCAGAACAGAGATTTAAATGCAGCCCCCTGGAGTTCCCTGCTGTGGGTGATATTTGAGGAATAGGTGGGTTAGTCATGAGCTGCTTGGGATGGAGCAGAGGAATGGTGGGATTCATGTGGGAAGGCTTGGAGGAGGAAGAGGAGCTTTGAGATAAAGCTTCTCTAAAGCATTTCCTGATACCATTCAGTTCCTAGAACTGAGACAGAGAAGTGCCACTGCAGGTCACCTTCATTGTGAGTAGAAGAAAGGCCAAACACAAATCCAGCAAGAGATAAGAGATGCTTGAGTAGGTTTTGTTTTGCTGTTGGCTGAAGCTGGAATGAGGTGTGATCTCAGTACAGTTGGCTGTTCAGCTGCTAAAGGAAGGAGAAAAATGAGTTTTCAGAACTGCCCTGGAAGAGAAAATTTTACCTGGGAGTAGCCCCTGGATGCTCGTCAGGCCTGGGACTCTTAAATCCAGAATTAGTCCAGGCAAGCTGCAGATTGTTGAGGGGAAAGATTCAATTCCAGGCCTCAAAGATCTAGATGAGATTGTTTTTCCTAGAATGAGTAGGTAACAGATTCTTTCCTCAAAACTGAGTTGGGGAAACTTGTTTTTGATTACTTTCTCCTCTTGCGTTTGGAAAATGGAAATGGGTGAAGTCAATTTTTGGGTTCTTCACAGGCCCACGTCTCTTCACGCTAAACTTTATTGGTGTGCCTAAAAACCCAGAAATGTCTCCCTAAAAGGTTTGTTCCTGAAACAACAAAGCATAAGCCATGCAAACTTTTAGATGATAATTTAAAACCATGGATTGCTTCTGTTCGTTGCCATCACACCTAAACAAAAAATAATTTGCTGCTTTTTGCTCGATTTCCTTCCACGTTGCTGGTCCCTGTGGAAGGCTGCTGAGGGGCAGCTGTTCCCAGGGCTGGGAACATTCCTTTGGATGTTGTCATGATGCTGCAAGTGCACACGTAGAGAAACAAGGAAAATGCCCCTGCTTTTGTTGCTGCTGTGTTATGAAACCACCAAGTTTGCTCAGGAGGCAGCAGTTCCTAATTATGCAGTGTTGTTTAACTGCTTATCTTAGCTAATTTTGGTCTGCTTGGTAAATAAAGAAGCTGATTTGATAATAAAATACCAGCAGCTTTGACCTTTCCCTTGACTGTTTGAGGCATCTACAAGTCACTTCTTGGGAGGCATTTTACAGGGGCTCTGAGAATGAGCAGTTTGCAGAACTCTCTGCTGCTGTGGGGAGATTGTTCTAATTGATACCAAAGTCTGAAATGCAGCAGGTCTGCTGCTCCCAGAGCTGGGTATTTTCAAAGGGTAACAGCCAAATGGTTCTCTATTTCCAGCTGGCTGAGGGCAGTGCAGACTCTGCTTGCTCAATGTGGCTTCCTCCTCGGAGCTGACAGTGTTTGTTAAGGTTTTAAACCCACTGTATAATAAACAATTTCTGCTGAAGAAAAGGTTTTGCTGCCCAGAGCACAGCTCAGCTGGGTCAGAGGAGCGTATTTAGAACCTATTCATGCTCATAGCGAAACTATTTTTTTTTTTTCAGGGGACAAATGTGTTGACTTAATTTGTTGATATGGTTCATTGTACAATGTTCACAGGCTCCAAGGAAGCAGCAGTTGAGGCATCAGCATCAATTGACTAAGTCAGCTGTCTGCCTGTCCATCTCTTTATCTTAAGACCATGGCAACCTCCTCAAAATGGAGGGAAAATTTTGGTAGTTTGTTTTTCCCGTGTATTCTTGCAGAGGCTTTTTTAGGTGTTCATTTTTTTTTTTTTTTACTGGCAGTCTGATTTTTCTGGTTTGAGTTTTGATACACTGTGTGCCTTTCTCTTGGCTGAAATCAAACCTTTCTCAGTCAGCTCTTGGTACAGGCACTGCTGTAAGTCAGATAAAATTGGAGATGTCACTTCACAAGGTTGCTTTTTGCACATGCCATAAAGTGCAAAGTTAAATGCTAAAGCACCATTTCAGAAGAAATGACTCTGTTTACCATCCATGTTTAAGGGAAGTAGGTATTTTAGTGTGTGCTGTAGGGAACTGCTCAATTCCTCTTGAAGGTTTCACAAGGTTTTGTGGAAATGAGATACTGCAAAAGGTTGTTGTTCTTTTGCTTTTTCTTTTGCTTTTTCTTATCCACTTTACTTAAGCTTTGCACTCTGCACTGTTTGATATCTGTAATTCCCTCATACCTGGCAGTGTCATGAGTTTAGACCTCATTTGTATGCGGGATGTTAAGCAGCCAGATAATATTCATTATAGGGAAGAACTTTAGGGAAGTGTAGCTACATTTTGTACTCAAGTTTGCGGGAAATCACAGATTGTAGAAGTGTTGGACTGCTGGTTCTTACCTTGTAAACTTGATCCAAAACTGACCTCACAACTCTAATTCCTGCCCTTTCTATAACTGAAAGTTCACTACTTAATTTTTAAAATTGCAGCTTTGCCATCAACTCTCCCTTTTATTCCCTCAGTTTAGAGAATGGAAAAATTTGTCTGTGGCAGATGGTGAAGTGGCTTCCTTTCCCCTCCCCTGTCACATAAATTTATTACCATGAGTTTCATCAGTCCACATGCACTTCAGCCCAGAAACTGCATTCTTTTATGGTGGCTGGGCTCACTATCTGGAGAAAATAGCCTGGAGAAAAGGAGGCTCAGGGGAGACCTTATCACTCTACAACTCCCTGAAAGAAAGTTACAGTAAGCTGGGGTTGGGCTCTGCTCCCAGGCAGGCAGTGACAGGACAAGAGGAAATGACCTCAGGCAGCACCAGAAGAGGTTCAGGTTGGACATCAGGAGGAATTTTTCCATGGAAGGGTGGTCAGGCTTTGGAAGGGGGTGCCCAGGGAAGTGGTGGAGGTGTCCAAGGAAGGACTGGACATGGCACTCCGTGCTCTGGGCTGGTTGGCAAGGTGGGGATCGGTCACAAGTTGGACTTGATCTCAGAGGTCTTTCCCAGCCTCAGTGATTCTGGGATCCTGTGATTCCATCTGAATTTGAACAAAAAATGGGCTTTGTTGGAGTGAACGTTTCGGAGCGTCGCGTTTGCGACAGGGAATTGTGTTTAACCCCTGATCGTGCTCCTCTCCTCGAGTTCTCACAAAGGTGTTTTCTCCATTACCCACAGGTGGTGCGTCTGTGTCAGAACCCCAAGCTGGCCCTGAAGAACAGCCCTCCCTACATCCTGGACCTGCTGCCTGACACCTACCAGCACCTGCGCACCATCCTGTCCCGCTACGAGGGCAAGATGGAAACCCTGGGCGAGAACGAGTATTTCAGGGTCTTCATGGAGAACCTGATGAAAAAAACCAAGCAGACCATCAGCCTCTTCAAGGAAGGGAAGGAACGGATGTATGAGGAGAACTCCCAGCCCAGGTAATGCAGAGAAATGGTTTTAAGTGTTTATTGTAGGAATTAAATGCGTCAGAAGCTTTGTATTTAAAGTAGATCAGTTGTCGGCTCGTCTTTCATTTTGTACAAAGGCATAGCTGAGGTCAAGGGACATCTTCAAGGTGAACAGCACTTAAAAAAAAAGATAGGTGGAGGTAGAAACTGCACTTGCTGAATATAAGGCTCTCTTGAACAAAACAATATGAATTTAATGTACCTGAGAAGGTGTTTCCTCACCCAGCTTTAAGAAAAGGGAAGACAAGGTGATTTAAGAGTAGAGTAAAGCTCTGGGAAAAATGAATCTTACAAGTTTGTGTAAGGTCTAACAGGCAGAGATATACAAGGCATACATTTGTAACACTAAACTCATTTCAGGTTTTTAAAGTAGATGTTGAATTTTTTTTTAAAAAAATGGTGGGGGGGAAAAACAAAGTGAAAACCACCCAGTGGCTGAGTGTAATTGCCCTGGGGAGAATGTGGTCAACTCCCTGGCAACAACTTGGAATTACTGGAGGGGGAAAAAGTGCTGGCACATGTTTCTGGTTTGATAGTGAACTCTGTGTAGCATATTCCATAGTACTGAGCTCCAACCAAAGGCTGTGGCAGTGGCTCCAGAAGGCATTGCTGGTGCTGTTTGGATTGCTGCTGACTGTGTTGAAGAATGAGTTAAGAAATGGAAATTTCTTTCTGGAGTGTTGTTAACTGTGTGTGTATTGTGATCTGTCATAAATCTGGAATATCTGATGAGTAAATGATGGCTGTGTCAGTCATGAATCCAAAATCCCTCCTCCAGTGCCTTGGTTTTTCAGAGAGAAGCAAAGAGAAATCATTCCAGAGGGTTAATCATCCTCATTGGTTTGTAATCCAGCTAATTGACTGGAGGGAGCAGGGGAAATGCAGATTGATAGATGTGAATGTCAGGACTGCAGCAGAGGCTGGTGTTCTCACAGCAGGCATGGGAGTCCTTGGGGAATTGCTAATTGTCCCATTTATGAATAAACAGCTTAGCAGGGAAGGAACTGTGGTGAGACTTGTGTTAAACACAGGCATTAAAACAGCATCACATCCTGGCCACTCTGATGGCATCTTCCTCTGCTCTAGGAGCAGCCCAGGAAGCAGCAGGGACTGTTTGGTCCTAAAGGGGTAACACCAGAGAGCCTTTTCCTGGTGCTGAGCTTGGGAACTTCCTCAATTCTTTAATTTGTCACAAAAAAGGACAAGATCAGAGCAGTCAGTGCATGTGATTTGTGTTCCAGTCCAAGAGATACCTACACAAAGAATGGGGCTTTTGGGTTTTGGGGGATTCTGTTAAATGCTGCACTGCCACTGCCAGATTCCATGGCTGTGGGAGCTCTTGGAACCAAATCACTGAAGTGCTATTTGTTAATTAAATTGAGTTTTTGCTAAAAATGCACCTATAAATATAAAATATATATACTAATCTAAGATGAAGAAACTGAAATTTTCTCACTTGTTAGGAGTTGAAGAAAAATACTAATTTTTTTTTTTAGTAAGAATTAATAAATTCAAATACTCCAAGCGTGGGAGAAGCTTTCTGGAAGATGGTCAGTAAAGCAAATCTGGTATTCACAGGGAATGTACTCATGGCATTGTATATATGTATATATACATATATGAAAAATCTAGTTTGCCCTTGATCTCATGCAGGTTTGTCGCCATTAGTCTGCAGTGTTTTGAGAACAGGACTTTAAAAGTTCCATAAATGTGTTGTTTTGAATCCTTTGCTGACTTTTCCCCCTGTATTTCTTGAAGCTTTTTTCCTCCTTTCTTCCAGATTTCACATTCATTTTGCTTCCTGTTGTGTATCACCTTATTTTCTCCCCCAAATGGCTGCTGGTGTAGAGCAAAATGCACTATTTTGACATTTGTGTGAGCAGTGTGCAAGCTGTGCAGGTGTTTGCTCCTACAGACCAGTCATGAAAAATGACTGAAGCAGGATCAGAACTGCCCTGATCACTTGAGCATCACCCTTCTACTCGTATTATTTCCAACTTGCTCTTTGAGTATTTCCTCTCAGGCATTTGGGAGGTCCCTGTAGCTCTGTGGTTTTGGTGTACAGTGGTTCAGACTATAAATATATAAATTAACCATGCTTGCTCCTTTCCTGCCTAAACTCACGCTGTGATTTTTGTGAGGAGACCTCACTTGTTTTATTAGGAGAGCTTTCAGATGCTATTTAAATTCTGCTTTAGCTCACTTCCATGTCTGTTTAAAAATTCATGCTGCTGAGGGTGCTTTTAAAGCTCTGTGTGCACTTCCTGACTGATAGGTACGAGCAGTAACTTCTGGTTGCTGTTTAAAACTGAATTTTAGGGAGTGGATCAGATGCAACTTGGTGACTTGTGAGTAGCTGTGGGTTTTTAGTGGAGATGCTGTGCTGCTCCTCTGAGCTTTGATAGCTAAAAGTAACATCTGCAGGCTTGAAATTAAATAGTGTTTCTAGAGTTAATAATTTTGGGTATTTTGTTGTATGCTTGTAATAAGGTAAAGGCAAATCATGCGATAATTGCTTGGTTGTGTGAGGTAATTAACAGGAATTTTTGAGGCTGAGCCCATGCAGAGCTGCTGCTTCCTTTTCTTTATAGATCCAGAGGTGAATATGTGACTTCTCTATTGTGAACTTCTTGAGGCTTTTTTTTTAACCAGTGATAACAAAAAAAAATATTAAATAAACGTATTTTTTCCCCTGCAGTGTGATGGTTCCATTGCTTGACAGTGCCATTCTTGCTCTGAACATGCTGAACCTGCCTCAGATCTTGATTTCAGTTTCATTTAGAGGCTCAGTGGTTTTGCTGGACTATTTTTTTTTTCTGTTTCCATTGCAGAAAGCTTTTACTTCTCAGCTCTCTTGCTTTCACAGAGGAGCTGCAATTTGTCAGCCTTCCACACTACATCAATTACTTATTGCAGCAGTGGTTTTGCAGTTGTGTAAATAGATTACACTTGACATGACAGGAGTGAAAAATAGCTTGTTGATCAGGAGACAGGTAGAGGAATTGTGTGTTTCTTGGGAAAGGATTAATTAGGCTGAAGAGTCCATTTTTCACCAAAGAATCAAATTTACTGATTATGTTAAACCAGAAGGAAAATTCAGAGAGGTTATTTTCTAAATAAAATCAGAGCACTGCAAATGTTTCCACATTAGAACACAGCTGTGGAAGCTGCAGGGTGAGTGAGCAGAAATAATTACTCAGGATGTGGACTGGATGTTTAAGGAATAGCACAAGTTATTTTTCTAGTTCAGCTGTGGGAAACAAACTGTTAACAAGCCCAGTTAACAAAATAAATATATCTGTAGAGAAAATGGGGTTAGGCAGAGAATATAATAAACTTTTTCCATCTAGCATGGAGGTGAAAAAAAGCTTTGGGAAGCTGGTCCATGTTTAATTGTTCTTCTGACAACGGCTTAGGGGATGCTGGCTCAGCAGGATTTCATATTCTTCTCCAGCTCCAATGTTAAGACTCACTAATTTACACAGGAAAAAGCTACCAGTGTTTAATGTCTCCTGGAAATGACCATGCATATCTCTAAAGGGGAAGGAAGTGCATGAAGAATGACTTAGAGAAGAAAAAAAAAAAAAAGAAAAATGTTGGAATTTAAAGAGGAAAAAGTTGGAAAACACTTGTGCTAAGCCCTGAACCAGAAAACCCTCTGGGGGAGGGGGGGTTGGTGCTCTAATCTCATCTTTGAGACCTCTTGCACACATTCCTGCCCAGTGAAAACGAGATAGTGCAAAATGTGGAACTCAAATGGTGCATGTGAGTCCTCTTTCTGTCACTTCCTTCTAATACAGCAGCACTTTTTTTCCTTTTTTTTTTTTAAACAAAACCCACTAGTGTGAAGTCTACATCTGCATTTAAATTAGAGCATCTTAAAGAAAAGAACAGGCTCCAAAGCTGCCCACAAGAAAGGTTTCCTTGCCAGGCTCCAGCATATGAACACTAACTAACTACTTATTACCCAAGAAGAAATTCATTATCATGTAAATGTTGTTGGAGGGGAGGAATGTGAATTATTTCTTTTTAATTTGGTTTTAAATTGCAGTTTAGGTGATAGTTTTGGAACTTAAGTAACACTTAGCATAATTGGCTTAAGCTTGCATTCATTATAGTTTTCTTTCTGTCTAAAATTGGACCACTGTCTTGAAAATCAGTTTGTGGACAAAGGTAAGATTTCAGATGATTGCATAATAAGGAAGGAAGATTTTTATTCTTTCCTCTCAGAGCCTATAAAATTGTAGAGTTTTATGGGAGGCTGTGGACTTTCTGTTGTGGGTGGAATTACAAGCACGTTGGTTCGTTTGTAGTAATTATCATTGGAAATGTGATGGATTTCTCCATGCTGGCAAAAATGTGCTGCTGCTGCTACTTGGCAACTCTGTCATGTCTCTTGGGTGCTTGGCTGGTGTGTTCAGGGCTGGAATGCCACATTTGGGATTTCTGGGGTAGGATTTTATCCCATCCCACCCCCTGCCATGGGCAGGGACACCTTCCACTGTCCCAGGGTGCTCCAGCCTGGCCTTGGGCACTTCCAAGGATCCAGGGGCAGCCACAGCTGCTCTGGGCAGCCTGTGACAGGGCCTGCCCACCCTTAGAATAAAGAATTTCTTAATATCTATTCTGAACCTGCCCCGGTTCCTTGTCATTGCCACTTGGTATCCAAGAGAATTTTGAGGTGGCTGAAGATTAATCATGAAATACGGAGTCTTCCTGAGTGTAGAAGCAGGGCTTTTGTGCTCTGTTCTTCTCTTTAACTATTGCAAATAGCCCCTGAAATACGAATTTGGATTCCAGTGCAGAGAGCCCAAAATTAGGTTTAATGAGAAGTGTCCTGAGCAGTGAGTTTGCTGTGTAATCCCCTTGAATCTGGTAAAGTAAATTAATCTGTTACCTAAGTGAGAGTTTTATCCTTTACCTTGTCAGTCCTCTGAGTATATGTTGAGCTCTTTAAAGACCATTAATCATATCAAATGTATTCTTCTCTTTAAAGCTTTTTCTCTAAAATTTAAATTTTAAAAATGGATTTTTAGCTTCTTAACAGTGGAAAAAAAAATGTAGCACCAGCATTTGTGCCTAAAATAATAAGTCCAGATCCTTTAAAAGTCAGTAGGTTTGGTTCTTGTGGTCAGCACAGTGGCTTGATGTCCTTTCTTCTTCACATCAGTCACAGCCATTTGCATACTGATAGGAGAATATAAAGGTTTTGGGTGGTTTGTGGCCTGCAGGGTGTTTTGTGTGGCACTTTGAAGTGATGGGCAGGCTCTGCTCACAGAACTCAAGGTGTTTAAATATATTTATGTGAGCTGAAAAGTGCCAGGATTCAGCAGTGTAAGGAAACTGTCCCATAATACCTAAAGCACTGAAAAAGAACGAGCTGAGGGTGAAAAATTCTACAGAACCAGCAAATATTTAATATTAGGTTGTTCTTTTAGTTGTCCTGAGGAAATCTGTCAATGTTAGAGAGCTGCAGCCCAGCCTGACTCTGTAAGGTGCCTTCTGTTGAGCCAGCAATAGTTAAGAGGAATTTCATTCACTTCCTGTGTTGCAAGTTTTGTTGAAAGTAGTTCCGCTGTTTCTATTTTTAACCCTGATCTCTGCGTGGAGAGGACGCCCGAGCTGTCTCAGGGTTACAAAAGACAGCTTGGGATCAGCTCGAGCATTTCCACTCGCTGCTTCTGTGAACGTGAACGCACAGAAAACTCCTGGCTGGGCTGGGAGCACAATGGAAGATAGAGTTCTTTTGGAAGCCAGGCACATCAAACTCTCTGCTGAAATCAAACTGCTCCTGCCTGGTGCATCTGAAAGCCTCTGTGACATGAGAACCTCTCACATCTCTGTGGTTTCTGAAAGGTGCATTTCACTTGTTAAAGTCGTTAAAAGAGCTGTTTGGTTTTTTGGTTTTTTTTTTTTTAATTAATTTTTTTTAGCTCTCCAAGTATAAAATCGTAAGATGTAGTTATAGGAAAAAACCTGTGGGTTTGTGGTTTGGTTTATTTTAAGTAGTGAAGCTTGCACTTAACTCCAGTGGATGCTCACCTTGTCCCCTAAACAGAATCTGGTGGTAAAGAGTGTAAGAATAAGAAACGAGGACAATAATTACAGAGAAGTGAAGCATTTTGAGGTTGCTTTCTTGTGCTCCAGCTCATAGTTCCTCTGTGTTTGTAGCATGCCTGCAAAGCAGAAGGAGCTTTGCAGACACGACAGTATGTGCACGTCAAATTACGGCATGTGAGCACAATATTGTGACTAAATCAGCCTGGCGAGCTGATCCTTGCTACGTGTGAGGAACTAAATTACACTGTGTCAGCTGGGTAGCTCTGAAGGAGGTGAGAAATACTGGAAGAAAATGAAAAAACTGTAGCTGGCAGTGGCAGAAACCAGCCACGTTAACATTGCCTTGAGGGGAAAAGGCATTTAGTCACAAAGCACATTAATTTAACTAATTGTGTCAGCGTGGCTGAGAGAGACATCCCTGATTAAACCATCCTCTGCCCTTAATGGCTTTCCAAGACGGAGCCCATACGGTGGAAAAACGCTTTTCTCCAGGAAACTGGGGAAGAAAAATCTGCTGAGAGTCTGGGGGGAGAGACAACAGCACCAGAACCCCCAGCTGGAGCTGGCCATGGGGGGCTGCACATGGAGGGGCCTCCTCGGCCCCTTGAATTCCACACAGATGTGTGGAGCAAACCCATCCTGAGGCAGGAAGGAAGGAGCAGAACCGCAGCGGAGGGGCTCGGAGCAGGAAGGAGGGGGGGACCCGTCTGTGGGCTTGGGGAGCCAGCGGGGCACGGGGTAACTGAGGAAAAGCTCTTGCTTCATGCTGGTTTTGGTTCCCCAAAGCAGTTGTGTCTTTAGAGCCCGGTGAGTGTGGAGGCAGCAGGGTTTGGCAGCAGGGACTGAGCAGGCTCTGGAGCTGCTGCTGCCTTGTTACGGGAACAATTCTCAGCTCACTCTGTGTGCACAGGGACTGATGCCTCCATGCTCCAGCCGCAGGTGTTCCTCGCGAGTGAAACACTCGGTTACTGTATACAGTGGAAAAATATCGGGCTTTTTACATTTTCACTTGTTGATTCATTGTTTCTGACCGTAATAAACTGAAAGCTTTGCGCGTACGTGTGAAAGCGCTCAGGGATGTGAAATCCCACCTCGGCTGTGGCTGTTGCTGTCTCTGGCTGTAACCACGGAACAGAAACAGGCTCTGGTGCTTTGAAGCTGGCACAGGTGTTGCCTCCAGCTGGCTGCACACACCGGGGAGAGCTCACTGATGTGGCCTGTGGTCCCTGGGTAACGTTTTCAGCAGTGCTGGGGTGACAGGTGTTTAAATTCCCCAGCAGCAGGGTTTGGGTGCTGCAATCGGTGCTTCCCAAACTGGGCTTGGCAACCTCTGGTGCCGCCCTTGGTGACAGTTTTGTGTGGATTACTGTGTGTAGCTAAAATTTTGAAAGAGGGCCATCATGGGACATTGCTGGAGGTCTGTGGCCAAAACTGTTTGGGAATCTCTCGTCTAAGACACTTAAATATTCTTTGAATATATGAGCCTTTTTCTGGGAGTACGTTCACATCTGTTTAGTTGAAGCAATGGCCATAAAAACAGTTCTGATGTTACTAAAAATACAATCACCAGTAAACTTTGATACACCAATAAAAATATTCTGTAGAATTGCAAATGTTTGTTTGGTCTGTATAAATTTACAAATATGTAAATTGTTTTACATTAAAATTTAAACCCTTTTAGCATAGGATTGGTAACTATTTGCTGTATGTAAAAGCCACTAACACAAACTAATTTGCAATTTGCTGCTCTTTATGTTCACTTCCTGTGGTTTTTCTTGTTGTTTACCTACAGTATAGCTGAATATTTATTCAAAAATATGATAATCTTGAGAATTTAAAATATTCAGCTCTCAGAAATGTTTTTGGAAACGGATTCCTTCAATGTGTGTGTGTAAAACTATTTGTTTATCCATCCTTAAGCCTGAGGAAGTTCTTACTTCTCTCATTAACTGATGTGCTCAGCTGAGTGCAAGCACTTCCTGGAGCTCAGCTGAGGCAGAAGGCTCTTGGGCAGAAGAGATAAACAACTGGACACAGGAATATTCCCTGGCTTCTTGCAGTGTTTTATTTAAACCATGCACTTGTTCAGGGTCAGAAATGCACCAAAGGCTTGTCTGTCATACCCAAACTTCCCCACATTGCGCTGAGCAGCAATAGGAGAGTACAAAATCATTAGCAGATTCATTAAAGCCTCCATTTTTATGAACTCAGTTAAAAAATTACCGTTTATTTTGCTCGGATTGTAGATGGATTAAATGATTGATAACAGCATGGTGTTTGCTTTTTCTTCTTGCGCTAACACAAACTGTCCTCTTTTTTTGTCACTTTATGGGAGTGAGGACTTTCAGAAGTCCACAGCTCACACCTCTGATTCGCAATTTTCCAGTGTTTGTGAGCCAAAGGCATTGCAGGGACACAGTGGGAATGTCCATGAGGGAGGGAGCTGGGTGTGAATTTACAGTTTAATCATCTTCCCCGGACCACGAGCTCAGAATCGGAGCCTTCCCCTGGTAAATGCAAAGAGAAATACGCAGCTTTGGATTACTTAACGTGCCACCAGGGTGGGGAGATGCACAAAGCAAACTGCAGAACTGCTTTAAAATACCCACTTTGAGTGTGTAGCACAGCCAGAGACAGCTGGGGAATGGGACAGCTCGTGGAAGAGCAGCTGGGGGCTTTTCCTTGTGTTAATCCCAAGCACCTGCTGTGGTTGGACATGTATGAAATGACAAAAACCAGAATTCTTTGTGTAGCTGGTGCCTTCCATAAACACTTTGAGCAGCTTTCACTGCTGCACACAAATCAAAATGTAGCTGAATAAAGAAGGGTAAGAGAGAACTGCTGTCAGAGAAGATGTAGAGTTTTGGGCCCTTCTCATCTACCCAGACCGTGTCAGAGTGTGGAGAAAGGGCTCGTGTGGGGCTGAGTAAATACAGGAATATATGTCAAACAATAGGGTCACTTCCAGTTGAGTTTAGACTCTGTGAAAATGTGGAAAAATGTCCCAAATGTCCAGGGAATTTTTGCTGAAAGGCTGGAGGTCAGTTCTGCAATCAGGCACATTAGCAGGGTAAGTCCTTCAAGCAGCAATAGCATGTCTGGAGCAAGTGGTATCTGGAAAAACATCAAAGATGAAGTGAATAGGAACCAAAATTGGTGAAAGGCTGGAGCCTGGGGGAGCAGAGTTTGCTGCCAAAAACAGGTGTCTTCTGCAACAGCAGCAAACTCAGGGAGAAAGATGGGAAAATGAGAAAATACAACGTGACTGGGGATGTTCTGTGCTCCCTCTCTGTGGTTCAGTGTTTAAATAATCAGTGCCATAAGTGAGCCTGTGCAATGCCTGGGTGGTGGATGCAGTTTTCTGATCAGCTCTGCTGTGTTGGGCAGAGCTCACAAGTTGTTCTTTCCCACATGATGCCAATTCCTTCTTTTACCTTCAAGCACGTGATGTGGGGGTGAAAAAACCCTCTGGCCTAGAAATAGCCCTGTCTCTTCAGGAAGTTTTCCTAGCGATGGAGTGGAGGAGAAGAGAGGCATCCTTTATTTGGATAAAGGAGTGAGAGAAAGAAGTGCCTCTGGTGAACAGAATAGCAGAGAATATCTATTCTCTTCTGCAGCTTTCCTGCTCCAGCTTAAAAAAGGGCATGTGCTGAGGGATAGAGCACTCCTGATACCTGAGCGTCATCAGGCAGAGAAGGGACTTGGGGTACCAGCTGTAATTCAAATTGGATCATTAAACACAAAATGTTTGAGAGCCCTGACCATGAAGCTTTTGTGTGGAAGTTATTACCATTTTAGGAAAAACCTGCAGGTGTTTTTGCATTCCCTTGGGAGCTTGGGCCTGTTATTATCAGTTAGACATTCCCTGAGCAAACCTATTGTGTTGGGAGCCTCTGGAGACCTGGGAAGACATTCAGCTTCCATTGTCTGGGGCGCAGTACTAGTTTTATGTGCTCTCAAAAGGAATTTTCAGACCCAAGACCAAAGAGGGCTGATGAGGTTTTGTCTTCAGTACTCAATAGGTGAGGTCTGAATATTGGTTTTGCAGTTTCTGTGAATGTGTTTTTCCACGGGAGGATTTTTGCCTTGGAAATAGCCTGCCCACCTTAAAGAGATTGTACGGAGTTTGTCATTGTGGAAAATATCTTGACAAACACAGGCCTTGCTGGTAATTCCCGTGTTTTGGATGTTCTGAATGCTGAGGAAACACTTGAAAGAGAGCCCCAAATAAGAGTTTTGCATGCTGGGATCATTCTTAAATTGCAATAACCACTGGTTCTGCTTTGTTCAGAGTGATAAACTCTATTTTCTTCTGAAACAATTGTTTTTATGGTCCTTTGCAGGAGGAACCTGACCAAGCTGTCCCTGATATTCAGCCACATGCTAGCAGAACTCAAAGGCATTTTCCCCAGTGGCCTCTTCCAGGGAGACACGTTCCGGATCACCAAGGCAGATGCTGCAGAATTTTGGAGAAAGGCTTTTGGTGAAAAGTAAGTTCCTAACTCATCTTAAAAATAGAAGTGTGGGAGCAAATTGCATGCAGTGTTTTTTAAGAAGTCTGTTTGGCCATCCACAAAGGGCTCGGTCAGGTTAAAATAAATGATGGAAGAGACCTACTGGTCATTTGTCCTTCTCTGGGGTGAGGTAAGGAATTATTCATACTTCAAATTTCCCAGTTTTTGTCCTGTATGGTTTTAAATGTGTCAAGTGGTGAGTCTTTCCCCACTTTCCCCAGGAGACTCTTGTATTGTCACAGTGTTTCCCTTGATTATTCAGCTTAAATTTTCCTCTCCTTGATTTAATTCTTTAACTTGTAAGTAAGCTCTACAAGCTATGCAAAATAATCCTTTCTTCTTCTAAAGGTTACCATGCCCCCAGCATGGGTTGTTCTTTAGCTAAGCCATTCTATTATATTCTTTTCATCTTCCCTCCAATTAGTCTTTCCAATCATTTACTCACCTCTCTTCTTTGAATTTCTGTTTTCAAAATGGCTTTGCTAAGAGTGAGGGGGAAAGGGAAATGCAACAATCTTTGTGTGCAGACTGCTGAAATGTCAGGTTTAATTTCTCTATCTAATGAAACTCTGACTAAATGAGCCATGGAGGTGTTCACAGCAGTGTTTGGGGATTAAAGTTAATGGATTGGGTACTGCTTTCAAACTGAGGGAACTGAGGTACTTCACCTAAAGAGTTTAATTAGTAGCTGTCAGAACAAAAAGCTGTAATATATTTACTCATGAATAGCACAGTTGTCTGAAGTGAGGCATTTTCTTTCTATGCTTCTATTCCACTTGATATATTAAAAGAAGGAAAATATTCCTTTAAACAGGAGCTTGTGTTTTGGCTTCTGATTATCTTCCTTCTCCAGTTAATCCTTCTTTAGACAGTTGTTTGCAGCTTTTTTTTTTTAACCATCTAGATTTAACTCCTCCACCAGCTGCAACATCATGAAATTATTATCAGGTGATGCTGTGATAGGACTGCAGAAAGAGGGAAAGGAGAAAGCAGAGGGGGATTTCTAAATCCAAATTTTTGCATGTACAGAGAAGATTGTCTTAAGTTCATTTGTCTGCTGATTTCCTGCTGTCCCAAGAAATCTGTGTTTGTGTAACATGAATAAATCTCTCGTGGGTGTTTTTGATTTTTCTCTGTTCTGTCATCACAACATGGATACTCACAAAAACAATGTGTAGGTGTGCACATGGTGGGGGTCCTCAGCCATATCCCATTCCCTGGTTTTCCCCAGGACCATTGTTCCTTGGAAAAGCTTCCGCCAGGCCCTGCATGAGGTGCATCCCATCAGCTCAGGGCTGGAGGCCATGGCCCTGAAGTCAACCATCGACCTGACGTGCAATGACTACATTTCAGTATTTGAGTTTGACATCTTCACACGGCTCTTCCAGGTAAGAATTGAGGAAGGGGAATCACTTAAGGTGTCTCAGTGCTTCAGGTTAAACTCTTTTTTCCAGGCCAATATTTTACACACATTATTTATACTGTATGGGATTTGATTGTCTTGCCCTCCACCCCTTAAACAGACCCCACATTGCAGTAAAAGCAGGTAATATTTCTGGCTGTAGGATAAAAGATTCCCTAAATATACACTGCAACTCCCAGGCACATTCAGCATCCTGCCATGAATCAGGTTTTCCCTTTCAAAGGTCACTTTGAGACTGAAGTTCTGACACAGCTTCTGCAAGCCAGGAAATGCGAAGCTTAGTTTATCACTCTGTCCTCTCTTGTCCCTTTCTTTATTGTCAGATTTATTTTCCATGGGGGTTGTTCAGGATGGAGCTCAAGCATGAGAATTTGGGCTTTCTATCTTTTGAACTGACCCAGCCAGGATGTTGTGGTCGTGTCTGTGTGTGTGAGAAATCTCTGTATCACTGAAGTGATATTAATAGTAGGTAAAATTCTTCCCCACAGTCTCTAGTACTGCTAAATTCAAAAACACAGCTTCTGATGGTACAATTGGGTATTTACAAGAACAATCACTTACTTCTTTGGCTCTGACTTGCCTTTTCCCATGTGATAGGGTGGGTCGTAATTAAGATATATCTAGATGAAGAATTCCCATGTTTGGTGTTGCAATGTAGCTGATCTCATTCAGCACTTTTTCCAGCTGTCATACATAAAGAACAAGTCAAGAGCTACTGCAGATTCCAGGGGAAGCAGAGTTCTTAGGGAGTGCTGGTATTTTTTTGTAGACAAGTTAAAAAACTTGGAAAAATCAGGTGAGATTTAGACACCCAAGCCCTTCTCAGGGTCGAGAGCTTTCAAACGATTGTTACGACTTTTGGGGCATCATTTGAAAGAATATTTGAGATGTATGTGCTGGTTTCTTTATTCAGGTCTGAGATCAGCCTTGCCACGCCCTGGTGAGGTTGGGTTGATGAGGAATAGTCACAAGTTACTGACAGTGAAACTGAGACACACAGGGGAGGTCACTGTCCCGAGGCTGTGCAGGAAGTCGGTGTTGGAGAGCAGACCAGTCATGGTTCCTGGGCCTGTACATAATCTCATTAAACTCCTGCCTTCATCCCTGTCTGGGGAATGAGTCATTTTCTCTGCAGAAGCAGCACAATTGATGGCTATTCTTGAGCTGTGACCTCAGTGACTTCTCCTTTAGTATTTATTAAAGGAGTTTTGATTAAGGTCTGTCTTAGGTGATGGTTTTATCCCCAGCAAGTGACGAACTCAAATGCCAAGTGCTGCATGGGAATGAGTGTTCTGGTCTCTCTACTGGATTTGTGATGGAATAGAAAATGTTTCTCTAACTGAAGAACCCTTTGATTCAGGAATATTGACCCTTTTCAGAAGTGTGTGGTTAATTTGTTTCTTTGTTGGTGCTGCAGCCCTGGTCATCTTTGCTGAGGAACTGGAACAGCCTGGCAGTGACTCACCCTGGGTATATGGCATTCCTCACCTATGACGAGGTGAAGGCCCGGCTGCAGAAATTCATTCACAAACCTGGCAGGTGAGAGAGAGCTCAGCCAGCAGGGCCCTGCTGGGAGCTTCTTCCTGACGCCACTGATCGCAGCAGGGCTGACAGATTCTCTGTGGTCCTTTCTGGAGGTTATGTGATTACTTCTGGGCTGCTTTTAAACATGAAAACCTCCTGTAGTCCGTTGGTTGTTGGCTTGTTGAAAGTTAATTTGGAACAAATGATTTTAAGGATATTAACTTCTCTTGCTCTGGATTCTGGGTTTCATTTCACCTGGAGGCCAGTGCTTGGATTCTTTTCTCGTTTTGTATGGTATTGCAAAGTTTCCCTTTGAACTGCCTGGGATCAGTTGAGGAAAGCTGGTACAAATCATCAAGTCATTCCTACTAATTTTTATTTGCTGTCTTGATATGGCCAGACAAAGGCTGCCTACATGTCATTTAATTTTTTCTGCCTGTTCCACACTGAGGTTTCCTTTCCTTTGTGTGTTTTTAGTTACATTTTCCGATTGAGCTGTACCCGCCTGGGTCAGTGGGCCATTGGCTATGTCACTGCAGATGGGAACATTCTCCAGACAATCCCCCACAACAAACCTCTTTTCCAAGCACTGATTGATGGCTTCAGGGAAGGCTTGTAAGTAACTTGATAAAAATTAAGACCTTGATTCAACAAAGCAGTTAAATCTTGAATAGTCCCATTGCTGTCAGTGGAATAACTCACTGCTGAACTATTTTGGCACTCAAGAATTACTGACAGCTGTCTTTGCACTGGAGAGCTGGGCAGTAGCAGATGATAAATGTGCAGCAGTGTTTCCCTCCTCATAAATCCCTTGTTTTGTCAAGCCCTTAATTTGAACCAATACTTTCAAGAATAATATGTTTGATTTTGGTCCAATCGTAAAATTCTTCCAAAACTTTAGAATTCAGAATACCTTGAATTCCCGCCCCTTGCTTCTCCCCTTCATTCTTTCTTCGTTGCCACCCCCAAAAGCAGCCTTATATATGTGTGTGTGTGTATACATGTGTGCTCATGCACATATAGAGATATTTTTTTCCCAACTGCTTCCAGTTATTTATTTCCCGACGGCCGGAATCAGAATCCTGACTTGACTGGCTTGTGTGAGCCCACACCTCAGGACCACATTAAAGTTACACAGGTGAGTGAAATATTCCATCCCATCAAACTCTCTGCCTTTCTCCCTAATTCCCACCCTCCTTAGCTGTTCATACAACTCTGCCAAACTTGGTATTCCCAAGACTTGTTTTTAAGGCTGCAGTATTTTAGAGGAACTACAGAAATCTTTCATGATAGGGAATGGCAGAGGAGATTGCACAGACAGATTTTAGGGGGTTATTTTTAGAATATTCTGCCAAATATTGATGTTTTTGTGCCATTCAACATGTCTTGAACCCTGCTTTTCGTGGGACACTTAACTGGAAATTGTGGATAATTTGAACTCTACTTTTTTCAGAGCTTGACAGATGCATCTAGCACATGGAATTACAGTGAAATCTTTGCAGACTTCTGTTCTCCCTGTGATTTTATGCTGTCTTTCCCTCAGGAACAATATGAGCTGTACTGCGAGATGGGCTCCACGTTCCAACTGTGTAAAATCTGTGCTGAGAACGACAAGGACGTGAAGATCGAACCTTGTGGGCACCTGATGTGCACCTCCTGTCTCACAGCCTGGCAGGTGAGCCTTGGCCTCTTCTTTTATCTCTCTGAGGGCAGCTGCCTGCTCTTTTACAGATATATTCTCTTCTCAGAACTGTTCAGGTGTGGAGAGAAGGCAGCAGAAACATTGAGCTCATAATGTCACTGCATCAGAAGCTGTTTAGATGCCTGATCTCTTAATATGGAACAGACATAAACTGTGAGAACTGGCTAAAAAGCTGATTTTCTACTTCAAGGAGAAAATATTCTGTATTTGTAGCCCAGTTTGCCTTTGTCTTCCTCTCAGCTGAAAGCTGCCTGCCAAAAAGCAGGTTAAAAGCCGATTGTTTATGAAGCAGGTGATAATTTGTGCACCCCAAAGGCTGCTGTGACAGATCTCTTCTGGCCCCTGCAGGAATCAGAAGGCCAAGGTTGTCCCTTCTGCCGCTGTGAGATCAAAGGCACGGAGCCAATCGTGGTGGATCCGTTTGATCCCAGAGGAGGAGGAGGATTGTCCAGGCAAGGGGCAGAAGGAACCCCCTCTCCCAATTATGACGACGACGACGATGACAAAGCTGATGATTCCCTCTTCATGATGAAAGAACTCGCTGGTACCAAAGTAAGGTCACTGGAAGGGGTGCTGATTAATGTGGCAGTGCCTTTTCTCCAGCAGTTTTCTCTTAATGATTTGTGCCTGTGATGGTCCCCAGACCTTGTAACAGAAAAGATGGAAAACAGAGGTTTAGGTCCGGTTTTGTGAGCTCACTTCACACTGTCAGTTTGGGATCACACTTTGAAGCTTTTGATCTTTTGTGTGTTGTCTTGGAGGAATCCCTAGAGGGGTGAAACAGCTGGCCTGACCTGCTGGAAGACCTGGCTTTGGAACGCTCCTCTGTGTGTTAGGTTTTGATTTCCTAGCCAGATTTCACCTAGATCAGCAAAAATCCGTCCGTTTTTCCCCAGTGGTGGATCCAGCCAGGCAGGTACAGCCTTCCCAAGGTCCTGATGAATAACAAGGTAGAGGGCAGGCTGTTCTGCTGAGGAACTCAATTTGGCTGTCATCTTTTCATATGGTGGCTGATAAATTTGTTTAATAAAGGTGTGATAAGTCTGCCTTTAGTGCTGCTTCCCTCCAGGAGCTGTGTACAAGACAGGTGTTCTTTGTGGATCCCTACGTGGTTTTTTCATTTCATTTTCATTTTTCATTTCAAAATCTGATTGCTGCTCTTGCATTGTTTTCCTGCATAAAGAACTGGGTTTGAATTTGGCTAATTTTAATAGCTGAATCAACTAAAATAAGCTGCATTTCAGAAAGAATCTTTTCTGGTTTACCTAGAGTCTTATTTCCCTTCATCTTCCACCCTGTAAATAGTGTACTAATCAGTAAACACTATTCCTGGAGGGTTTTATATACATATTTTGGGGAAGCAAAGCAATTTCCTTGGTGTGACATCCTGTCAATGTTGATACTCTGTTGGCTTTAGTGAGCTCAAACATGCATGAAGCTTTTCAAAATTAAAAAGCACTAGCTTTGATTATAAAAAAGAGAAACTAAAGAGAAGAACAGGCACTGTTCTGCTTTGTTAAGTGGAAAACCAGCTTTCCAGGGACAAAACTGGAGGGTCTGGTGCACATCAGTGCCCTGTAGTCAAGGCAGTTTGCACAGGGACAGGAAGGTTTGCAGCAGATCGTGCCCTCTGGTGTTGAAAAGCAGCTTTTCCCTGCTCAGAGCGCACTGAGGCAGGTTTGTTACTCCATCAGAGCAGCTTGGTTGATGTTTCCAGGTGTGCATTTGCAGTGGTGTCTCACAGCTAAGCCCATTCCTCAAGGATTGCTGCCAGTGCTGCAGTGCTGGGAACTGGCTGCATTCCTGGAGGATGGCTGTTACTCACAGAGCAATTTATCACCAATATTGCAGCCAGACAGCTGGAAAGCCTCTCCAGAGGACAGGAATTCTGTGGGTTGAGCCGTGTGCTGACTGTGCCCTTGTCCCCTCTCAGGTGGAGCGTCCTCCCTCGCCGTTCTCGGTGGCTCCTCAGGCCGCCCTCCCTCCCGTGCCCCCTCGCCTGGACCTGCTGCAGCAGCGAGTGGCCAACCCCCCCGGGGCCTCCAGCCCTGGCACCACTTCCAAGGTCAGACACACTCCTCTCCCCTTCAGCTGTGATTTGGGTGGGGCAGGCAGGGAGCACAACAATCTGGTGACCCCAATGTGTTCTCTGTGACGTCCCCAAGTACTTTCTTCCTTTTCAGTCCGGCCTCCCTTAGAGTGACTGGCATCCTGAACTACCAAATTATTGTTACTACCATCATATTCCCTGGTTTTCAGCCTCAGTCCCTGCTCCCTGTAGCCTTTGGATTTTCCTTGTATTTTGTTCTAGCTAAGACAGAAGGTATCATATTTCTCTCCCAACTTTTCTGCATTCATTTTTACATCAAGCATTGTTTTAGATAGAAAATGAAGGAAGGAATTCAATGTGTGTGACTGGGAGAAATTAACTGGCTTTCTGATTGATCAGCAGAAGGCAGTAGGATGATCTTGGTGGCATTAAGTTAATGGTTCTTGAGATGCAGCAGCAGTTTTTCATCTGGTTTGGATGAAATAATGAAATTAGGAAAGTTCAAGCAGAAGAAAATACCTATTTCTGTGAATACTCGTTGCTGACTGATGAATGTTAACTTGTACAAATAACCCACAATTGAATCATTTTTTTAAACAGTGGGGGGGCTCTGTTTGGAATCCAGTCTAAGGCTGCTGTAAACTCATGTTTTCCTTCAAGAAGAAGAATCTGGGGTGTTCAGTGCCTGGCTGGAGTGCACGTAGTTCCTGTTATCTCCTCAAGCCTGTACGGAAGGTGTGGAGATATCTCCACATCCTCAGAGATAATTCCTTGTAAAAACACATAAAACCACCCCGAAACTCTCCCTTCTGCTCCCACCTGTTTATCTTTTCTGGCTGGGCTGCCTTTGTTAAGCAATATTTTCCATTCCTGTGCCCTGCAGGCCGCACCTGGTGCTCTGCACAAGGACAAACCTCTGCCAATCCCACCCACGCTCCGGGACCTCCCTCCACCGCCGCCTCCGGACCGGCCGCACTCCCTGGGCACCGAGGGGCGCCCGCAGCGCCGGCCCCTGCCCTGCACCCCGGGGGACTGTCCTGCCAGGGACAAGCCACCCCCGCTGCCCTCCAACCGCCAGGGTGACCTGTGGCCAGCCAGGCCCATCCCCAAAGCCCCGGCGGCAGCTGTGAGCCCCGGGGATGTGTGGGCTGGGAGAGAACTGTCCAACCGGCACTCGCTTCCCTTCTCCCTGCCCTCCCAGATGGAATCCAGGGCTGAGAGCCTCCGGCTTGGGAGCACGCTCAGCCTGGACAACCCGGGGGTGAGTAGGTCGGGGGGGGGGCTGGAGGTAATCTGGGAGAAAAGCACCTTCTTATCACACTGAGGAGTGGGATTTTGTCAAGGGAGAGATGGAAAGAAGCTGGTGGATGCCAGGCAAGGGAAGTGCTTTCATTCCTCTTGGGAGCAAGGTTGAAATCGCAGTTTCAGCAGTCATGAGCCACAATTGCCTGATCATTGTTCACCTTTCAGTGTTGAAAAGCTGAGACTGTTTTCTGTTGTTATCTGAAAAATTCTGATTGCTCAGTTTTCAGCCCTGAGAAACCTACACACATCAGCTGTGATGAGTTTGACAGGGTAAAACCTGAGTTAAATTTGGGTCTATTCATGTGCAGGACACTGTTACCAGTGTACTGAGTAGTCCAACATTTTGTTCTCTAAAAGAAATTGCAGGCAGTTTTGCTTTCCTTGATTCTATTTCCTTAATTTTTCCTTTTAATGCTTCCAGCTCGCTACAATTGAAATCCAGCACATTTTTAGCCAGATTTTCTAAGAAAGTGGCACGTGCACGGTCGTCATCCTGTCTCCAAATGTGTGTGCTTGTCTGCGTCCTTTTCCTCTTGGCTCCCATCTTGGCCTGTTTCAGCTGAATTTGCCAAGACCACTGAAATCTCAAAACATGTGAAGTTCTTCCTGTGGGAAAACCCCTGCAGTGTCCTCACTGAGGGAAGGCTGTCAGAGACTTCCTAGAATTCTGAGGTGTTTGTAAATGCTGTGGAATAAATGAGGATGCTTCATTCCCACAGAGGCTGTTCAATGAGTGGCTTTGCAGCTACACTGGGACCTGTGGTGTTTCTGATTCCTGCTTTGGAATTTTGTCTTCCAGAGCTCCAACAGTGGTCCAGCAGCAAGCTCAGAGTGTGAACACCCCAAAATCAAACCCTCCTCATCTGCCAATGCCATCTACTCCTTAGCTGCCAGGTCTGCTGGGATTTTTTTCTAACTTACAGAGTGGGAATTGCAGGGTGTTGGTGCCAGGGACAGAACTGATACAACTCTTTCAGTCTTAAACTCTGACAGATTCAAAACACACAGTTTAAGAGAAAGCAGCTGAAATCAGCATCCCAAAGAGCTGTGGGGAGAGTTGGGAGTTCCCCTGGGCTGTGGCAGTAGGAATCAGGCTCCAGATGCCATCAGCTCTTTATTGAATTCACTTTTGAGTGGGGCTTTATGTGATGTAAAAGTGCATGATATCATCACTTCCTTTTGCATCATGACTGTACTAATTTGAAAACAAACCAGTGGAAGATAGCATAAATTAATAGGAAAATTAAAATAAATGCAATAGTACAAGAACACTGACAGAGGCAGCACACAACCTGACACCCTGTCAGGCAGGGTGGTGGTAGCAGTCCAGATGGAACGGTCCTGTTGAAGCTGTGATCCTGTAGAAGGTCTGGAAGTGTAGCTCTTATCCTCTGGGAATCCAGTAGGTAAGGGCTGAGTGTGCTGTTCCAAACCCCAGATTATATCCAGGTGGGAATGCTTGGCCCCTCCCCCTGGGTGGAGCCTCTCACAATGGGATGATGTCATTCCATGGGTCAAGTGGTGAGGGTGTTATCAGGGATGAGTTATGGAAGAGATAAGAAACATTGCCCCACCCAGTTTTAACAGCTGGTGATGGAATGCATACTTTTGTTTACATTTTACCTTGTAACCTGAGACAATGACCTTGTGCCAGTGTGACCTTGTGGGCTGCTTCCTGAAAACCAAATTATCTCTTTAGACAGACTTGCTGTGAGGTGACTGTGGATTTTAAAGGGCACCTTGATATTAATTAGATTTGGTGTAAATGTTTTATATCTTGTTTCTCCTGCCTCCAGACCACTGCCTGTACCAAAACTGCCTCCTGGGGAGCAGTCTGAGAGCGATGAGGACACTGAGTACATGTCACCATCCTCTCTGCCTGTGGTGCCTCCAGGTCCTGCTGTGCAAAAACCAGAGCTCAAAATGCCTTTGGAAATGACTCAGAGTTTACGGTGAGATTCTGGATGGTTTTGCACTTCCTGCTCCCAGCTCTGGGGCAGCACATTTGGGACATCAGGGTGGGAATTTTGCTTGCTCAGATTTCTGAATTCCGCTAGTGATATTCACCAGATCTTGACTAAAATAGCAATAAAGGAAATGTGACTGGTGCTCTTGTGCAGTATTAAAGGACTCAGATATCCCCTTCCTTTCCTCTCTCTTTGCCAGGAACCTTTTGAGAGCAGAAACAACTGAAATTCAAAACCCTTATTAAAATGTAATTTTTGGTGGTATCGGTTTTTATGGTATCATTTTAACTCTTTTAAGCTGCAGTAAACATTACCAGAGCATTTTCCAGAACAAATATTTCACAGAGCAGTGGTGATTTCACTTTCAAACAAGAATCTGTGCACAAGCTCTGTCACAGAGACAGGGTGGAGGTGGTGGCTGCTGTCACCTGTGTGAAGGGGAATGTGTTCTCTCCCTCAGAGTTTTGGACTGTGACCAGCAGCCCGAGGGCTCCATGTATGAAGCAATGTACAACATTCGCTCCCAAGCAGCATCCTCTGCTTTCGAGGCCATCAGCACTTCTGGTGAGTGGGTGTGGCTAAAAGACAGCTGAGGGACTGGGGTACAGTGAATTGCTGGTGCCAGTGGAACAGCATTTTAGGCTGAACTAAAGGAATAACATTTGGTTTCGTTGTTAAAATAGCTGGGATGGATGTGGAAATGTGAGTCTGTGCATGCATTTTAAAGTATTCCCAGTCCATACTCCAGAAAAATCCAGTTTTTCCCTGAATCCATTCCGTACACCGGGGAGAATCCAGTCCGGGTTTTCCCTCCAGCCGAATCCATTCTGTACGCCTGGGCGAAATCCAGTCCGGGTTTTGCCCCCGACCGAATTCGTTCAATACTCCGGGAGAAATCCAGTCCGGGTTTTGCCCCCAACCGAATCCATTCCGCACTCCGGAAAAATCCAGTCCGGACTTTCCCCCATGCTGTACTCCGGGGAAAATCGGATTTTTCCCATGCCGTCCTCGGGGAAGCAGGTATTTTTACTTAAATAGTCCAGTATTTTTAACTTAATATTCCCTTTTGGAAAGTGCTGCCATTAAATGTGAGGTTTTAGCAGCAAAACTTTAGTTCCGTGTCCTGTCAGTGTTTGGAAATGGGGGAACAGAGTCTGCCTCGGCAGACAGCTCAGTCCCAGAGCTCAGAATGTGCCTCCTCTTCCAGATGAAGGGAACTTGGCAGCAGCCACTGCCAGCAACGGCCCTGAGGAGTCAGAGAATGAAGAGGATGGTTATGATGTCCCCAAGCCACCACTCCCCGTTGCCATTGCTCGTCGCACACTGTCTGATATCTCCAATGCCACTCCTGCCTTCAGCCGAATGTCCTTGGAAAATGACCCTGTCACAGGTCAGAGAGCTCTTGTGTCTCCTCTTGGTACCGATGGCTGGCTCTGCCGGTTTGAAACCTGTGTCACTCACTTGAGATTTTGGATGTAAGCTGTAAAATCAGGTTTATGAGGCAGAATTACACTGATTCTTAGGTATTTTGCTTGATTTATTTTAGCTTTTGTTTGATTTATAGCTTGGAATGCACTGCCTTGGTCATTTAATCCCTAAGCTTGTAGATCAGACTGAAATCACCGTTAGGAAAAGCTTTTCTCAGCTTAAAGTATATTCCTTAATCCACTGCTGACTACAGGGGATAGAATATTTTTGTACCAGGGTGTACCAGGGCATGAGACAGGATTTCCCATCCCTGGAAGTGTCCAAGTCCAGGTTGCATTTGGGGTTGGAGCACCCTGGGACAGTGGAAGGTGTCGCTGCCTGTGGCAGGGGGTAGAAGGAGATGGGCTTTGAGGTCCCTTCCAACCCAAACCATCCAGGGATTGTGTCCCTGCTCCAAGTGGAAGATGCAGGGCTGGCCTGGCACAGTTTGTGGCTCTGTCAGTCCCTGCAGATGGCACGAATGTTCTGCCTGACGCTCTCAGCTCCTCTGAGTGGGGACCAGTGGCTCAGCAAGGTCAGCTTTTTGTCCCTGGGGAATAGAGGACGTCGTGTCCTTCTGGCTGCAAGGCACATTCTCTGAGGGAAGAACTAAAGCCTCGTGTCTCCAAGAGCCTTTCTGAATAATGATTGACTTATTCCCTGCTCAGCAGCTCTTAAGGAAGCTTTGAAACTCTTCCTGCTGGGGGTTTTCAGTCTGAATGTGCTGGTGATTTGCCAAGGAACAGGAATGAGTTTCATGTTCCTTCTGGAGGCAGAACCTCCTGTACCCAGAACCCCTTCCCCCAGTGAGTCTTCTCTTTTCATGCTTCACCATTCCACTTCCCTGACCTTCTTCAGCACAGAGAAGAGTTTCCTAGTGCAGAAAAGTTCATTATTTTTGCCCCACCTCCCTGCTCCCTGTTTCTCTTTTTAAATCTGTCCCTGTGTGTGTAGAATTTGGCTGAAAGGGATAAAAAGGAACAGAGCAAATCACAGATGAAGTACTGAACTTAATCACTGACACTTTGTTTCTACAGCCCTGAAATAACACTGCTGTTGTCCTGCTTTAGGGGTAGGGAAATGGAAAATGTGGAAAATGGGAAGCAAGGCACTGGTGCAAGCAAGCCTGACTGGTGTGGGATTCATCTTGGCAGATTTATGCTCTCAGGCGTTGGACCCTGCAGTTTGGTTTATTAATGATTTACCAAAATAACTGTCTTAGCAGTTGTCCTTTCAGACTGACCAGTGGTGTCTGAAACTTGATCCAGCTCAAGCTGAAGCAGCTATTCCAGAAGGCAGTTTGGGGCAGAGGAGTGGGCAGACCTTTTTCTCACGCGTACAAAAAGCTTTTCATGCGTGAGAAACTTGAATTCTGAAGATGAGGGAGCTGGACTGAGTTGTGGTTGGTGAGGAAGCTTCAGGGAATTTGATTCCTGAGGAGCCTTCTCTGTCTCAGGGCTTTCAGTGCAAGTGTTTCAGAAAGGCCCCACAATGCTGCTTCTCTGAGCAGGCTGCGGTGCCCACTCTTACAAAGGGATTGTTTGGACGTGATTTGTCTGTTGTACTCCAGTTCTGCTGCCAGAAAACTCTGTGGAGTGCCCTGAGGACTTTTTCCAGGAGACAAATAAATCTTTTTTTTAAGGTGATGTCAAATATCCATGCAGAAAAGTTTCCTGTGATTGTCAGAAAAATGCTTTCTGCAATGATACAGGAGGTTAAAACTCAGAAATGATCAGATGCTGGATGAGCACATTGAACAATGTGGTTTTTCCTTGGAGAGTTTGGTGACTTGTTTGGTTTATTGGCTGTTATTTCCTCTTCCCAGCAGTGCATGATGTGGCTGCAGGGCAGTGTCACATCAGAATGACTCAGGGAAAAGCAGAACAGGCTGAGCTTTATTGATCTGCCATTAGGCAGGGAGAGCTTCAGCAGAGGAAAAGGAGAACATAATTCAGTTGCTGACCCTTCAGAGAGCTTAATTCAGTTGCTGAAGCAATTGTGGTGGCTGAGTTGGGACTGGGTTTGTGCACACAGAGGTGAGGGAGCTAAACTGGACAGCTAAACTGGGGGGTTCTGTCTGGTTCTGGGAGGAAATGGGATGTCTGGTAAAGAACTGAATATTCATGGTGTCATTTTTTCTGATTCTAAGGCTGCTATCTGAGCTCTGCTTACACACATAGATCCTATGTCATTTTTTATAAGGTTTTGTCTTAATAAATGAGCCTGATGAGACCTGCTAATTAAAACCAATCTCCACAGCTGTTTTTGCACACAGGAGGGGAAGCTGGGCAGGTTGGGAGGGAGGATAAAAGGGTTGGAGAAAGCGGCGGAGCTCGGTGACAGCTTTTTGAAGTGCCTTTTATCCCCCTGATGTCATCTCAGCTTTGTTCCAAGCAAAATTTCCACTTCTTTTCACTGAAGTGATGCACTTGTTTCTCCTTGCAGGTTTTTCAGACAGCTCCCAGGTCCCGGAGCGGCCGCCAAAGCCGCTGCCCCGGCGGATAAATTCGGAGCGGAAAGCCGGGAGCTGCCAAGCAGGAGGAGCCAGCAGTGGGGCCAGCTCCTCCCTGCACCTCTCCAGCGAGATCGAGAACCTCATGAGCCAAGGCTACTCATATCAGGACATTCAGAAAGCTCTGGTCATTGCACATAACAATATTGAGATGGCCAAGAATATTCTGCGGGAGTTCGTGTCCATCTCCTCCCCGGCGCACGTGGCCACATAGCACACGACCACCTCCACACCTGAGCTGCTGTGGACCAACTGCCTGGGCAGCTGCTGCCCAGCTGTGCACCAAAGGGGAAGGGGGTTCCTTTAGAGACTTCGTGCTGAGGTCAGTCCTGCCTCTTTAAGAGAATCAGTTATCAGGTTTTCATGGTTCCAGATTTCAAAGCAGTGGGATGAAACGGAGTGGAGCGGTGTTTTATACAGTGTATGTCTTGGAGTCCTTTACCCCTACCTCTTGTCTGAGAGAGCAGATTTATTTCCAGGGTGTTGGTAGAGAAAATATCATGACAAGGGATCCCCGAGCCCATACCCTGGAGGCTGGGGGGAGTTGTTTTGTGCTGTGAATTTTAAGTGGATGCTCAGAGAAACAAAGTCTCGAGGTCGGTGTGGTGTGTCCTGTGGTTCATGGTACTAGGTTTGGGTCTGTTCGCTGCTGTGTGTCTGGCTCAGGCTTTTTAGAGCAGCTGGAAGGTCACTTCCTGCTGGGAATTTTTAGGAGACCTTGGAAGAATCATTTGATTGCTTCCTGTTGGCCATGGCGTGTCCCCCTTGTCTGTAATAATAGCAGTTATTGCTTCTGATTCCAGTCCTCCCCTGCTGCTTGGAGAGAGCAGGATGAGCTTTTGTCAGGGATTTTGATCCTGGCAGTGCTGGCAGTTGGATTTCTCTCGAGTGTGTGTGCTCTTGCACTGGCAGCACCAGATTCCAGCAGCTGGAGGAGCTTGGCCTGGTTTTGAGGGGTGGGACAGGGGGAAAGAATTTGAGCAAGAGCAAAGAGCTGGGGCTGCTGCTTCTCCTCTCTTAGCCTTGAGCATTTTGTGCTTCGGTGCTCAAACTTGATTGTGGCCCTGCTGGGCTGGAGCAGCCAGCACTGGGCACTCCCATTGCTCTTCCCTAGGAATGTTGCACCTGGTAAATAGGATGTTTTATTTATCTTCTTTGCATGGTGGCTGTTGCAGGCTAGTGGCCTTCACACACATTCCCTCACCTCCTCCAGAGAGCTTTTGCAGGAGCCATCATCGTGCCAGGGTGTTTTGTGGAATTGGTAGATGCAGCTGATGTGTTTGTTGGTATCTCACCTGCTTTGCAGTCACAGAAGTGCAGCAGTTCTCTGCATGGCTGTCCAAAGAACGTGAGGGCTCTCTGTTCCATTTCCATTTCTCTAAGGTATTGCTAGGTCTGGTGTTAAACCAGACCTGGGGGAAAAAATTCTGTATTTGTGAAGTGATCACATGGCTTTAAAGGTCAGAACTCAGCTGTTACATTGGAAAAACCTGACTTGCCTACTCAGCTACTTAACTCTGTTCATACAGGAGGAGTGGATGGTTCCTTTGGAGAGGATTTAGATCCAGGAGGCACAGACAGATCACAGCCTGACAGCCTGAGAGGCTCTTGGCCTTTGGAGCATGTCCAGCATTAGTTGCATCTGCCTGAGGTCAGCAAGGGGTCACCAGGCCAAGGAATATTGCTGGAGTGATTCAGGTGCAGTTTGGCCTTTTGAGGAATCCAGAGGCTGGGCCAGATGGCTGCAGTTGGCAGAGAGGCCCTCACAAGTGTTAGCAGAGCAGAAAGTGGGTTTTTAATTAAAGCAGAGGTTTCAGCTTTCTGAATTGCTGCAGTGGCTTCCAGGCAGGCTGAGCTGTGTCTCTTTACTCCCCTCCTTTCTGTAGGGAAGAAAACACTCTCAGACAGCGTGAGGAAATCTGCCACGCTCAGAGAGCAGCAGCCTTTGCTGTTTTGGGGTCAGGTCTGGCAGTGGGCAGGGTGCTCTGCAGGGCGCAGGGCTCAGGCACAGCCCCCAGCAGCCCTGGGCAAGGTGGGGTCAGTGCCTGGGGGAAGAAGAAGGGGAATAAGAGCTGCTCTTCCTCCTGTGCCTCCGGAGCAGCTGCCAGAGGTGCCAGCCCTGCTCCCTGTGGGATGTGCTGGGCATGTGGGAGCCTCTGGAGAAGCAAGGGCAGCGCTGGTGCTGCTGAGGCAGGAGCAGGGGACAGCTCTGAGGGCTGTTGTGTCACACTGGGGGCCCTGAGCAGCCACACAGTCCCTTGTCCTGGAGATGCAGGTGAAAACCCTTTAGTGAGGGGTTTATTTCCCTCTTTTTCACACTCCCACTCGGCTCTGGGTTGGTTTGGAGCTGCTTGGTGTCTGCCCTGCTGTGTGAGCTCAGTGTGTCAGTGTGACTCTTGCCATGGCTGAGCAGAGCTGAGTCCAGCCTGCTCCAAAGCCTTAACTCTTGTCCTGCCCCGTGTGTGTGACCAGAGCAGTGATTCCCTGTCCCCTCCAAACCCCTCAGGGCAGGCTGGCTGTAATTTCAGTGAAACCTTGCTTGGCAGAGCTGTTCCAGGCCTGTCCTTGGGGTCTATGTGCCAAGAGATGTTCCTGTGGGTGTTGTTCCGGGTATTAGAGATTAGAGAGAGCAATCTTTTGTGGCATGTATCACTGATTTCTCTGCATGTGTCCTTTCTGTGCACTTGTTTATGTCTCAAACTGATTTAAGAAACTTAAGTCTTGCCTTTTCTTCCTTAGACACGTTAAGAATTTGCTGATTCCACTGAGTGCAGCAGAGTCCTGGCCATGTCTTGTGGCTGTGCTCTGCCAGCTCAATCCAGGCACTGCCCAGTGGAATTTTCTTGTTCTTTCTAAGCCCAAGACTGATTGCTCTTCTTTCCCTTCACCTCCTTCTTCTTTATTCTGAAGAAAATTAACTTTCTGATGCTACTTTAAAAAGGAAAAAACAACCCAAATGTCTAGTGCCTTTCTTAAGGGGATGCTGCATGGCCAGGCTGGATCCGAGAATCCGCCCCTCTGGGAAAACGAGCAGAGCTGGACAAGCAGCAGAGCTGCCTTTGAGCACGGAACTGCTTTGGGAAGGGGTGAAAAGGAGGAGCAGGAGAGGTGGGTGATTGTCACTGGGACTCTGACACTGTGTTTTGTAGCATTTCAGCCGTGGAGCTTCCAGTCTGGACTGGTGCTGTGCCGAGCTCGGGGCCAAGTCAGCATTGTGGGACAGGCTCGGTTGGGGTAAAAAATGCTGGGTTTGCCCTGCAGCTGTCCCCAAAAGGAGTGGAAAACACTCCCAAGAGGAGCAGGAAACACTCCCAAGAGGAGCAGGAGCTGTGGGAAGCGGGAGGTGCCCTCCTGAGCAGGATCCCGGTGATTTCCAGCGCCACCGGAGCCGAGCAGGAATCCCAAATCTTTCCCTTTTTAGTGCATGTCCTTGCCCCAGCCCTCCCCTGGGGGGCCAGGCATGCTCAGGGCCCAGCATGAGGCCTCGTGCACCGCACTGGTGACATTACTGTAGCTAATCCTGAGGCAGGCTCGTTACTGTAAATGTGGTTTGCTTGGCTGGTTTGTTGGGTTTTTTTTTTTATTTTCAGTTGAGCAAGAAAAAATGCAACTCCCAGGGCACCTTCTCAAAGGTGCCACTTTAAAGATTAGTGGGGAATAAGGACATTTATTTTTAAAGTTCCTCCTAGAAATCTTTTTTGTTTGAAATTCCCAGCGGAGGAGGAACTGCTGTTACTGTTGTTCTTTCTCACGGATGACAAATACCAATTTGTAAAATATCAGTGTTAAAAAATGTTGAGATTTTCACGAAATATTTAAAAAAAAAAAAGTATAATAGTGTCATTAATATAAAATTATAATAGCAGTATTTAATCCTTTCAGATCTGTAAAGAATAAGGAAAAACAGAAGGTAAATATTCTTACAGAGAGTAGCTGAGCTTTAAGGTTCACTTGGTTTAAAGTCCTCATTTTGTTTGCAGATGCATTGTTAATGTTTAGAGGTTATACTAATGTTATTTATTAATTGTTTCCATCCTTGTATGCTGCCCACTAAGAGCTTCTTTGTTTGGGATTTCATTCACCTGTGTCAGTAAGAAAGAAAACAAAACAAAGTTTTATTTTTAAATAAAATTTCCTTTGTTGTAGCATATGGTGTGTGTGGTGTGGTGCTTCTGGGAGTGCTGGAAAAAGAATATTTTAGGATTTCAGCCTCCTGGATCCTTTGCAGTCTGACTTTGGAGTTATTTTATAATTATTTACCACAATTACCTGTTAAATTCAGATTTATACTGTGGGTGCTGGCAGAGGCCAGGAAAGATTTATACAAAATTAAACATATTCTGGGAGAATCAATGAATAAAGGCTCGAATCCATCAGGACCAAGAAAGACATGAAGTTACCACCCAGGGAGAGAACCCAAGGGAATCCATGGGAATATTCTGCAGACTTTTATAGTTACTGCATAGAAATCCTAAAACTATGTATAATCACACATTGTATCTATAGGCATCACAATTCTAGAAATAATAAATATATAAATAATATATATATACATATATAAAAATATATAAATAAATAAATAATATAAGAAAAATAATAAAATTATTTGAATTTATTATGTGCTATTAATAGAGATAAGAAAATAATAATATATTTGAATATATGAATATATTCATTGACTATTCATTGATACCTATTCATATCTACCAATAGATGAATATTTTGCACATAGAGGAGATACAATAACCCCAGGTTCTGCCACACACTCCGACATTCCAGAGCCTGGAGGGGCCCAAAAATGGAACAAACTCAGGGACACACAGGCCCAGCTGAGCCCCCAGGACATTTGGGGGCCAGGGGACCCCACTTGGGGACGAAGGGGGACACAGGGGGCAAGTGGGAACCCAAAACGAGTCAGTGAGGGTAACTGGGGCCACGGGGAGCCAAGTGAAGGTGGAAAAAACCCTCAAAGAAGCCACTGTGGGGTCAAATGAGGGTAATTGGGGTCAAAGGAGGACACAGGGGTTACTTGAGGTCATTTCAGGCCCTGATCGGGGTTACTTGAGGTCATTGGGGTCACTTGAGGTCATTTG
>NW_024581119.1:1691651-1757071 GCF_017639235.1 Corvus kubaryi
AGGTCATTTGAGGTCCTGATCGGGGTTACTTGAGGTCATTGGGGTCATTTGAGGTCATTTGAGGGCCTGATCGGGGTTACTTGAGGTCGTAGGGGTTACTTGAGGTCATTTTTGTCTCTGTTAATTGATCCAGGGGTCAAATGAGGACACAGGGGTTAATTATTATGAGCTGGGACAACTTTGGTGTAATGGACCAGCCAGTGCAGTCCAGGGGAGCCCAAGGCCTCGGGGTCACCCAGTGGCCTCCAGTGTCACCCATCATTTGCCCGCTGTCCTCTCAGGGTAGTGACAGGGGCTGGTTATTAGCTTCATCAATATTTTGCATTAATTAGTAGTATATTAGTGTTTATTATCATCTCCTGTAGTATTGGCATTAGCTATTAGTACAATTATCAATAAATTCTACTGTTAAATTCTATTGACAATATTATCTTGTAAGATCCAGTGGTGTAATCACCTATTACTACCTAAAACTAGGATTATTTATTAGAATAAATAGATTTATTAGCATTGGTAGTAATTAGTGTAGTATTAGCAGCCATAGGGGCTGCTGCTAATAATAATATTATTATTTATTTTTATTATTAATAATGATTATTAATTATTATATATTTTAATTTATATATAATATTATATCTATTATATAATTTAATTATATAATTAATAAATAACAAAATAATAATAATAATAATAATAATAAATGTGTCCTGTTGGAACCTCCGTGGGATTATGGAATGCCCTTCCCACCCTCCTGCCTGTGGGAACAAACTCCAGCACTCAGCTTTGAATCCGTACTTTATTTTCACATATATAAAAAAAACCTTGCAAGTATCGGACAAAAAAAAAAAATAAACCAAACCAAACAAAACTCCTGGAAATGTACACACAATCCAACAAAAATATATATAAACCAAAGCTTTTGCTTGGACACCACGTGTAGCAGGTGGGGACGGCTCCCCTCTGGTCAGGGCTGTGCTGGGGACAGCGCTGGGGCACCCAGAGGACAAAGGCTTGTGGCCAGCAGAGCTCAGAGGCCGTGGTTGAGAGGCTGGAGGGGCTGAGCCCTCTGGGGTGAGGCAGGGGAGGGCTGGGACAGAAGCTCAAGGCAGGTTCTTGCCCGTGGCCCCGCCCCAGCGTGGGGCCAGAGGTGCCACTGAAGCACAGAGGGGAGTTGGACCTGGGGCTGGCAATGGCTGAGCACAAAAAAACCCCTGAGACGTCACTGACTGGCTCTGGCTAATGTTGATTTGAAAGCTGTGGGAGCTCTGGGACCTGCTGGTGCAGCAGCTGTGCAGCGTCCCTAAAATAAACCCAGTTCAGAGGGGAGAGGGGAGCCCTGCCCCTCGGGTCAGCACAGCTCCGAACCAGACACCCTAAAGCCTTTCTGGAGACTGGCGGCCCTTCCTTGCTCTGCCAGGTCCTCTCCTCCCACGGGATCACAGCCCCGACGGGATACACGGGGCTAAGCTGACTCAGAACAGTTCAAAGGCAAAGCAAAGCACCAAAAACCTCTCAGCAACTCACCAGCTCTCTACCAAACCCCCTCTTCCACTCCTCTCTCCTCCAACCTGCACTCCACTACAGCTAAGGTGCCTCGGACATCCCAAAAGCCAATTTCACCAGCCTCTCTGAGCAAGGTCAGGGTAAAAAAAACACATCAAAACCTTCCCACACCTGTACAGAACAGATTACCTGAAAGAGCCTCAAATCCTTCCACCAAGTAGGGATTAATGGGATACTTCTTCCTAATATTGCTGTGGCTTCTCTGGAGTAGTAAAGCGAGTCCAGCTTTGCTGCTAAGGCAACACCTGCAAGCCCAGGGCTGAGGTAATGGCCAGGTGAGTCAGGGAGGTGGCCCCTGCACGCCCAGCACGGTGACACACGGGTGGGCTCTGGCCGTGCTCCCCAGGGGCTGGAGCAGGGGTGGGAGAAGGCAATCCAAGAGCAGGAAAGGTTCGAAGGAAGAAAGCACTTAGTAGGTTTCCTCTCTAGTTTCTCAGATCGATGTATTTCTCGCTCTTCAGTTCCGCCAAAACAGAGAGAGGGGGAGGGAAAACACACGGTTAGGGATGAACACGAACCAAATCCTCTGCTGCAGGTGGGGCAGTGGCACACACGGTGGGGTGGAGGACAGCTGGGGCACCCCAGGGTGGCTGAGCCAGGCAGGGGCTCTCTCCCGGCCCAAGGCAAATATAACCTCAGTGGGCTCAGGGGCTGCATCCTGTGGCTGGCACGGACAGTGGTGGCCCAGCAGTGACACTGTGAAAAGCTGCTCCATCCCAGGTGAAGGGAAAGCACATGGCCCAAAAGACTCATCCCAAGAACTCTGGCTGAGAGCACCCATTCCTGCAGCCGCTGCCCTGACTTCTGGCCAGAGATCTTTATATTTCACTTCCTACTCCCAAAGGCCCCTGGGGAGCCCGGCTCCTGCTCCACAGAAGGAGGCAGAGCCCAAGTAGGACAGGCAGTGGACACTGCCACGGGGCAGAGCTTTGTCCCCTCCCGGCTTTGTCCCCTCCCCTCCCTCCCACAGCCCCCCCGAGCGCTGCTGATGGATGATGGAGGCCCGTGCAGGGTGGGCAGTGCCGGAGGAGGGGAGCGAAGCATTACCTGGGTGCAGCCCCGGCCCTGAGCTGCGCTCCCGGCCCCGGCCCGGCGCTCTGTCCTACCTGGTCAGCTGCGGCTCTCTTCTCGCCGTTGGCGCCCTGCAGGAGCCCCGCCTCTTCGGAAAGTTTATCTGACTTAACTTCAACTACAATCTTGTCTTTACGGGCCTCTGGCTTTGTGCTAGGGGAGGGAGGTGACAATTTTTGAGACACGTTTGCGATACCCGGGAGGGCACGTGGCCGGCCAGGCCCTGGGGCTCCATCTCAGGGGATGCTCTGCAGTGGGGCCGGGGCTCAGAGCGCTGGGGTCAAAGAGACTCCAGCTCACAGAAAGCTTTGGGCTGCGCAGCCGCTGCCCAGGGAGAGCCCCCCTGGCTGCTCTACCACTCTGCTGTCTCCTCCCTGCACGGCAGTGCCCTGTGGGAAGCTGGAAAAGCCGCCGAGCCCCCGGCGCGGTGCCCCCGAGGCCGCGCTCCCGCCTCGCTCTGCACTGGGCAGGGAGCAGCTGGAGCGATGGGATGGGATGGGATGGGAAGCACGAGCGATGGCAAGCACCCCCAGCCCCACGGCAGTGCTTACATGTCCTGCTTCCCAGCGCGGCCACACGGGATCTTGCCTTTCTTGTGCAGGAAGTAGATGACAGCGCCCAGCACGGCCACCACGAGGATGGCCACGATGATGGCCACGATGATCACCCCTTGGCTCTCTGCTGTTGACTTTTGATCTGAACACAACAAGGAGAGGAAGAAATTAATGCCTGTCCCACCATGATCCTCTCCAGCTTCCCCTGTGTGTTAGGAAAGGGCCCCTTCTCCCAAAAAAGCTCCAGTGCTTCCCCAGCTGCCTGCAGGATGCAGATTTCAGCACAGAAACGCTCTGTTGGGGCAGTTTCTGTAGGAACACGGAAATTCTGCTCCAGGCTGCCATGCCCCCGGTGCCACAGCAGGGTGGATATCAGGAATTCCTGCAAGGCACCAGCCATCTCTCTGCTTCCTTGCCCAGCAGGTCTGGGCTGAAAGAAGCTGCCCTTGGTGGCCGCGCTGGGGACAAGCAGGCAGCTTTCCCCCCGCTGGAGCCAGAGCCTCCGCCTCCCTCCTGGCTTGGCAGGGAGAGGAGCAGGGAGAGCAGCAGTGTAGAGCCAGCAGCCAAGCTCCCTCCCCAGGCTGGAGGTGAACATAACTCGTGTCCTGACAGACACCATCAGCAGACTGACCTTTCCTGATGGAATCATCTGGAAGAGCAGGAAGGCAGGGAAAGAAAAGCACCGAGCTCAGCCGCCCCACGGCAGCATGGCACAGCCGGCACCGGGGCCACGGCCGGGACTGACACTGCTGGGGGGTCCTGGGACAGCGCCTGACACTCACCCAGCAGCTGGATGTGCTTCTCACTGACGCCCAGCGTGTTGGACACCCGGCACTTGGCTCCCGCCTGCAGCAGGTCGTGGCTCACCCGCACCGTCAGGTTGCTGGCGATGTGCTGGTTGTCCATGTACTCGTGAGCCTGGGCAGGGCAGGCAGAGCAGGATTCAGTGCCTGGGCAGCCCCTGGGACATCCCAGCCTGGCCCCTTCCAGCTCTCACCGTGCCGTTGATGCTCCACTGGACGGTGGGACGGGGGAAGGCGATGGCCTTGCAAGTCAGGTTGACCACCTCGTCCTGCCGCACGTACAGCGGGGAGCTGATGGCCACGATCCGCGGCTTCCCTGCGGGCAGGGGACATCAGCACCCACAGCTCCTGGGGCAATGGGTGCTGGGCAGGCAGGGGTCACTCTGCACCCACAGCTCCTGGGGGATGGGTGCTGGGCAGGCAGGGGTCACTCTGCACCCACAGCTCCCAGGGAATGGGTGCTGGGCAGGCAGGGGTCACTCTGCACTCACAGCTCCCAGGGAATGGGTGCTGGGCAGGCAGGGGTCACTCTGCACCCACACCAGGTCTTACCCTCAACAGTCACGAACACCTGCTTGCTCTGCTCCAGCCCTGGCACGCTCGGGGCCATCACCTTGCAGCTGAAGGTTTTGGAGGTTTCAAAGGTGAGGTTCCTCAGGACGAGCTGGTTCCCTTCCCCCACCTTCTCGCCCTGTTGGGAAGGGATGTCCCCAGCAATGAGCCCTCTGTGCCCACATCCCAAAGGGGTTCAGATGCACAGGGAGGGAGGCTGCAAGCACAGGACTTCCCTGCAGTACTGGCCAGGAAGTGACAACATTGGGGTGGACAATGCAGGCCCATGGGAGAGGGAATCCTCCCCCTGGCCTCTCAGGGGAGATGGAGCAAGCTCCTGACTCTCCCCAATTTGCTGCAAAGCCCAGGCTGAGCCTGAACACGACAGAACTGGGATGCCTGCTCACCTTCCCATCACTCCACTGGTAATTCAGGGCCACGGGGCTGTGGGCATCACAGCTCAGCTTCACATCATCCCCTTCGCGAAGGTTTGAGGATGGCTCCATCTTCACACGGACCCCTTCAATGTCTAGGAGAGGGATGGAGACCAGAGCAGGGTGAGCAGGAGGAACAAAGCACCCACCGTGAGATCCACAGGGTCCATTCCCCCCCGTCTTACAGTTCACAACAAGATCCACATCCTCCTCTTTCTGTGACAAATCATCCAGGTCCAGTGACTGGCACCTGTACGTGCCACTGCTGCTCTTGTTCACGTCGTGCAGGTTCAGGACCCCGCCGTCGGACTCTGGCGACGACAGATCCTGCCACTCATCCAGCTGCAGACAGTGGGCACAAAGCAGAGTCCTTAGCCCCACACAGGCCCCCTGCCACCCAGCCACTGCATCCCCCTCCTCAGAACCCTCCGGGCAGGGGACAAGGAGCAACCAGGAGATGTTTGCCAAGGGAAGGGTACCCCGGTCCCCTCTGGCCTCACGTTTTTCTTAAAGAAGCTGAAGACAGGCGGTGGGTTCCCATCAGCCTCGCAGACCAGCGTCACATTGTCCCCTTCCTTCACCAGCGCCGAGGACGACACCACCTGCATCTTCAAGTGCTTGGTGGAGTCTGGGGGCAGGGATGGGCAGGGTCAGTGCCCAGCCCTGCTGCAGGGCACCAGCACGGCTCCCCCAGCCCCAGACTCACAGAAGATGTTGAGCTTGACCTTCTGTGACTCCAGGGCGTGCTGCTGTCCCCGCAGCCAGTAGTGCACGGTGCAGTGGTAGCGGGAGTGGCGGTCCTCGCGCGTGACGGGCGCGTACAGCACGCTGCTCACCGTGTACAGCCCGCTCGACTCGCGCGTCAGCGTCGACTGCATCATCACCTCTGCAGGGGACACCGCCGCTGTTCCAGCCACCCTTGGGTTCTTTGGGTGCCAGCCCCTCTCTTGAGCCGGTTCTCCATCCCCATCCAACTCACCGTTCTCCTTTGGGTGCAGCTGCTCCCCGTTCTTGTGCCATGTGATGTTAGGAGGTGGGAAGCTGTTTCTGCTCAAGCACTTGGCAATCTGTGGTGGCAGAGACAGTTGTGAGCATGGGTTAGGGTCAGCAGGGAGCCTCCTTGTCACCTGTGTGCAGTCTCTCCTCACCTCTGGGACCTCATTGCTCCTCACGGAGATGCCTCCTGAGCTGGGCTCAATCTCAGGGGTCTTGGGGACCTCTGGAAAGAGAAGCCACCCCACACGTGTTAGAAGGGACCGGATGGGATCCCCGCCAGCCCCACAGAGCAGCTGCCCAGCCATGCTGCCCTCCCGCCCTGTCACTCACTGTAGACTCTGAGCTCGGTGCTGCTCTCGCCCATGCCGTAGCTGCCAGCTCCCACCTGGCACATGAAGGTCCTGGCGTCCTGCACCGTCACTGAGCTGATAGACAGGGCCTTGCCCTCCTCCAGTGACAGCCGCCCCTTGTAGTCCGTGTCATCCTCCAGGACGCCGCTGGCCGTGACGTGGTACAGCCTCACCTGCCTGTTGCTGCGGTCCATCTGCAAGGTGAGGGGCGAGGCTGGGCTGGGCAGCCCAGCAGGAAGCCCTGGGCTGGTTGCCACCCCAGCCCACCAGCCAGAGCTGCTCTCCCAGGCCAGCACTCACGTAGAACCAGTCGATGTAGGTGTAGGAAGCATTTTCAGGGATGTAGAAGTTGCACTCGATCCTGGCTGTGCCCCCGATCTCCACTTCCACCACAGCTGGCATGGAGATCTCCAGCTTGCTGGCTGCAGCTGTGGGGCAGAATTTGCTGTTAGGGGCAGGATGAATGGGGAAGAATGGGCTGTCCGAGCACGGCCTGTCCCCATCTCCATCCCTCAAAAGCTGTGGGGCAGAGCTGTGCCAGCATCCCCTAGACACTGTGTCCCAGCCCAGCAGGAGTGACAGCCAGGACCCCACTGCCTTCAGCATCCACAGAGAGCCCATGGGCTCAGGCCAGCGATCCTGTTCCCAAAGAGGGGACAAGACAGGTCGTGCCCCCACCAGGGGGGTGTCCCCTGGAAGTTGTGTCCCCAGGACACCGTTGGGAGGCAGCACGTCCCCAGCCACCACGGCCCTGGCACAGCTCTGACCCTGCTGCCCCAGCAGGAGCCCGGCAGTCAAACATCCATCCCTGCAGCATTCCCAAGGTGTCCCCTCGCTGCTGCTCTGCTCCCTGCCCAGCTCTGCCCAGCCACAGCACCCCTGTGAGCAGAGCTTGCCCATCCCTGCACCCCACCTTCCTCCCAGCCCAGCCGCCCGCAGCAGTAATGGAGCTGCTGGCCCTGCTCCAGAGCGGATGGGAAAGGTAATGGCTATTGATCCAGGACAGGGAACGGAGCAGCTTCCCAAGGGATTGGGAGCAGAGCAGCCCCAGCCAGGCAGAGCAGAGATAAGGGTGGCATCACAACAAGGCTGGGAATGTCACTGCCACCATCCCTGCCAAAGCAAAGGGGGGTCTGCACGCCCTGGGCTGGCACACGGCCCTGCAGAGGGGACAATAGTCTGTCCCCAAGCAACAGAGCCAGCCCAGGTATGGGAGCTGGGGACAAGAGGCTTGGAGGAAGCAGCTGTGTCAACATCTCCCTTGATAGCGCCCGCTCTGTAACAGCCACCACCGAGGCGACTTCAAAGGGCAGAGCCGTGCCCACAGAACGCTCTTTGTTTGGAGTGGGTATGGGGTGGCACATTGCCAGAACGCAGCCAGGGGCCCTTCTGCCACAGCAAAGGCCCCAGCGTGCAGGACCAGCCACCTCAGAACTCCCCAAAACACAGGTTTTGGCCCTCGCCCATCCCATCAGTGCATTGCAGTTGGCACTAGGCAAAGAGGGATGAGCAAAGCACGGCACGGCAAAGAAGGTGCTGGAAAAACAGGTGAAAGTCCCAGAGATAAGCACGCACTGGGGACAGGAAACTGGCTGAGAGTACAAAGCAGCTGCCCACCTGTACGGCCACGACTTGGCTGCCTGCTGCAGGAGGACACCTGCACAACTGGGCGAGCCTGGGGCTCGGGTGTGTCCCTGCTGCCCCTCCGCTGAGCCCTGGCACCCTAGACTGCAGGCAACCAGGCCAGACTTGGCCTCTCTATCATTTTCAGACCTTTAGCAAGGGCCTCAGGCAGACCCAGCCCCTGGGAGAGCAGCTGGTCCTCCCCCTGACCCGCTCGGCATGAGAGCCCTCAACCAGCCAGCGGAGCAACCGAAACCATGAGCTCAGAGCTGGAGAATGGCTGGCATCTGGTGCTGGCATGAGGAACACAACCCTCCCAGCCATCCACTGCCCTTGAGGAGGCCGACACGGTCGCTGCAGCCCCCACACTGCCTGGAACAAGGGCTCGCTGCTGCCCATCTCCTCCAGGACAGGCTGGAAGAGGGACACAAGGGGACACTCACAAGGTCCCCCACAACCCTGGGGACACAAGGCTCGCTTCTACAGCTCCAAGACCTTTTGCTATGTGCGTGGGCACGCTAAAGAGGCACTGGGCACAGCCGGCCTGGCACAGCAGACTCTGGGAACTTGGCGATCCTCCTTTGTGCCCAGCGCAGCTGCAGGTTTGGTGATGGAACCTGGGGAGATCCATCGGCCACGCGTGGAGCAGCCCAGCTGCAGCACCGAGCTCCATCCACCCCAAGTGCCTGGCACAGCTCCAGCGGAGACCTCGAGATCTGGAGAGAGCGTCTGCAGGGAGTGAGCGGGGAAGGAAGGAGAGCCCCCGCGCCTTTTCCATCTGGCTGGCGGACAGCCGGCCGGCAGCCAGAGCTCCGCAAGAACAAAGATTTGCTTTTAGAGCTGGGGAAGGGGGTGGGGAGCAGCTCAGTCCCTCGCCAGCCTCCTGCAGAGCCGAGGTGTGCGGGGAGACGGCGAGAAGTGCGGCTGCGTTGGCGGCGCAGAGCCCCCGGCGCTGAGCCCCCGGCCCGGAGCACAGGAGGGGCACCACAGGGGTCTGGAGCCGCACGTGGGATGCCTGAGGTTTCCGTGGGTTTGTGTTCCCCTCTCAGGGAAACCAGCTGCGGCCAGATCCCGCCTGCTGCCGCACAGCCACACATGCTGCCCTCCTATTCCCCGGGAAAGATGCACGGATCCCCGAGCCGGGGCGCCCCACCTCCCACGGAACAGCATCACCCGCACCCCGGCTTCTTCACAGAGAGAAGAAAGAGGGTGCAGAGCCCCAGCCCTGCACGAAGCAGCACGGCCAGCAGCGCCCAGCACCTCCACACACCAACCACCGCCGCCCAGCCCTCGTCGTGCCGGGGATGGGGACGGGGCCAGGGCTCTGCTGCAGCCAGACCAGCACACTGCACCCCAAAACAACCCCACCAGCCCGCCAGGACCCCGCCATGTGCACCTGGAGAGGCAAAGTTCTCAACCCCACCCCGCAGCTCGGTGACAACATCCAGACACCTCTCTAACAGCCAGACTGCGGTGCACAAAGGGCTGGGGTGGCTCAGGCAGCCCCGGGGTGGGCTCAGCCTCCCGTTCCAGCAGCGCTGGCTGGCCTGGGAATGTCTTGGCCGTGGCTCCTTGTGCTTCTGGGAAGCATCAAGCCTTTCACGTCGCTAGGCTTCCAAATACACCGACGCCGCCAACCATTGAGAGACTCCTGGCTCAGCACATGTGCTGTGGGAAGGGGATCCCGGCACGGGACGGGGGTGGGAGCAGCCTGCTCTAGACTCCGGTCTGAGCCTGACTTTGGCTCCAACACCTCGGCCTGGGCAGGTTCCCAGCGCCGAGGCCACCTCCGCAGCTCGGCGGGGCAGGGAGCAGCCAGCGCACCGGGACCGCTCCCGGGCCCCCGGCGAGGGGAGAGCGGGATGCGGGGAGCGGGGCAGGGCAGGAAGCGCAGCCACCCCCCGAGGGTGAAAATGGACTGGAAAGTGGATAAAAAAAGAAGGCACGAAAAAAGCCAAGAGAAACACAGCGCTCAGGGGAAAACTCCTTAGAAGGAAAGGGGTGGATGCTTCCTAACAACAAGCAGTTCACCCCGGTGCGCGCTGAACGCACGTGGGTCACCCCTCAACCTGCCCTGCCCTGGGGGGCTGCAGAGGGGCCCCGAGAGCGGGACGGGGCACCCAGACCCGCCCCGCCGCGGATCGCCGGGCCGTCCGGGCGGGGACACACGCTGGGAAGGGCCGATCCCACCTGGGCTGCCCCGACCCCGCGATCCGAGCATTCCCGGCGCCGCGCCAGGCACCGCCCGAGGGGCGCAGCGCTCCCGGCTGCCGGCGCTGGCCCCGCCGCGGCTCCGCGGGGACACCCCTCCGGCTGCCACCCCGGGGAGCTGCACAGGGGCAAAACCCAGCCCCGCAACCCCCGCTGCAGCCCGATGTCCCCGGGGCGAAGGACATCCCTGCCAGGGCTCCGCGGGATCCCGCGCCGCGCCCCGGAGCGCTCCGCAGGTGCGCGCGTCCGTCCGCCCCGCACCGCCCGGCCCCGCACCGCCCGGCGCCGCCCTTCCCGCAGCCACTCACCGCAGCAGAGCAGGAGGCAGCAGCCCCAGCCCAGGGCGAGCCCCGCCGGCCACCGCCCCCCAGCCATGCCCGCCGCCGGCCGCCCGAGACTGAGCGGGGCCGTGGGCTGACGTCAGGCGGAGGAGGAGAGGAGGAGGTGGAGGAGGAGGAGGAGGAAGGCGCGGTGCCTGCCCACCGCCCGCAGCTGCTTATCACCCCCAGCAGCAGCCGGGCGGGTGCCGCCGTCGCCGCCCAGCCCCGCAGCGCCCTGTCCGGCCCCGCACGGCAGCGGGCAGCGCTCGGCCCGGCCCCCAGCCCAGCCCCCGCCGCGCTCGGGCCGTTCCCAGCTGTGCCGGAGGGGCTCGCAGACCTGCGAGCTCCTGCCTGTCCGGGCGTGCACGGGCTGAGCCGGGCAGACAGCCGGGCGCTGGAGGTGGGATCGCTCACAGACCCAGGGAAGGGGCCAGAGGCGTGGGATGTGTTTTTCAGAGTGTTTGGGGAACGCCGGCGACAGTCCCTGAGAGTCCAATGTGCGGGTAGCGGTGGCGATAATCAGAAGTGACCTGTTGCCCTGCTCAGCCCCAGCCCCAGCCCCGCATTGCCCTAAAGCTCAGCCACAGCTGCTGGGTCACCTTTGAACCCTCACCAAACAAGGACAGACACAAAATAAGGAGGCAGAACACTCTTTGTCAGTGCCTGGGCTCCGAGAGACACCTGGGGGCAGTTTGGACTGCGGGGCGGAGCGGGGTTTTGTCCCAAGCAGATCATCAGGGTCTGCAGGGTCGGCACCCGAGCCTCGCTGAGCCTCGGTGTCCCCCAGCCCCGCCGGGAGCCCCGTCCTGTCCCCGAGGCGGGGCCCCAGGGCTGCACAGCGATCGGCGGCCCGAGCCCAGCGCAGCTGCTGCTGAATGGGGTGGCTGTGAGAAGCCGTCCCCCGCGGTGGCCGGGGCAGCAGCCTGGCCGGGGGCCGGCCCGGGGGCGGGGGGGCTGGCGGGGCTGCACAAGGCTCCCATTATCCAGGGGTAATCACCCAGCCCAACACTGCCCGGCCCCTCCGGCGGCCCGGGGCAGAGCCGCGAGGAGCACAACAAACCCCGCCAGGTGCTGCGAGTTGGCCACAGCCAGCCACGAAGGACAGCCGGCCCCAGTGTCCCTGCCCTGTCACAGCCTGGCTCTGTGCCTCAGTTTCCCCCGGGTCACTCGGAGCCAGAGGGGCTGTGTTGGAGGACAAAGGTTTTCCCCCCCTTCAAAGCCGTTTTGCTTCCCCATTCCCAGGATTCCCCAAACTCACTGTTTCAGGTTCATCCCACATGAGGAAAGACCCAGGGCCTGCCCCAAACTCCCAGGAACTGTGACAGTGCTCTCCTCCCGCTCTCAGCCCAGAGGCTCTGAACGTTTGCACATCCTTTTCTCTCCTCCACTTGCCTTCCCTGCAGTGTGAGCCGTATTCCTGTCCCTTGGCAGCAGGGGTTGCATCCCTCCCCCCCTCCCTGAGCCACTCAAGGGCTGGGCTGCAGGGTCCCCTGTGCCACAGCATTCCTCCTGGGAATCCCCAGGCACCTCTCCCACCGCCGGCCCCTGTGCTGGCCCCCGGCCCCAGCCCCGCTCCCCGGCTGGTGCCATGCAGCGGCCCTTCCCATGCCCTCCTCCTCCACCTCCTCCTCCTCCTCCTCTGCATGCCTGACCAGCACCCCCCCCCACCAAGGCTTTCCCAGCCAAACACACTCAGTGATTCATCGGAAATGATTAAGTTTTTCCCCAGGAGATCAGTTGCTTAAAATGGCAATGCTGGGCAGAGATAAGGCTCAGAGCCCTCGCGCTGCTGCTGGAGAGGGGAGGCCTCCTCCCTTTGCTGGGAAGAACAAGTGCAAGGGAGCTGTGCCATCATCCACGGGATGCTCAGGAGCTGCTCTCCAGCTTCACAGCCCCAGTTTTGGGATGCTCTCACACCTCATCGCAGGAGCTCCCTGTCTGTGGTGGGGAATCCACCCCCTGAGTGGGTGCCCTGGGCTCAGGGACTCCCCAACAATGTTCTTGCTCTTCCCCTCCCTCCAAAGGGCAGGATGCTGCACTGGAGCAGCCTCAGGCTCTGCACTCCCTGGAGCCTGGAGCAGGGAAAGGGATGTTCCACTTCGCACAAAACACCACAGTTTAAACCCCTCAAATGCCACCCCGAGAGGGAAGCGGGCCCACGGGAAAGCATCCACCAAAGTAAAACAAACAAAGCCGGAGAACTCAGCTGACACACCCCTGGTGCATTTTGTTCTGGGGCTAACTTTTATTCCGCATTAAAAACAAAGCAGAACGTTGCTAAGAAAACCTCTGCAGAAAATTCCCAGCAGTTGGAAAGGGCAATGCCACTCCCTGGGGAAAACAGGCTGGCCAGCCCCTGTGGCAGGGAGCGTGCCACCTTCAGACAGCCCCCTGCTCTCACTGCACGGCTCTGCCTCCAGTTGGTTGGGCTTCAGCCTGCTTAACTTTGAAGAAAACTCACTTTTCCCCCCCCCCAACAAACGAACGGTTCTGGGGAAGAGGGGAAGGATTTGAAAGCAAGGCATGAACAGATGGCATGAAATCGCCCCGCCGCGCTGTGTGTGGCACCCGGCAGGCTCGGGGACTCTGCGTGGGGAGCGTGGCGGGCTGGCCACCTTCATCTTCCCTCCCTGCTGCCTGATCTCACGCCTCCTTGTTTATCTGCTTGCTTAATGGATTTGGCTTCAGTCCCCACTCACAGCGATGCACACAAACTGTGGATGAGGCTCCGGTGTCGCAGTCCCACGCACACAGCTGGGGTGGGAAAGTCAGGGAGCAGAGGTCTGGCTCCACCTGAGGCACAGAGCAGCTCCCACAGCTCCCACTCCCTCGCAGTGGAGGGAATGCTGGTGCCTGGGCCCCCCAGCACTCTCCTGCTCCATCGCTCCTGCCACCTCTCAGATGAGGCTGCGCCTGAGCAGGCAGTTCCGCCCCTGGCAGTGGTGGGGCTTTGCCAGTCCCTGGCACAGCTGCTGGAAACCTGGGATCCACAGGACCCTGCCCAGGGCAGGGCTCATTTTCCAGCGTTATCTGAGCATCGCAGATTGCAGGAATGATCTGGAAGTGTGTAATTGCATTTGCCTCCCTCCTCTGGCTCCCGCTGGGCCTGGCTCTCCGCAGCCGGAGGGCAGCGATGGCCAGCACAGAGCCAGGCCTGGGGCTCTGCATCCCAGCACACACCACAGCCCCTTCCACCTTTTCCTGTGCTCCCAGCAAGATCCTGGCTGATACAGGGCCTTGGGATGCTGCCAGAGGGAGCTGGCCCAGCGCGGGCTGTGCCTGTGCCTGTCCTGACACATGGCTCGGCGTGTCCCAGGTGGGGACGGGGGGCCCGGTGCCTTCCCCAAGCCCTGCAGCCCGCAGCCGTGCCCGTGGGGCTCAGAGCAGCTGGGGTGGGTCTGGGGCGCTCTGTGCCGGCTGCCCCCAGTGAACCCCTGCCAGTGCCGATGGGCGGGGGGCTGGCCCGGCTCCCTGCAGGTCTCCGGGGTGGATGGAGGGCAGCCGTCCAGGGCGGAAGCCTCTGGCTGTGTCCACCCAGGCCTGCACCTCTTCACACAGCACCGTCAGGGCCGAGAGGGCCCCGCTCCCCGGGGAAGGGACGGGATGCAGGCCAGCGCCGAGCTTTCCCACACGGCCCGCGAGCGGCCGGCTGCTCCCCTGCCACTGCTCCCCTCACCCTCGGGGCACCTTCTGCCAGTCCCTGCTGCTGCATTTTGGGGGGGCTCTAGGGCTCACACGAGGCTTTGCACTCTGGGCTAAGTACAGGAACCCTCCTGGGCTGTCCAGCCTTTGGCTCTCTGCTCCCTGGGTGCCATGAGGTTACTTTGGGGTACCCACGCCCCATCTCTGTTCACCTCTGGGAGCCCTCTTCGAGGCCCGTGTCCTCCAGCTCAGGAAAACGCCTCCTTCCAACCCCCTTCCTCGGCTTGGCTCCCAGAGGCTCCTTTGTGTCTCCCCTCTCCTTCCTCTCCTCTTGTGCAGGGCCTTTCTGTGGGGATTATTAACCATGGCTACGGGGCCTTTGTTCAGGAGGGGCCAGGAGCGGGGTGAGGAGCCGGGAGGGTGGAGGAAGGAAGGACAGGAGCGGAAGAGGGGAAGGAAGGTGGGGGGGGGAAAGGAAGGTGACATCTGGATTTCTGTCACGGGGGACTGCAATCCCTGGAGCAGCTGTGTGGGGATGGCTGGGGGATCAGCGGATGCAGAGCAGTGGAAAAGCCCCAAAAAGGAGCTGAGCTGGCAAGGGTCACCCAGCCCAATGCAGAGAGATCCTGCCCTGGTGATGGTGGTGCTGACAGAGGACAGAACCAGCACTCCCGGGCTCCAGGACTGCTTTGTGGTGCACAGGGGTGGCAGGGAAGGCTGTGGAGCCGTGCAGCCCTTCCCTTGCTCCCTGCTTAGGAGCCCAACCCTGGTGGTGTGTGGGGTGGATGGACAAGGACAGCTGGAGCACGCCTGGAAGAACCTTACCCAGCTGAGAGCCACTGCCAAGGCACAGGGGGAAGGAGCCCTCTGCCCAGGGCTGGGCTGACACTCGACATCCTGGGGTACAGGAGCCCCGTGGCCCGGGCAGGTGCAGCCCTGGGACAGGGTGTGACAGCCACGTCCTGCCCTCCCTCGCACACGTCCCGCTGGGCTGCTCACGTCCGTGTCCCAGGCTCCTCTCCCAGCCTGGGAGCGCAGCGGGCATGGAGCAAGGGGCAGGATTTGGGGATAGGCGCTGATGGGGCAGCCAAGGGAAGCCAGGAACTATTTATAAACCGGCCTTTTCCTTGGGAGCACTTCCGAGTCCATCTCCCCCCAGCGCCGGCCGGAAAAAGACCGCATTGTGCTGGCGCCGGACGGGACAGGGCCGGGCACTCGCCCACACAATGGGGGAGATAATAGGTCTGGCTATGGGGTCTGGTGGGGGCTGCCCAGGGGATAGTGAGGGGTCCTGGCCATGCTCATCCAGCACAAGCCAATGCCACAGCTCCCCATAGGAGCGGGCAGGAGGAACGGCCCTGCCCTGTGCTCCCCGTCACCTGGCTTTTCTGGCTCCCTGCCAAGGAAGGGAGAAGCCAGGATGGGGACAAAGCATCACTTCACGCACTTGCCTGCAGGGATCTCTTCCTCCCAGCTCTGCCTGGCTTGGGGCTCCCCCAGGACAGCTCATTAGGATCATCTGTGAGAAAGCCTAATGAGAGATTAGCCCCAGGCAGGCCCAGCTCTGGGAGAGCCCCTTTTGCAGGGGATCCCTTTGGAGGCCTTTGGGGAAGGTTCCTCCTGGAGAGGGGTGAGGGCAGCTGAGGGCTGGCTGGGATGAGGCAGCAAGCAGAGCACAGTCCCTGTGTCACATCCCCACACCACTGGCCCCACAGCACTGGGGACACCATGGAGCACCAGGGCCCAGGGGAATGGTGGGGCTGGCCTGGCCAAAGAGGAATTTCTTCTTTCAGGACTTTCCCATGGAAGACTTGCCTTTCCCAGGGCTGTCTGGCCAGGCTCCAGGAGGAGACAGATATCCCAGCTCCCATCGTGGGGAGACACAGAGCCCTCCGGAAACACGGCGAGCAGCCCTTGTGCTCCTGCTCTTGCCCAGGGCTGCAGGGTGAGCAGAGGCAGGGAAGGTTCCGGCTGCTGGGGACACAGGGCTGGGCTCCCTGCAGCTCCCGGTCCCTCCCGAGGGCTCTCCCCAGCAGCCGCGCCGCGGGGTACGAGCCGTGGGGGGATTCCATCACCTGCCCCTGCAAGGCCAGAGGAAGAGTGAGCCACAGCATCCTGGAGCGGAGCCTGAGTGGGGCCGGGGGGTTTTCCGGAGCGGATGCAGCCAAATGAGCCATTGTTCCCGCCTGGGCTGCGAGCACTGGGCAGGGGCGTCCTGAGGGGACCCGAGGTAAGGCTGCTGGCAGTGCCCAGCAGGACTGTGCTGCCCGCCTTGCCCCGGCTGTCGGGGCTGCCCCACGGCCCTGGATCTGCAGGGGAGGGCACCCTGGGAATGGGCCCCGCTGCTCAGGCAGCTGGGAGCACACTGGGAGCGCTGGAGGGAGTGATGCCAGCAGGACCCACACTCCAGAAATTCCCTCAGGGTGTGCCCAAGGAGCAAGGGAGGCAAGGGAACGTGCTGGGGCTGGGGAAGCCCCCCTGGCACGCTGGGCTCCAGAGAACCCCTCAAGCACTGGGACACCCAGCCCGGGAGTTACTCCCTCTCTCCCGGTGCTTCCAGATAAATCCAGAAGGACTCAGCACCTGCGAGGCAGTGCTGGAGCTGGCGTCCTCTGGCTGCTGTTTTTCTGGGATGCGCGGTGAGCTCAGCAGCGGGAAGGCAGCTCGGAGCCGTGATGCAGCAGCCCCGTGGTCGGGCTCGGTGCCAGCAGCCGGTGCTGCACAGCCCTGGGTCTCCGTGCAGGGCAGAGCTGCAGGAGTCACACACCTCACGGGCTCTGTGCCCTCAGGGTGGGCTCTGGTGGTCCCAGGTAGCAGCAGAGCTTTGTGTGCCCTGTGCTCAGTGAGGCTGATGAGGGGAGGGGGCTCACAAGCGGGGTACCCCCTGTCCTGAGCTGCCAGAGCTGCCACGGGCACAGCTGGGAGCGCAGTGGCATCATCCCAGACCTCCATCAAGTGCATAAACAGCTGGGGGGACTGTCCTTGAGAGGAGGGGTCCCACCCACAGCCCAGCTGCCAGGCACCTTGGCAGGGGCCTCCGTGCCCCTGCAGAGCCCCGGGAAGGGTTTCCATCCAAAGCCCCACTCTACTCCAGCCAAATCACTGTCCCGACCTGAACTGCTACCAGGTGTTCCCAGCCCCCTGCACCCCTCCTCGCCCTGTGCTGGGGTGCCTGAGCCCTGTGCCTCTCTCCTGCAGGCCTGGACGCCCTGCAGCTGGACATCCTACCGGAATGGGAGCAGGCACAGCTCCCCTGCATCCCACGGAGCACAGAGAAACTCTGCTACGGAGCCACGACCTCTGAACGCTGCACCCCCAGCCCGGCACGGAGGAGCCCACCGGGGTGCCCCGGGCATGGCAGGGGCTTGGCAGGCACCGGGAGCGGGGAGGGTGAGGCAGGTGCACAGCTGGAGGCAGGGAACGAGTGGAGCACGCCCAGCCCTTGGCTCGGCTCTCTTTTCATTCTCCTGTTTGGTAAAGCAATGAGAAATCCAAACATTACCATAAATGCTGAAAGCATCCTGACTCCGTCACTGGCGTGTACTCCCTGGGGATCCAGGCGCCGGCTGCCACAGGGCTGGCGGGGGCCAGACAGCAGGACAGAGCCCAGGCAAGGACAGACAGACACGGATGTGCCACCCCGGCTCCTGCCCCGCTCAGGGTGTTACAGGGAGGCAGCTGCAGGAAGGTGACCCCAGCTCCCTTTGGAGCCTCGCTGCCCGGGGTGTGGTGCTTCCCTCCTTGGCCGCACACTGGCCGGAGCCTCCTGGGCTGCACACGGCTTTCCCATGGGTCATCACCCACTGCACTTGCCCTCTCCTTCCTTAAAAAGCCTCGGGCTTCAGGGCTGGATTTTCCTGAACTTGACATCACCATCAAGGCGGCAGGGCTGGACCATCCCCTGGGGCACGGCGGAGCAAAGGCCAGAGGTTTTGACAGCCCCACGCCCTGGCTGGGAGCCAGCAGGGAGGGCAGGACCTGTTCCAGGGCTGTAACCTTGGTCTGAGCCACGGCCATGGCTTTATTTTCGAACCTCCTGCAGGAAACTGCTTGGCCGGATGACCCTGGGCTGATCCTGAACCAAACAGGCCCTGGGGATCCTGCTGGCAAGTGCACACCTTCCCTGTGCCAGGGCTGAGGCTGGCACAAACTCATCTCATGCACGGACACTGAAGGTGGTGGGTGCCTCCTGCACCGTTTGGAACCAGGATGAGGGGGCTGATATCAAACCCTGTCCATCCCGTGCACTGTGCCTGCCGTGTCCTGGCTCCTGAACCCAATCCCATCACTCCATCCCTTGTCCCAAGTCCCTCTCCAGCTCTCCTGGAGCCCCTTTAGGTACTGGAAGGGGCTCCAAAGTCTCCTCCTTCTTCTCTTTTCCAAGCTGGACACTCCCAGCTCTCCCAGCCTGTCTCCAGAGCAGAGCTGCTGCATCCCCCTGAGCACCCCTGTGCCCTCCTCTGGGAGCGATGGGACAAGGGGGAATGGCTTCCCACTAACAGGGGCAGGGTTAGATGGGACATTGGGAAGAAATTCTTCCCTGTGAGGGTGGTGAGACCCTGGCACAGGTTGCCCAGAGAAGCTGTGGGTGCCCCATCCCTGCAAGCGTCAGAGGCCAGGTTGGACAGAGCTTGGAGCAACGTGGGATAGTGGAAAGTGTCCCTGCACCCTGAGCTTTTCGTCTTACCGTAGTGGTCAGGCAGATCCACTTCCACAAAGAGACAGGGAATTACCTCGACATTCTTCGTTCCGCAATTAAAAAACTGCGAAAACCGACGTCGCGCGTGGGGAAGCGGAGCGGTCCGGACTAACGGGAGCTGCTGGCCCTTTAAATGAACGGCAGTGGGCGCGGCCAAGCTCGCGCCGCTGCTGGAAGCCACGCCCCCTCCGCGTCCTGCGAACCGACCAATGGGAAGCGAGTTCAGGCGGAGCCCCCGCCGCTGATTGGCCCCGCGCCGCACGGCGGCGGGTGCCAAGATGGCTGCGCCCAGCGCGGAGGGGCCCCGCGGCTGAGCCGCCGTACGGGCCCCGCGGGGACCATGGACGTGCTGTTCGCGCTGCTCCGCGGGCTGCGCCTGCTCGTCGACCTGCTGCTGCTGGTGCTCGACCTCAACTTCTTCCTGGTGTCCTCGCTGGTGTCCGCGCTGCTGTGGCTGCTGGCCGCGGCCTCCAGCCTGCCCGCGGCCGCGGCCGCCGCGGCGCTGGCGTGCTGGGATGCGCTGGTGCTGGTGCGGGGGTGCTGCGGGGCCATGGAGGGCATGCGGGCGGCCGGGCACCTGGTGTCGCACCTGGCGCTGCGGGGCCGCGAGCTGGCGCAGCGCGGGCTGGGCGCCGTGCTGGGCTGCGGGCAGGCGCTGGGCCGGCAGCTGTGCGAGGCGCTGGCCATCGGCACCAGCCTGCTGATGTACCTGGTCAACAGCCTGGTCAACGTGTGTCTCATCGGCACCCAGAACCTCTTCACGCTGCTCGCCGCCCTCTGGGACTCGCTGGCCGGGCCCGTCCTTAGGGTCACGGACCTGCTGGCCGCGTTCCTGGCGCACGTGTCCAGCGGCGCCATCGCCGTGTCCATCCTGCTGTGGTCGCCGTGCCAGATGGCCTTCGAGCTGCTCTGCTCCGCCACCAACCTCTTCATCAGCGTCTTCTTTGTCAATGTCTACGGCCTGGGCTTGCTGCTGCTCATCGTGGTGGTCAGCGCCTTCGTGTTCAACCCCGGGCTGCTGTGGACGCTGACGGGATACCTGCTGGGCTACTTCCACACGCTGCCCTCCTTCCGCCGCCTGCAGCGGGACGTGTGGCGGCTCTACCAGGTGGCCGTGCTGACCCTGGGCGTGGCCATGACCTCCCAGCCCTGGCGCAGGCTGGTGGACTGGATCCTGCAGGTGACCGACTGGAGCCTGCAGGTGACCAACTGGAGCTGGGGAGGAGGCAGGATGGTGAACCAGGGGAGTGACCAGCGACGGGCTGTGGCTGCCCCCAGAGCCCCGGCCCCCGGCAGGGTGACCCCGGGCCAGCTGCCGGCCGAGCAGGAGGAGCAGCTGGGTGCAGAGCAGGGGCCGCAGCCACGGCCTGCTCTGAGCCGTGCTGGGGCAGGACAACGTCACCAGACATCCAGGGAGGAACCAGGCACGTCCTGGTGGAAAGCTCCGAGGAAGCAGCAGCTGAACGCGACAGCCGGGAATGCTGAGGGAACCCCCGACAACGACCCCTGGGTGCTGCTGAAAGAACAAGAGGAGCGTAAGAAATGTGTCATCTGCCAGGACCAGACCAAGACAGTCCTGCTGCTGCCCTGCAGGCACCTGTGCCTGTGCCAGGAGTGCACAGAAGTGCTCCTGCAGCAGGACATCTACCAGCGCAACTGCCCCCTGTGCCGCCAGATGATCCTGCAGACCCTCAACGTGTACCTGTGAGCCCACGGGGGGCTTGGGCTGTTTTCCCAGGAGGTCAAGGGCACCCCTGTCTGCACTTCCCAGGGCTGCCAGGAGCAGTTTCCAAAGAACTGTGGATGGTGCTGGAAGGGCAGAACACTGTGGGGTGTCTGCTGGTCACATTTGCTGCGTAACTAATTGTAGCTCTTGCTAGCAAGCACAATACTGATCTCTGCAGCAGGCTGGAAGAGTTACCTGTTGTTTTCTTTGACAACTTTTGCTGTTTCAAGGCCTCTTGGTTGCGTTGAGCCTGCAGCAGCCTGAGATCCAAAGCAGAGCACAGAAAACTGCTCTGCTCCCTCCTAGCCAAAGCTGATGGAAAGGTTAAAGGCTGTGTCCTCCTGGGAGTCACAGGGGCTGGTGCAAGGCAAGGGAGGTTTTTCCCCCAAGGTTTCACTATGAAACTGCCTGGCAGGCTGCATCCAGGCTTCTGTTTCCTCCTCCCACCATCAAAGGGGAGGAGCTCCCTGGGAAAAGGGAAGAGTGCCCTGTTTGCAAGGCCTGGGGAGAGCAAGGAGCACACTCGAGTTTTTTAGTCTTTGCTGAACCTGGCTCTCAGCTAGACAACAGGGTTGCTGGGGTACTTCATCACCCCCGTGGCTTTGCTTTCTGAGGGCTCTCCCTTGCCAGGCCAGCGTGGAGCTGTGATGAACTCGGGCTCCCTGCAGAGCTCAGCGTTGCTGCTGCTTCCACGCATCACCTATGCAAGCCTAGCGAGCACACGTCAGGTTACCTGCACGGGGAGGCTGGGGGGAGTCACTCCTTCTGCAGGGCTGGTGGTGCTGCTTGGGGATCCCCAGAAGTGGCCACCCAGCCAGTGCTCCCAGCCCTGGCAGCAGCAGCAGCCCAGGTTTGAGCCAAGGCTGGAGAATCCAAGCCCCACACATGGCTCAGAGTGCCATGAAACAGGGAGGGTCACTCCAGAGCTTGCTGGCTCCTTCCCAGGCTGGGCTGGCTAGAGGGAAGAACTCTTTGGGAGGAGAGGGAGCACCCCAAAGCTCCTGGGAGCTCGCAGACATTCCAGCTCCAGGCACAGTTTCTGCACATCCATGCTGTGGATCTGCAGTTGTGTGCATGGAGCAGTACCAGGACCACGGATCTCTTGGATTAGGGCAGGGCTGGACTGTTGTTTTGTCTTCTTATCTGTCACCAATGTAGCTACTTACATTCACAGGCGTCCCCTGAAGTCTGACGAGGGCATCCCATCCTGGCTGGGGGAGGCCTGAGGTGGCTCATCCCAGCTTGGGGAACCAGCACCATTCCAAGAAATTGCTGGGCTACAGGAGGGTCTTGCACTAAAAAGCTTTTCCTTTTCCAGCTGCTTGCCTGAGGTCAGCCACACGCCACAGCCAATTTTGGCTGGAGCCAGACTGGAGAGAGTCTTGACTCTGGACTGCAAGCCAAGAGCTTGAGGGCAGCTGGCATGGTTTTCCTTCTATTTTCCTTCTTGATTAGCAATTTAAGCCAAAACAGAGGCAGCAGAGAGGCCAGGCCATGCTGGAAGATGCCTCTGAGCTGTAAAGCTGAGCTGTGGCAAGGAACTATCTTCCTGTTGAGAGGCTTTGCTCGGAAAAGCACTGCCAGGGCTGGTTGTTCCCACATTTCCTGGGAGCTGGAAGGTTTCCCTGGGTCCAGCCAGGCTTCTGAGCACTAATGGGTGGTGGAAGGGCTGTCAGCTGCTTCCACTTCACTTCAAAGAGATGCAAAGCTCCCCATGGCTCAGCCTCTTGTCCCTGTGCCTCCCCACACACCTCCCTTGTTACTGTTGGCTCTCTCCAGCCACCAACACTTGGGAGCAGCCAAACCCTCGCCAGAGCAGTGAGCGTGACCCCAGGCTCTGGCTTGTCCCAGGCACTTGCAGAGGAGTCAGGGACCTGCACCTGGAGCCACTCAGGAGTGGGATTGTGGCCGTGCTTCTGGCCACAGGCAGCAGCATTCCCTCGGGACCAGCTCGTGGATCAGGGGGTGCAACGTTCCCTCCATGAGTTACAGGGTGGGGGGGGAAAGGAGACCTCCCCAAAACTGCAGTTTTGTTCCCTCAACCCCTTTTTTTATTACTATTATTATTATTATTATAGCAGTCACGCTTGTTTGTTTAGGGCCTGTTTGCTGTTTATAAGAGAAGGCTTTGCCTTAAGTTTAACTCTTTGCACTATGGACTAGATACTGAGCAGATTAAAATCTCCTTTACCAAAAGCTGGGTGCTGCCTTGTTCTTGGGAAGGTTTTTAGGGGGGAAAATGTGTGTTTGTGTCTCCTCTATCCACCCCTGGACTCCAGGGGAAGCCCACGAAGGGTCAACACCACCTGCAAATCCCGGGGTGTTTGCTCCCAGAAAAGCAGTGCTGTGGGATACCCTGCAGCCAGGCTGCTGCACAGGGAAAATCCAGCACCCAGGAGATGAATTTACACCCAAACCCACTCTGGGTGGGCTTTTCAGAGCTGGCAGCCCCCAACTCCTGCTCTGCCAACCCATGGTGAGAGGAGATGGTTGTGGATATGCCACACCAGGGGACAGGGAGGAGGGGCTGGGGTTTCCCAGCATGTTCCAGGCTGGCAGGAACATGCTGGGACATGTTCATTCCTGTTCCTGCACGTGTCTGATGCCTCAGTGTCCTGTGTCAGACTGTCCCCAGCACCGGGATGGGTCCTGTCTTGCAGAAAGGCTGTGGCAGGCTCAGGGTTGCCGTGAGCAGATGCATTTGCTGCACAAGGAGCTGCTCCCTGGCTTGGATCTGAGCTCCTGGCAGGTTGCTTTGTGCTTTTAAGCACTCTCTGCTTCCCCAGCATCCTTGTAAATTGTTTGGAAAAACGTCTCAGGACCCTGATGGGCAGAGACTCCAGGAGTCCTGGCTTGCCCTGCCCTGGCAGGGCCGTGCCAGCAAAGTGGCTCATTTTAATCAGGATGGAGACCAAGAGAGGGGAGATGGGAGCTGCTGGGAGGCCAGAAAGGGGCCAGATCTGCTCAGGCACGGGGAGGAGGGCAGTGCTGGCAGCCCTGTGGGGACCTGGCTGCACATGGGTGACAACTGGGCAAACTGAGGCACTTCTCTTGCTCCCAGGGTGTGACCTGAGGCTGGCTGGGCACTTGGGGAGGCTGCAGAGGGGGCAGGAGGGTGGGATCAGCAGGGGAATGTCTGCCATGCCCTGCACAGGCAGGATGCTCCCAGCCCAGCCCCCCCAGCAGGGGATGGGAAGGGTGCTTGGCCACCTCAGGCCACTGCGGCCGAGCTTTCCCAGAGAGGACAGGATGTGCAGGACACAGCCCTCCCCCGGGAGCCATCCTGCACACACTTGGCTCCATCTCTGCTCAAGCAGCCAGCAATTGCAGGAGGAAAATGCAACCACCCCCCTGCTAATGGACAAGGTCCGTGAGCCCTGCCTGCCCTGGCAGCGGGTGCTTGGTGCAGGGCTTCGCTGCCTGGGCAGCAGCATCGCTCGCAGACCACTCCAGGGCACGGGATCTGCAGCCCTCGGGGTATCCCCTGCTCCAGAACGTGCTTGGGAGCCTCCCACACGAGCCAAGCGGGCTGCTCTCAGCTCAGCAAAGCGCCAAGACCCTTCCCCAAGGAGGGAGGAGCACGATGCTGCCGGGTGACCCCAGTTTAGGAGCACTGCGGTGGTCGGCACTGGCAGCCCGCTGAAAGCAGGAGCCCTCAGGCGCTGGGAAAATCCCTTTGTCAGCCCAGCTGCAACTCCCCCGCCCTAATGAGCGGCTCGTCGCAGCCTGGGGACAAGAGGCACGGTCTGCCTGACAGCAGGGAGCGGGCGGGACAGGCGGGAGCGCAGATGTGGCACAGCAGGAGCGGGGAATGATACCCGGCCGGGAGGGAGGGAGCAGGTGAGGATCAGCAGCGGAACCACGGGGGGCCTTTGGGCTGCTCCCGGCACCAGCTTGGCTCTCTCATTAGTGACCCAGCACTCATCAGCTGCCTGGATGCAGCAGCGATCCCGGTGTCTCGCAGCCTCAGGGACACGGAGGGGCTGAGGCTGGCGGGAACATCGAGGTCAGGCAGCCTAGAGCAGCTTGCCCAGTCCTGGGGACAGTGGGGCTCCCAATATCCCCGTGGAAGGAAACTCTGCTGCCCCTGGGAGCAGCCCGTGCCAGGCTTTGATCAGCACAGACAAGCTGCCACCTCCCATCCCTGCTCCTTGGGATGGACTCGAGTTTGGAGGAACAGACCCTTCATCCTCTTGGACACCTCTCCAGCACATGGGATTCTCCCAAGGACATCGCTGAAGGAGCCAGTGTCTGCTCTCCTAAAATCCAGGCTTGTGGTCCTTTTCTTGCTCACTCCACCCCCACATGAGCAAGGACTTTCCCCTCTCCTGCCCATTCCCAGGTTAAAGGGCTCCTTACCAGGTCAGCAGTCCTGAAGATGTCTGGGAGTGTTCCCTGCACCTCGTCAGCGATGAGGCCTCTGAACCTGGGCCATAGCCAAACTTTGGGCAGAGCAGGAGCCATCCTGCTGCTGCCAGGAGTCACCAGGACACCCTTCACCTCTGGGGGCATTTCCACGCTCTGGCACCATAAGCACTGTGCAGCTGTAGGGTCTCAGAGATGATCCAGCTGATCTCTTTAATGCCCTCTCTGGTGCCTGCTGACCTCAGATGCCAAGGACACGAGTGCTGCTCTGGAAAGAGGTGCTGACATTTATTTTTGTTTCTAAAAACTCACAAACCAACCACAAAAACCTCAAAAGAAACAACAAAACAACCCAAATGCTGCCTCTGTCAGCTGTATCACAGCACCTGTGGCCTCAGCCTGGCTCTTATATAGGCTTCTCACTTGCCCTGGCTGAGGGATGCTGGCCCCTCCCTAACCTGGCCTCAGCTGGAACAGGGCCTCCAAGCTCTCCTTCCTCAGGGGGAAGCTGGCAGAGCTCATCAAAAGCAGCTGGAGCTCACTGGAAACCTGTCAAAGTCTCCTGTGGCTCTCCTTCCCTTTCCCTTATCCTTTCCTTTCCCTCTTTCTCATCCTCCCTAGGCAGCAGCAGGCACCCCCACGTTCTCACAGAGCTCCCCCGATCCCAGACAAAGTGTCCACACGACCAAGAGCATCCCATAGGAAGCAGAGCCCAGAAAATGCTGTGCCAAGTGCTGCGGCTGCCTCTGCTGTCCGTGCTCCCCCACATCGTGACAGCGACCAGGGAATGCTCCCAGCCCCCACACACTTCATGCAGAAAATTCCCTTTCCTCCTCCCAGAACAGCCATCGATCTGCTCTGCGGCGTTGTTTGCCCCCTGGGCAGCTCTGCTTACAGAAAAAGCCATCTCCAACCCAAACAGAGGCTTCCGCTGCAACCCAACCCCGGGGCTGGCTGAGGGGCCTGCAGGGTGGCTCCAGCACAGCCCCTTGCACCCCAAAGGGGCCCGAGGTGTCACCCCTGCTCCCAGCACCTCCACAGGCCCCCACGAGTTGGGGGTGGCCCAGGCAGGTTGCGCTGATGTGCCCATGGTCCCCGGTCCCGGAGTGGGGGTTTCCCTTGGGGGTGCCGCTGGCCCTGTACAGGGGTGCCCAGGTGTGCCCACGGCTGCTGCAGCTCCCAGGTGAGCAGGGACACGGGGTTTGGGCACAGCCGTAGTCCTGGGGGTCCATCCGGCACGGATGGGGGGCAGGGGGGGATCCGGGGCAGAGGAGGGGTGGCTGCCCAGCTGTGTACGGGGGTCCTGGGCTGGGGAGCGCTGCGAGGTCCCGCTGGCACGGCCAGGAGAAGAGCCGGGCCCAGCTGGCACCCTACGGCCGGGCAGGGCTGCGTCCCAAGTCCTTTAAGGGGGTTCGGCCACTGGCCAAGAGCCCCCTCCCCGGCTAGGACCCTCCCCTAGGGTCCCTAGGGACCTATTTTGGGCAAGGAATGAGGAAGCTCTTCATTCCCCCGCTAAAAATAGAGACCTTTCCCAGCGGCGGGTCACGGCGTTCACACTGGGGCGGGGGGCGGGCACGGGGGGGCTCCGCAAGCCCCGTTCGGGGACGGACGGGCCACCCCCGGGACTCGTGGCTCTGCTCGCCCCGGGCAATCCGCTCCCCGCGGGGTGGCCCTGACAGCATCGGGACCCTCCCATCCAGCGAGAGTCGGTCCTCGGGGGGACCCCGAGGGTGCTCCCGCCGCGCTCCTCGCTCCCGAGCCTTGGGGAGGTGCCGGGGGCTGTCGCAGAGCTGCGCTCGTGGCCCAAGGACGCCAATGCCACCATCTAGCGGCTCCCGCTGGTCCTGCGGGCACATCCCGACGCGGTGGCCCCGGGCCGGTGTCCTCCCCGGCAGGGCTGCGCAGCCCCCGCAGCCCTCGGGGCTCCCGCACCGCCGAGGGTCCCACGGGGGCACAGGCAGGCGGCACACGCGTGGCTGAGCAGCCCTTTATTGAGGGGAGGGATGGGGCAGGACCCGTGGTTCGGGCTCCTGGCCCCGCAGCCCGGCTTGCCCTGCCCCGGGGAGCAGCGGGGAGCGCGCACCGTAGTGCGGAAGAACAGCGAGCTGCTCAGCAGCGCTGCTCCAGGGTTGCTCCCACGGCACGGGGGACGTTTCTCCGCCCTGAGCAGGGCGGGGATCCCGGTGCCCCGGCTCCCACCACGCTGGTGGCTGGGAAGGGGCACATGCCCGGCCCCACCCGCAGCCGAGGGCGAGCTCAGGCGAACACGGCGGAGTTCTGCCAGTAGGAGTAGACGAGGAAGCCGGTGAAGGTGCTGTCCGTCTTGACGCTGGCGTAGAAGCCGATGTAGTCCCCCACGCCCACCTGCACCCACACCTCGTCCTCGGGCTCCAGGCGGACCAGGGTGCCCCCCGAGAGCGAGGTGGGCTTGGGCCAGTTGCCGTAGTACTGGAAGAAGGAGGCGATGGAGTGGCCGTTCTTCATGATGTCGAACTGCAGGCTGGTGCGGTACACGGTGGCGTGCACGGCGAAGTAGTACAGGCCGGGCACCTCGCAGGTGAACTTGCCCGTGGTGGGGTCGTAGTGGCCCTGCTCGTTGATGAGCACCACGTCGAAGAGGATAGGCTGGTCAGCCAGGGGAGGGCTGCGGGACTCGGAGCGCTTGGCGCTGAAGGCCGAGCGAGGGGCCACGGCGCACTCACCCTGAGCCCCCTTCTCACCGTGCAGCCCGTCCACACCGGGGCTGCCCATCTCCCCGCGGGGACCGGGCACTCCTGGGGCAGGCAGGAGGGGACAGGGTTACCTCTAAGTCGCCGACACAGCTCCTCCACCCCTCCTGCCCAATCCCAGTCCCACCAGGGATTCCCTGCCAGGGCCAGGGCATTGCATGGGGAAGCAACACAAATGGGGAGGGCTGGGTGCACGAGGTAATTTAGCTCAGCATCAACAAATCGTTGGAGAAAACTTCAAAGGCTGGGAGAAAGCCCAGCTCAGGAGCCATCGCAGGGATGATGAAACCCTATTCCTGGTGATCTCTCCTAAAGCAGGGCTGGAAGAGAGGGGTGGCATCAGGGATGGGGGCAAATGCAGCTTTGCCAGTGACAGGGAGCTGCTGCCCTTTACAGGAGCACAGGGGCACCACAGGCAGGGCCAGAGGGGTGGTGGTGGCATGGGAGGGGCACTTCTGCAGGACCCACTCTCAGTTTGGCAATCTGTGCCAGCATGCAGGACTCCCCCCCTGGCATGAGGGCATTCCCCATGGGCAGGGAATGGCAGATCCCCCTCCCCAGCTGGGATCTCTCCTTGCTTACCAGGAGGGCCCATCTCGCCCTTCTCCCCTGGCATCCCCGTGGCCCCATCCCGGCCATCTCGTCCGTCTCTGCCTGGCAAACCCTGGCCCCCGTGCAAGCCTGGGGTCCCCGGGATGCCTGGCTGCCCTGAGCACAGCCCAGGGATCTTGTTGTCTTCAATCTGCAAGGACCTGGTGATGAGCCCGAGGAGGAAGAGGAGGAAGAGCTGCGTCATCTTGTCCTGGAGGGGCTGGAAGGGGGCAGAGAAGGATCACAGCTCTGGGGACCGCAGTGAAGAGGGTTGGGAGCGCTTGGCAGGGAGTGCCAGGGGGTCAGCAGGGGACATTCCCCTCTTCTCTTCCCTTTACAATTTGGGCTGCTCCCCTCAGCGAGGCCCCAGTGCTGTCTGCACCTGCCACAGCATCCCCGTGGCCCGGGTGCCATCGCACCACCCTGCAGCCCCCGGGACAGCTCAGGATGTGTGTGCGGTGTGGCTGTAGGGCCAGGGACTGTGCCAGTGGCTTTGTTTGTGGCTGGGGGCTCTTTGGGGTGGGCACTGCCCTATCGTGCCCAGCGATGGGGGAACGGGCAGGGGGATTTAGGGCTGTCAGCTGCTGAGCTGTGAGCGTGCCTGGGGTGGGGTTGTTGCCTCTGGGGGGTGCGTGGTGGGGCGGCAGCTCGGGGAACGCGGGGCTGTGCCGTGGCCCTGCCCTTGGCAGCATCCCGGCTGCCGGCGGCTCCGCTCCAGCCCCGGCCGGCTCCCCGGGGCACCGCTGCCCGCGGCTGCAGCATCCCCGGCCGTGCCGGACCACCCCTCCGCCGGGACCACCCCCCTGCCCGGGCTGCCCTCAGCCCTTCTCACAGCAGCGCAACGAGGGCTGAGCCCCAGGGCCAGCGCTGGCCCCCTCCCCGTGGCCTTGACCCAGAAAAGCTGCTCTCTTCCCTCTCCACGACGGCAACAAAGAGGAAAAGGAGGAGAAAAGCGTCTCTCCTCCGCCCAGGCGCCGGAGCCAGGAAGGCAGGGAGTCCCAGCTGCCCCCGGCTGGTTATCCCCACTCACTGTGATCCCGCGGTTCCTGTCCCGGGACCTCGCTGCTCGCCGCTGTGGAAGGGCTGAGGCTCTTCCTGGCCACTTCGCTCTGACGAAGGCCCTAAGAGAGGCAGCCTCTCCACCCCCCCTCCTCCCCACGTCTCTCCTCCCAAACTCCAAAGGAAATCAAGGGCCTTGGCAGCCAAAAGCTACAAGACAAGGGGAAAAAGAAAAATAATCCCATGATGTCGGAAGTGCTGTAAGCAGGGGGAAGGGAGAGCTCTGCAAACAGCCTGGCTGAGGGAGAGGAGGCACTGGCTGTGAACCACCTCAGCTGGGCACGGCTGGGCACGTGGGCAGCAGGATGGAGGGCAGGAAAACAGGGAAAACAGGCAGCAGAGGGAAAGGAAACAAGATAAAAGCTGAGGGAGGGAAATCCAGCAAGGCAGAGAGAGATGGAGGGGCAGAAAGAAGAGGGAGCTCTCAGGCTGTGCGGGTGCCCTGACTGGCAGCAGAGCTGAGGCAAAGGGGATGGCAGAGCACAGCCAGCCTGGCAGTGCCAGCCCTGGGAGCATACAGGGGAAGCCGCAGGATCCATCTGGGCAGTCCCAGCACGTTGGGCTGAGCGTGCAGGGCAGGTGGAAGTGCAGGCAGAGCAGCGCTGTGCCCGTGCCAGGAGGCAGGGCTGGCCCCAGGGAGTGCGGAGAACGTGGTGAAGCTTTCGAGGCACTTCCAGCTCGCCTTTAACTTGTTCCAGCGCCGGGTGCGTCCAAGGGACACAGTGACACGCTGGCCAGCGGGGCGGGCCTGTGGCTGGGGATGTCCCCATGCCCGGCAGCAGCTGGGACATGCAGGGAGCGAAGGAGCTGGGTGGGCTCAAAGCCCCAGAGCTGCGTGGGAGTGGCAGTGCTGTTCTGGGTACAGGGGCAGAGCCGTGCTGGCATGAGTGGGTCTTGCTCTCAGTGACCCCAGCCAGGCTGGGGACTTCCCCACACGCTCAGGGCAGCGGGAAGCACGGTGGCACTGCTGGCTCTCTCCTCCCTGTGCCTGCAGTGGAGCAGGTGACATTGCTGGCTGATCCTCTCTGACCTGGATGCCCGGGGCCAGGCTGGGTGCTGGCAGGGAACTGCCTGTCTCCTCTCTCCCAAGGTGTGAAGGGACTGTTGTTTTTGGCCAGCTGGACACTGGTTTGTGGCCACGGGTGTTGCCAGGCCTGTGGCCACCAGGGTGGCCTCCAGCCAGCACAGCCAGCAGGGCCACAGCTCTTGGTGGGGCAGGTGGGTCCCTTCCCTGCACCATGAGGTCACCAACTGGACCCCCTCTGAGACCCATCCATCTCCCTGGGACCCTGCAAGCCTCCAGCCCTGTGAGGGCACAGCCAGCTCTCCCCTGTGCCCCTCCATCCCTGCTCAGATCCCCCACCCCATCCCTGGCTTCCCTCCCTCGGCCCATGCCTCAGTTTCCCCTAGGATCTGGCAGCATCCACACACAGTTCCCTCCCCCCAGATGAGTCACCTGCTCCACTGGGTTTGTCAGCTGCTCACACTGTTTATTCTGCTGGCTTTGGGGCTGTGGGACACGGGCAGCCCTGGGCTCTTGTGCCTGCAAGCCTGGCTCACCTCTGCCCAGCCTTGCTCCGTTTGGGGAGCATTCGCCCTTTCCCTGGTGCCCCCAGCACAGCCCCTCCGGCACGAGCCTTTCCCTGTGGGATATGTCACCTGCTCTCTCGGAATTTGGAGCTGTGGGCAAGCCCGTGGTATCCAGGCACCGAACCAAGCACTGGGCAGCGGGGCTGACCCGGCGCAGGTGAGGGGCCACCCCAGCAGCTGGGTATTTACAACAGGAAGAGCACGGGAGGGACATTTGGGGTGGGGAGGGTGGCTTCAGCCCCTGCTCCTCTCCTCTTGCCGGCTCAGGGCTGGAAGCACTCTACGGGGTCGTTGGAGTCGGGCAGGATGTTGCAGTTGATGGGCCAGAGGATGCCGAGGAGGCCGAGGGACTGCTGGCAGCGCAGCTCGGCCGCCAGGCACACGGCCCGGCAGGGCTGCAGCACCCCGCCGTCCGGGGTGCACTTGGGCACGAAGAGGCTGCAGATGAGCAGGCGGAGGTGCTGGTAACACGCCAGCTCCATCAGCGTCTGCGGGACAGCGGGAACAGCGGCGTGAGCCCGGTGGGGTGTGGCGAGGGCAGCCCCGAGGGCAGCCCCGGGCAGCTCACCTGGTAGTCCTGCAGCACCTCGGCGGCTCCCTCCTGGTCTGGGATGGCCAGCCAGATGTTGGGGAAGGAGGTGGCGTTGTAGCCCAGCCCCAGGCACATCTCCACTTCCACGGGCTCGCAGACAGACCCTGCCACAGGGAGAGGGGATTCACCCGTGCCAGCGACAGTGCTGCCCACCGGGACCGGCTCAGGGGGGACCGGGTGCTGGGTGGGGCACCCAGGGGTGGCACTCACCGAAGGCCGGGTAGGACACCCCGGTGCAGTTGAGCTCGTCAGTGCCGTCGGGGCAGTCGTGCCAGCCGTCACACACGGACTCCAGCGCCTGGCACTCGCCATTCCCACAGGAAAACTCCGCGGGGCTGCAGGTCTCTGGGAGGTGAGAGGGCAGGGCATGGCTGGCAGTCAGCCTGCTGACCACCCCTGTCTGCTCTTGGTCACTGGCTAGGGGATTTGGCAGGTCCAGCTTGGGGAGATCCCAAATTCCCTGGGTTATTTGGGGGCAGGCCTCAGGTCATGGATCACGCCTGTGTGCAGGTGAGCCCTTCCAGGTCACACCCCATGGCTATTGGGTTATAGGGTAAACCAGGTGAGAAGGGACCCCGGGGGCCCGTGGCCCAACCTCTTGCTCCAAGCAGCGTCAGCTGTGGAACAAGAGCTGTTTTTCCCAGGTTTTTATCCAGCCTTGCCTTGTAGCCCCCCAAGGACGGCGGTAGCACAGCCCCCCTGGGCAGCATGTGCCCCCCCTTGGCTACCTACTCTCTGTGGCATTGCGGGCGTGGTAGGTGGCAAAGAACCCATCATCTGCTACTCCCTCATCTGCCACGAAGAGGACGGTCATGACATGCCGTGAGGAGGTCAGGGTGGGTGGCAGCTGGTGGCCACAGAACCTGCCGAAGTCATGGGACGAGGGATGGGGTCAGGGGGCTGACCAGCACCTCCCCAAACCCTGCCTTCTGGCGGCTCCTCCCCACCAGCCAGCCCCGTGCCTCAGTTTCCCCAGCTGAGCCATGACATCGGTGTCCCCAGGGTGGCGCAGCAGGGCTGGGGGTGTCGGGGATGCCTGTACCTGCCCATGAGGCTGGCAGCCCCCGTGCCCGCGCTGTCGTGCACCTCCACGAAGTCGAAGCTGCAGTCCCCGTGCGACTCCAGGCTGAAGTTGTGGAAGTGCAGGTCGATGACGTGGCCCAGGGGCACCGAGATCTGCCAGAGGCACAGCTGCGGGGCGGGGGAGCAGCCGGCGACACCCGTGAAGCTGGGCAGGGGCACCCCCCAGCTCTCCCCGGGGGGAGGTTGCCTTCCTCCCTACCCCCCTCGCCCTCACCGTGCTCGCACAGCACCCCTTCTCTCACCTGCTGGTGCGGGTACGGCTGGGGGTGGTTTGGGGTGGACAAGTGTCCCTCCAAGGCGGTCAGCGGCCCCCCACACTCTGGAGGGACACACACACACACACACACACGCAGAGCTTTACCCCTGCCCCTCTCTCCTCCCTCCACCTCCCCACTCCCCGCCCGGTGCCGCGGGGGCTGGGGGCTGCAGGTGGGGTCTGTCCCGCCCACCTCTGTGCTTCAGGCTGCAGTTGGCCTCGTCGCTCTTGTCCGTGCAGTCGTGGAAGCCGTCGCACACAAAGCCCGGCTGGAGGCACAGCCCCTGGTCACACAAGTGCTCGTCCCAGGCGCAGCTCTCTGCACGCAGCCAGACACCCAGAATGGTGGGGGGGTTCCACCGGACACCCTCCCCTCCCCGCGGGCTCTCCCCACGCCCTGCCGGCGCTGAGGGACCCCGGCAGTGTCCTGGGGCGGGGAACTCACTCTCGGCCGGGGTCACGGCGCGGTAGCGGGCGCTGAAGCCCTGGGCGCCCACGCTGCTGTCGGAGACGAAGGTGACCCGCAGGCGGTCGGAGTTGGAGTTGAAGGTCGGAGGGGGCACGTTGCCACAAAACCTGGGGGCACAGCGAGGGCTGGCACCGCTCGCTGCCCCGCCCCGCTGCACCTCCGCGCTCCCCAGGTGTGAGGGGCCCTACCTGGTCGGGGCCCCCCGAGCTGGGGCAGGGGCTGTGCCGCCAGAGCCCGGCTCTTCGAGGAGCTCCAGGCGGTCGAAGAGGCAGGAGGCGGTGCCCTCCACGCTGAACGTCTCCATCCGCAGCTGGATGGCGAGCCCGGCGCCCACCTCGATGCGCCAGACGCAGAGGGCGTTGGGGGGGTAGGGGCCGGGGTAGTTGGGGGAGCTGAAGGAACCCTCCGGGCCCCGCAGGGTCCCTCCGCAGGCTGAACGAGGCAACGGTGTGGGCATGAGCTGGAGCGGGGCACCCCCATCCCAAAACACCGCCCCACGCGCGACTTACCCGGTACTGCTGCGCGGGCCGTGGGCAGCCAGCTCTCGGTTGGGCTGGCAGCTGTTCCGCGGGCCGGAGGGTCCCTTCGGGGGGGTGCTGTGGTGGTGGTGGCAGTGCCACGGGCGGGCAGGGCTGTGGCCGGGGCGCCGGGTGGGTGTGGGGACGTCAGTTCTGTGCCCAGGGAAGAGCAGGGACTGCTCAGCCCCAGCGGGGAGGGACGGCTGCGGTGCAGGGAAGGGGCTTAGGAAGCCCACCCAGCCCTGTGCTCCCACGCTACCCAGAGGTGTGCAGCTCTCCCAGGGGCAGTGATCCTGCCGCATCCCAGGAACGTGGAAATCCACCTTGCTCCTATGCGTGGGGTCATTTTCTCCCCATAGCGGGCAGACCCTGGGGTGTCCCCTGGGTGCCCCTCTCCCCCTCTGAGCCGGTTCTGTGTCCCCCATCCCGGTCACAGCCACCTCCCGGCTCGGCACTCACGGTGGATGACGATGCCGAGCAGGAGGGAGATGAGGAAGAGCAGGATGGTGCTCATCAGAGCCACGCAGAGCCAGGTGAACTTGCAGTCGGCGCGGTACCTCCAGCCCACCTGTCCCCAGAGCTGCTGGCCTGGAGGCGAGGACAGCGGGCAGAGCCGGGGTGCTGCTGAGCCATCCCCCCACCTCCCTGCGCGGCTGGCTCAGCCCTGGCCGGATGCGTCCCCACCGCTCGTCCCCGCGGTGCTAACGCGTCCCCAGGCAGCCCCAGAGCCCAGCACCCCGCCCCCAGCCCCACGGCAGCCCCACGGCCAGGGGTGTGTGTACAAACCCCCGGGCTGGTACCGAGGCGGTCCCGGCGTGGTGCGGGGCCGGTCCCATCCTTGTCTGGAGGGTTCTCCGCGCTCGCTGCCGCCCGGGGCTCCTCGCCCTCAAAAACGGGATTGCAGAACTCGGTCTGTGGGACAGAGAGCGCGGGTGGCACCCTGGGGGCCCGTGGGTGGGGACCATCAGCAGCACCCACAGCCCCAGCCCTACCTTGCTGCGGTCCAGAGCCTCGGGGCAAAGCGTGATTTCGGTGAAGTCTTTCATGGCAGCGGGCGGTTCCCGGCGCAGCCTGGCTAAAATCCTGCCCAGTGCCCTGTGCCCCCCAGCCCCACCGCCCCCTCCTCCCCAGCTGCCCCCATGAGCCCCGGGGGGCTCCGGGGCGGGGGTGGTGGCAGTGCCAGCTCTACACGTGCCAGCCCAGCGCCGGAGCCCACCCGAGGGCCATGCCCGCCGTGCCGGGAGTGCGGGGGCCCCGGGACGCAGCAGCCCCAGTCCCCTCTGCAGGCCCCTTCCCCCTCGCCCCGTTAATCCAGCTCAGCTGAGGATGCCGAGGTCAGGCTCTGGCACGGAGAACCAGCGTCTTAAAGGGGAATGAGTGCTCGAGCCCATCCCGCTGCGAGCCCATCCCAAAGGGACCCTGCTGTGGTGGGGTCCCCACAAGGGACCTTGGTTTTCCAGCTGCCTCCAGGCTCCTCACCGCTCAGAGCAGCACTGAAAGGGCTGTGCTGGGGACCCCGGGCTGAGCGTGTCCCTCCTTCCCTCGCCTGGGCCCTGCCACCTGCATTCCCGCTGCCCCTTAATGCCCGTCTCCGTCCCTAAGCAGGGGAGAAAGGGGCCATTGTTCAGCGGTTTTGAGGGAAGAGTGTGGGCACCAGGGAACTCCGTGGGGCTGGAAAGGCTCCTTCTGGCACCTGCACCCACATCTCCCTCGCTCCAGGCCAGCCCTGGGTGCTCCTGGTCCGTGGATGCTCCTGGGTCTCCACCGGTGGCAGCTCCCCACCCTCTGCCAGACCACGCAGAGACAAAACACGCGCACCCAACGCCCTGTTCAAGCTCAAATTTATTCCTGCACGAGTCTCCCATGTATGAGACACTTCCCACCCGTCTTGCTTACACAGTAAACAAGCCACCTGCCAAGCAGCATCGCTGCCCCAGCCCAGCTCCCGGCGCGGGCAGCCCCCCTTTCCCATCCTGCTCCCCCCCGAACCCCGCTGCGATACCCCAGGCTGGGCAGGATGCTGGTGCCAGCGCTAAGCCCGTGCCCGCAGGGCAGCGACGGCAAAGCCGGCCGGGTGTGGGTTGGATGGAGCTGCCCCGAGGGCTGGGATGGTGCCCGTGTCTCCTCCCGCTGCACCTCAGGCAAGGCAGGACGGGGAGGAGAATAAATTAAAGGCTAAAAAGGCCACTGGCATTTGCTAGCTGGAGGACAGAGCAGCAGGGCGGGTCCCCGGGCACCCAGGGGGGCTCCTGATCACAGGGAGAAAAAAGCCCCGTTTGCAGATGGTCCCGGCAAGCCGCTGTCCTCCCCTCCCTCTTCCGCACAGGTTCCTGTGCACCCCCACGGTCCCCGCTCCCCTAAATGGTTTAAGGCACCGTCGTATGAGGAGGCAGGTAAAAACCACCCCGGAGCAGCTCCCGGCACAAGTCCCTGGAGAGGCAGGAAGTGGCGGGGGGCTCCAGGTGAAACGAAGTCCACTATAAATACATATAAATTCCACAAAAGGTTTTCCTCCCTCCGGTCCGTGAGTCTGGGCCTGGGCTCGGGCTGCTTTGAGGAGTGTGTGTGGGGCAGCTGCTGGGGATGTGCTGCCTGAGACGGGACGGAGGCCACTGGAGGGCTGCAGTCCTTTGCCAGGAGGTTTGGAAGTGCCGGGAGGAGATCGGGAGCAGTTCACGAATCCTCTGGGACGGCCAAGCAGATACAGGAGTGGCAAGAGGCCAGGAGGGATGTGTGAGGCTCTCCTGGGTGCTGTCTCAGGGGAGCAGAGGTCCTGGTTGAGTCAATGGGACAGGTGGCCCCATTCCTGTAGAGTCCCTTGCTCAGGATTTTTATTACACACCAAAGGAAAAAAAAAAAAAAAAAAAAAAAAAAAAAAAAAAAAAAAGAGAGAGAGAAAAGAAAAAAAAGGAAAAAAAAAGAAACTAAAACCCCGAGGTAAGAACCAAATGCCAGCAACCAGAAGGTGCCTGAGCTGCCTGAGCCCTGTCCTGACACGAGCTGCCCTCCTCAGTTCGGAGCTGGGATATCCTTGCCCGGGCTCTGCTCCTGGCTGTCCTCAGCCTCCCTCTGCAGCCACCTCAGGGGTGTCTCCTCTTCGCCTCCCTCTTGCTCTGGGGAGGCCGAATGCCCGAATCCTGGCAGAGCCAGCTCTGAGGGGTGGCACAGGGGGTCCCCAGGGAAGCAGGGCTGGCTACATGCGGGAGGACGGGCTGGCCAGCTCGTAGAAGAGCAGGTAGGCATCGCTGCTGCGCACGTGGCTCGAGGACATCGGGGTGACGCTGCGGGGAGGGGAGGAGGAGAGCTGTGAGCAGTGGGGACGGGATGCCCAGAGCAGGGGGTCCCTGCTCGCCTGTCCCACCCCACGCTCACCGGGAGTCGTTGAAGCTGTGCCACTCGCTGGACACGGGGCTCTTGCAGTAGGCTGTGTAGTGTCCCCCCATGGTGGTGCCCGAGTGGTTGGAGACGGCGTAGAGGTTGTAAACAGCGTGGTCTGTGGGGAGCAGGGGTGCTGCTCAGCCCTGCTGCCCCCCAAAGTGCCAGCACAGAGCCCCTCACCACACCAGCAGCTCCAGCACCCTGGATTCCGTGCCTCCCACCCCTCACGCCTCTGTCCCCCACCACCCGGGGACACGAGGAGACCAGGAGTCATCAGGAGCTCAGGGCTGGGACTCACTGCAGCTCTGCGAGGCAAATTCCCGGAGGTCCAGGTCCTTCAGTGGGAAGTTGACGAAGGTGGTGAGTTTGCTGCTTCGTATCCTGGCCTCGGAGAAGCGCTTCAGGTCTGGAGGGTCCCGTCAAGGAGGCAAGGGACAAAGGGGAGCCTGCAATAACACATCTGCCTCCCCCCCAGCACCCCCTGTCCTCATCCCTCTGCCCGAAGGATACGAAGCACCAGGATCTTGGGGAACTTCTGGATGCTGAATTTTTTTGTGCACCTCGTCCTGGCTTTGCAGCGACAACACGTCTGTGGGAGGCAAACAGCACAAGCAGGAGGGTGAGGGGCACTGAGCCCACAGTCCTGGCAACACAGGCACGGAGGGCAAGGGGCCCAGCCTGCCCCAAGGAGCCCCCCTGCCCTGTACCGGTTTCTCGTCCCCATCCAGCACGTCCTCTTTGGTGAAGAGCCGGAGGCAATCCATGAGCGTCACCTCCCCGTAGCCTTTCTGTGGGAGTGCAGTGAGGGTCAGGGACAGGGAGCATGGGACAGGGGGACAGGGAGCGTGCAACAGGGGGACAGGGATCACTGGGGCTCCCTCACCTTGGGGATGGGCAGGGACAGGTCCCAGAAGGGGTCGAAGGCTGTGGAGCAGTAGCCGCACTCGCTGCAGGTCAGAGAACTCTTCAGCTGCCCCACGAAGAGGTCTGGCGGGGTGGGACAGAGCAGGGTGAGACCCCTGGTTCCCAGCCTTGCTCCCAGCCCAGGCCTGCCCTCCTTCCCCCAGCCCTGCTCACCGCTGATGCGGCTGTCCTCCCTCTCCTGGTACCTCCTCCACATCTGCCGGCTCTTCTCGTCGTCACTGCAAGGATGGAGACACAGCAGGGCACTGAGCATGGCCTGGGGGATGCCAGCACTGCCACCGAGCCCAGAGGGACCCATGTGGTCACCGTCCCTGGGCTGGCCTTGTGGGCAGTGAACTCTTGCAGGGCTTGTGCAGTGCCAGCACTTACGGGAGGTGATCCAGGGTGTCGGTGCTGGCTCGGGGCCGCACCAGCACACGGTTCACCTCGCTGTGCAGCCCGTCCAGGAGGAACCGCAGGAACTCCTGAGCATCCTGCTGGCTGCAAGACACGGAGCACGGCCAGTGAGGGGCTGCAGGGGGCTCAGCTCCCCCCACCACCCTACACCCCCCCCTTACTTGTATCCGACAAAACGTGGGGCGTATCTCTGGATCTGCGTCTTGAAGTCCGAGGGGCTCACGCTCTCGTTGGGGGACGAGGTCCAGAGCAGCTGAATCAGCTTTGCAAACTCTGCAGGCAGGGAGGCAGCTCAGCAGGGGAGGCGGCCCAAGGGGACAGCTCAGGGCTGCGCTCTAGGGTCTCAGGGCCTGATCCTCCCCTGGCTGGGCAGCCCAGAGAGGAGCTCCGAGCTCTGGGTGGGGGTCCCGCAGGACGTGGGGTATCTCAGGGATATGTGGCAGGGATGTGCTGCGGGAGCTGCTGCAGGGAAGGCCCCGCAGCCGCCAGGCCTGGGGCCGGCCATTACCTGTCATGAGCGCCGTGCGCATGCGGCTGTTGTTGTTGAGGTCCCGCAGGTACTGGTTCTGCAGGCAGTAATCCCGCAGCTCCTTGGTGTTGCTCAGGCACTGCAGGATGGAGTTCATGAAGCACTGGGGGAGGCAGAAGAGAAAACCATGGCAACGGGAAGCAGAGGGAGGCAGGCCGTGGCAGGGGGACACCTGGGGCGGGCGGGCAGAGGATGGGGACGAAGCCGTGGGGAGCAGGGGAAGCTCCTCCTCAGGCAGCACCGTGGGGAGCGGGGTGCAGGGAGCTGCCAGGGTGAGGGTGTGGGTGTTGGGGGCCAGGTGAAGGGACAGGGCTCCCCCTGCCCCACAGATGTGCCCGCTGTGAGCCAGAGGCCTGGGGACACACTCACCGTGTTGCCGAGGTTCCGCAGGCCGGTCAGCCCCTGCACGGCCTTGGAGCTCTGCAGAGAGAGGGAACAGGGCTGGGACGGTGGGCTGGCCATGCCTGTGGGCAGCCCAGCGAGGCCATGGTGCCACAGACCTGCCGGTGGAGCAGACCCTCAGGGGCAAGCAGAGGCCCCATCCCGCTGTGACATCATGGGCAGAGCCAGCACCGAGCAGCTCTCTGGGCCAAGGACCTGGTGACAAACCACGGCCGGCCTGCCCCGTCCTGCTGGCCCAGGACAATGCACAGGGCTCAAAGTTCTCTCTGCCTGGCAGCACTTTTGCCCCATGCCCTGGATTGTAGGTGAGGCCGGCAGCCCTGGGGGTGCTGGGGGGTGGCAGTGCCCTGTGCCTGCCCCACGCTGCAGGAGGAGCACAGTGCCCTGTCACTGCCCATCTGGTCCATGCCAGGTGTCCATCCCCTCCAGGACACCCTGCACAAGCGCAGCCCAGACTTTGGCACAGCTGTTTTGCAGGATAAAGTCCACCTGGGAAAGTGCAAGCCCAGCCCTGCGGCAGCGAGCGAACAGGGGAACAGGGCTGTGTGCCCGGTGGTGCCTTCCCAGCCGCTCGCTGCCCAGGCTGTACTGCACCTGTGCCACGGGGTGGCAATTCCAGGTGATCCAGGTGCTCCCTGAGCTGGGAAAAGCAAAGATGGGCATGGGCAGCTGGGCGCTGGGGCCAGGAGGCATCACCACTCTTTGCTGGAGAGACCGAGAGCACAGAGGGGTTTAGGGGTGCCACCACCCCTCTCCCAGCATGCAGGACAGGGGGCAGATGGGGGACACTCCCTGCACAGGGGAGCAGCAGGATGAGCCTCCCTGAAGCAGGGTTGGGTCTGACAGGGCTTGCAGGGTCAGCCTGCTGATTGTGCTCCCCCAGATGCCCAGGATTTAAGGATCCTTAGGCAAACACCCCAGCTGCCCACCCCAGGCTTGAGGAGGAGGAGAGGAGGCGAGAGGAGGGGAGGGGGCCCAGCAGCTCCGAAATAGCAGCAGCTGGTGTGTGTGTGGGAGGTGCTGAGCACCCAGCCCTGACAGCAGCCCAAAATAACCCAGATCCAGTTACACGTGCTCCTTAGCGACGGCACAGGCATCACCCACCGCCGCAGGGACCGGCACCAGTGGGGACCCGGCTGCCCTGCGTGGGCACGTGCGGCTCTGCCAGACTGACCGGGTGCCCTCTGTGCCATCGGGTGCCCCTGCAGTGCCCAGAGCACAGGGGCGTCCCCAGATGTGGCTGCCTGTGGCTGTCAGTGCCGGGGGGTGACTGTCCAAAAGTGCCAGGCAACTCCCTGGCTTCTTCCTGGGTGCAGACAGGCTTGGATGGGCACAGGGTGCCAGCAGGATGTGACAGGTCAGTGCCACACCACGGCTGGAGGAGCTGGCCTGGCTCTGGTCCCCGAGCAGATGGCAGCAGGAGAGGGGGGCCTGTGTCCCAACACCTTACATCCATCCCTTGGAGGATCTGAACCCCAAGGCCTTGCTCATGTCCCCACACCTATCCCAGGGAAGGTCACAGTGCCAGGGGTGAGCAGCAACCCCTGGGAGTGCCCCAGTGTGCCCCAGCCATCCCCAGCAGGACACTGCTCATCCAGTTGCCCTGGTTGGGCAGCTCCCGCCGTGTGCAGGAGGGACTGGACAGTCCTGCCCATGTGGGTGCAAACCTCCCCACAGATCCTGCATTCCCCCACAGCCAGGTCCTAGGCTGCCCTCCCAGAGCCTGGAACAACCCCTGGGGAGGGCTGGAGCTGAGGACGGGGTGTCAGGTGCTCCCCTAGTGTGGCACAAGCCCTGTGTGCACCGAGGTGTTACTTCCCCCCCTGGATTTCCTTCCCCTGGGTGACTCAACTCCAGCTAATCCCCCTCTCCCGTACAGGGCTTTATCTAGGACACGACATGCTCAGAGGCGGTGAAGGAGAGCTGGCTCACGCGGCGCGGCTGGGGACTCCCCGAGGCTGCACTGCAGGACGGGGACAAGGGACAGGCGATGGGGACAAGGGACACGATCCGGACTGTCCTGCCCCATCCAGGTCCGCGTGGCAAGTGCCTGTTGGGGCAGCAGGAGAGCTGGAGCAGCCAGACTTACATAAGTGACCAGACCCTGCCCTCTTTGCCCCTTGCTCTGCCATCCCTGCAGGAGAGATCTGCCCCAGCACCGTGGCTCTGGGGAGAGCCAAGTTCACTCCGGTGACGCTGCCAAGGGGCTCAGTGTGGCCAGCAGACCCTTCCTTGCGGTGGGACACGGGGACCTGGCCAAGGTCACCGCAAGGGCAGGGCTGGGAGAGGAACCCAGGTGTCCTGACACGTGCAGTTCACCTGCCCCCTGCCATCCTGTGGGACACCGGGACACGCTGTCCCCACGGGCAGCCGGGAGGACACCCACCCCAGGCATCACATCCTCGGGCACGGGGGATGGCACAGGGCATCCCACGCTCCCCAGGGAGGGCAGGGGGTGCCCCCTTCTCTGCCCCCAAGCCGGGGGCCGGCGGCTGCGGGCATCTCGTACCTTGGTCTTGTTGAGGACGAGCCCGACGAAGGTGGAGACCAGCAGGGACCCTGGCATGGAGGTGCGGGGCCGCAGGTCCTTGTGAAGGTCGGGGAGCGCGGGGGGCTCCTCGGGCAGCGTCACCGTGTAGGAGTCCCTCATGATGGCCCCGGCGGGCACCGCAGGACGGCGGGGAGCAGCCGCGGGCAGCGGGGCTCCAGGGGACACCGGCCGGGCTGCCCTCGCCCGGGGCCGGCTGCAGCCGGGGGCGCGGGGTCAGGTGCGGAGCCCCCCGTGCTGGGCGTGCGGGGCCGGAGCCGGTGCCGGCTGCGGGGCTGACGGCACCTCAGCGGCTCTGACATCAAATGGGTGGAGAGGCGGCAGCCGGGCTCGGTGACGGCTCGGTGACGGCCAGCCCCCGCGCACCGCGTGGTACAGCGCGCCGGGAGCCAGGGGGGCCCGCGAGGGGCGGCTCTGCCCCGGGGACACGCTCCGGAACGGGGCGGCCACACCGCCCCGGCTCCGAGGGGGCTGCGGGACCCGCGGTGCTCCCTCGGTCTCTCTCTCAGCGGGGCTCCCCGCGCTCCCGTACCCCAACACCGGCACCGTGCGCGCACCGCGGGGGCAATGGGGAATTGGGGCGAGGAGGAAGCCGGAGGAGCGCCTGCCCCCCCAGTGCTCCCCCGTGCTCCCAGCTCGGCGTGCCCAGGGCTGGTGGCACCGGTTGTCCGGCCCCGGGCATTCTGTGCTCCGGGCAGGCACTGGGCAGGGAGCGGGGCTCCCCAGCTGGGGGTTACTCGCCAAAATTGCCTTGGGAAAAGTGGGACGGTCCCACAGCATGTGGGTGCAGAGGGTGTCTGTACCCAGAGAGGGGCTGTGGGCTGCCAGACAGGGTTGTGAGGCTCCCGGTCATGTGCCGTCCCTGCAGTGCCAATGCCAGGCACCCAGGCAGTGACATTTTGGGGGAACCCCCCTCTTTGGGGGATGCATTAGCACTGAGCTCAGAGGATATTTCAGTGCCTTGCTCTGGGGAAAAACTCCCCGCAATTCCTATGTGGAGCAAAGACCCCACCTGGTGTCTCCCCTCAGGAAACTGAGGCACGGCACGGGCAGGATTCCAGCTCCTCTCCTGCAGCAAGGGCAGATGCGGAGCCTGGCAGGGAGCCCGGGTGTCCTGCGTCCTAGTCCTGCGTCTCCCGCTGCTTCACCCCTCTGACCGCGGCAGGACGAGCGCCGGAGCCCTGCGCCTGCTGTGCGTGCCCAGGTGTCTCTCTGCCTGCTCAGGGAAATTTCCATGGGCAACCAGGGCAAGGGAGTGCGGCTGGGCTGCTCTGACAGAGCCACAGCCTCCAGCCTCATCGAGAGGGCTCCGAGCAGAGCCTGATTTCCTCCCCTGGAGCCCCCAAAGCACCCCCATCCAGCGGCGGGGGCTGCTGAATCCCGATGGCTGCAGATGCAGCCTCCCCTGTCCACGGCGGAGCTCGGCACAGCCAGCGGAGGGGCTGGCTGGGGACGGGGGGGAGGGAGGAAGGGAGGGAGACTATTTTTGGCACCAGCAAAAATATCTGAGGAGGCATCTTGCAGTGTTATTCATCTGCAGGGCCAGGGCTCTTTTGCATCACAACCGGAGGCCTGTCGTAACCGGGGCCTGCGTGTGCTCACACGTGTGTACATGTACACACCCCACGCTGTGTACGGTGTACACACACGGGGACACGCTGTGCACGCCGGGGCACACGCCCCACTGCCCTCCTGCAGCCTGTGTGGGTGCCCTGCTGTGCCCAGGCTGGGCCTCCGGGCTGTGGCACAGCTCCCTGAAATCCAGGGCTCCTGCCACCCTGCCCGGCAGCGCGGGTGGGTACGGCAGGGGCAGGATGGCCCCGGTGCACAGCCTGCCCCGAACGCTGTGCAGGGAGCTGGGGCAGCTCTCCCCGTGGGGATGAACCGTGCCGGCCGAGCCGGTTCTTCCATGGCAAGAGGGTGGTTCAGCCACATCCCGTGTTGAACCTCGTGCCCCGGTGGCATGGACCGCCCCAGGCCAAGGACCAAATTCCCCGCCAGCCAGAGAGCGGCACGCGGGCTCTGAGGCTGGAGTGGGAGAGAGAAGGGGAGACCCGGTGGGACGGCATCACCCAGAGCCAGATCCCTGCCCTCGGCTGGCCCCTCTGCAGCGGTGACCTTCTGCCGCGGGCAGAGGTTGCCACCGGCCCGGTTGGCACCGCGGTGGCAGGCAGGGCCAGCACTGGCTGCGGGCCAGGGACGTCAGCTGCTCAGGATGGGACTGTGGAGAGCTGCCGGCGGTTTTGTGGGTGGCCCTGGCCTTCTGACCCTATGTACACCCGGGGTGGTTAATGGGGCGGCACAGCTCCAGTCCTGCCCCCTACCAGACTGCCCTTCCCGGGAGCCAGCGCGGCCCTGCAGCTCCGCAGGCACAGCCCCTCGCTGAAACCGCACCTGCACACACCTCCCTTTGCCCATGGGGTGGTAAACTGAGGCTCGAAGTGACAGTGAGGGTAGGGTCATACGTAGACACCCCCACTCCTGGCTGCAAACCCCTCTGGGGGGCGGTTTCTGTGGCGCAGAGGCAGGAGGCGGCGGTGGAAAAAGGGATGGGAGGAGGCGCGGGGCCAGCCCCGCCGTCCCCTGGCTGCGTCGGGAGCGGGTGCTGCTGACACTGCCCTCGGGGCTGGGCAACGGGGCAGAACCGATGGCAGCTCCGGGGCTGCAGTCTGCGCTTGTTTCCGGCACCTGGCACGGCCGCAGGCACCCAAGTCTGGTTTACGATCGGGACATTTGCTTCCCGGCTTGGGAAAGGGAGGGAAAAAACCACAGCAGTGGAAAATAGCAGGTGTGCCCATCAAAGCAAGGAAACCTAAGGCAGTGACACTGAGCCTGCCTGTCCTGGCATGAGTGTCTGTCCCAGCGCCCTGTGCCACCTTTGCCACCCACCAGCCCTGGCTGTGTTCATGTACAGAGCACAGGGCTGTGGTTTGGGACTTGCACAGCCCCTGCTGCCCTGTGGGCATCCCATGGGATCAGGCTGGCACCCCATCACAGCAGTGTGTGGGCACATGGGGCGGGCAGCCTGCCCTGGCAGTGGCAGTGTGGGCTTTTGTGAGAGCCAGTGGCTGCAGCAGCTGCTGGATCCCCCCTTGGTGCCCCCCCAGCAGGGCCTGGTGTGGGAGATGGAGGCAGGAATTCCCTTCCACAGCACCGATCCTGCACTCTCCTGACTCCCCAGCCCGCTCCCTCCCCCCAGGACTGGGGGCCAGGGATGAGGCAGGTGGGCACAGCAGGTCCCACACCACGGAAGGGCACTGCTGAAGGTGGTTCTGTGGGGGAAGGGGCACAGGGAGGGATGTGGGGGCACTGGCTGCAAAGGGAAAGATTGCTGGGGGATTCTTTCCTGCTTTCTTGCGAGCAGGACAGGACTTTTCCTCCCGGTTCGGCTGATGGTGGTGGGACAGAGACGCAGGCAAGCAAAGGGCAGGTCAGACCATGGGTGAATGGAGGGTCACTGGAAAGACAGCGGGAGACAATGCAGGCAGAGCCTGGCCAGATCTTGGAAGGAAACCTGAGTGGAAAATTACCAGGCTGCTCCCCTGCACGGGCTGCGTGTGCGGCGCCTGCTCCCGGCCCGGGCCGGGGCTCTGGGGATGCCGCAGCACTGACGGGGGCCTGGGGCACCGAGGACCTGCCAACACGTGTGGTGCTGCCCAGAGCAGCACTGCCACAGGGAACCCGCTACTGCCACGCAGGCTGGGGCACAGGGCCCCAAACTGGCAGCAGTGGATGGTGCCAGGGAACTGGCATCGCTGGGCACCGAGTCACTGTGGCAGAGCCAGCACCAGACAAACCAGCTGTGCCAGCAGGATGAGTGCCCAGCCTGGTCATGTCACCTTCCCTATCTGGGATGAGGCGGCAGGAAATCCCCGTCAGCCCCACATGGGGCCAGAGCCATCACCTGCTGTCACATGCATGCAGAAAGTGCAGCGGGCACAATCCTGGGCACAGGCTGATCCTTCCTCCTTGGGGAGTGTCCCCTGCAAGCGCAGCCCCTCAGAGGACACCCGCCTGCCCACACACGGCTGCCTCAGCAGCTCCAGCCAGGACTGCTGCGCCAGCAAGGGCATCTCGGAGGGTCGCACACAGAAACTGAGGCTCGGAGCAGCACACCCACGTTCCCAGGCAGAGCACGGGTGCCTCGGGCTCCTCGGCTCACCACAAGCACGGCCCACATCCCCCCCAGCACAGCTCTGTCCCCCCGCCCCCAGCCAGCTCCGCGTACCATGGGGTCCTGGGCGGACACGTCGCAGTGGTCATCGCTCCCCTCGCAGGGCTGGCTGGCACAGCGGGTGCCCGAAGGCGGCAGGGTGGCCTGAGAGGAGCTGAGGTGGTCGGTGGAGAGGCTGCTGTGGTGGCTTTTCCTCCCGTAGCTCTCCAGGTAGCCACGGACATAGTCGGAGTGCGTGGCAGCCTGGTACAGACCCTGCAGGTTGCCGAGCTCTGGCCGGGTGCGGGCGCTCAGCGCGCCGGCTGCGGGCAGGTAGGCGCTGTCTGAGGTGTGCAACCCCGAGAACTCCCGCGCCAGGTCCGAGTGGCTGATGGATTTGTGGCGGCTGAGGGGCGCTGTGGAGGGCAGGTAGCCTGTGGGGCTGCCGGGGGTCCCGCTGAAGGTGTAGCAGGCACCCCCACTGAGCCCGGCGCCGGGCGGCCGTGGCTGCGTGCGGAGGTACAAGGGGCTCAGGCGGATGCTGGGGTCGGGGTACAGCCGGCTGCTGTCATAGCCGCTGGTGGGGGACAGCCCCCCAGCATGGTGGTAGCGGGGGGAGGGCAGGTAGCTGGCTTTGAAGCCGATTTTGTCACTGTCTGCGTAGGTCGTGGACAGCGTGGAGCCATAGGAGCTGTAGGAGCTGTAGCCGCTGGGCACTTTGCTGTAGGTGGTCTCGGCGTAGCGGGAGGAGTCCACGTACCGCTTCAGGGTGGAGGAGAGCTGGGACATGCTGGAGTCTGGGGTTCAGCAGGCTGTCCTGGAGGCATCGACTGCAAGGGAAGAGCCCAGGGATCAGCTTCCACAGGCCCTGGTCAGCACAGCAGGGCACCCAGCAGCTCCCACCCAGCAGCTCCTGCCTCCCCTGGAGACCCCCTGGGAGAGGCAGGAAGGTGACAGAGGGGATCCAGGGGCTGTTGGCCACAGTGTTGCCATGGCTCCTGCCACCTGCCAGCCTTCCTGGAGAGCCGGGGACAGCAGGACCCAGCTGGCACTGCCACCCCCGTGCCCCCGGGGACCTCATATCGCAGAAGGGCACAGCCAGAAGCACCCAACATCCCCATATACACCAAGGAACTGCAGCAGTCACCTCTGCCCCAGCCCTGACATCCCTGCCACACCATCCAGTGGCTGTCCCACTCCTGGGGCTGGAGAGATGTCCCCAGTGCCTCCTCCAGGTGGGAGGCAGTGGCCTGGTCACAGGGCTTAGGCCCAGCTCTGGCTGAGACAGGCAGGTGGGATGGACCGATCCAGCCAGCCCAGCACCTTCCCCTGGTTACTCACAGTGAGCGCTGGGGCTTGGTGGGGGCTGGCATTTCAGCGAGAGGGAAACTGAGGCGAGGTCAGGATCTGGGCAGCTTTCCTGTCTCCCTGCCGTGGCTGTGCCCCGTGAGCCCCCATCGGTAATTCAAGCCGAGAGTCCTCCTGGTGAGGTGGCAGCTGTGCCCCTGCCAGCCAGCCAGAGCCAGCACTCGGTCCCCACGGGGAGCTGGTGGCTTCTGCCCCGTGGCACCCGCACAGGGCAGGAGAGGAGCATACAGGGTACAGCGACAGAGGTCCCCAGAGCACACACAGAGCCAGCCCGGAGCAGGGACAGGGCAGTGCGGCAGCCAACAGCCCCCAACACGGGCTGTCTGGAGCTGGAGGAGAGTTTGCCCTCAGTACCCACGCTGCCAGGCTGATGGCTGGATCCCTACCTGTCCTGGGGCTGTGGGTGGCACTGGGGCAGGCAGGACCCCAGCCGAGCTCCTCTGCCCTGGCGTTGCTGGTGCTCAGCTCCCGGGGTGACTGGTGTCCCTTCCCTGGCAGGACAGTGGCTCATGTGGCTCCGAGAGTCTCCAGTCACCCGGGAGATGACCCTGATTCAAAGGCTTTTCCCAGCCCAGCCGGGGAGGGCTCTGGCCCGGCTCCAAGCCAGGAGGTGCCGGAGCCTGTGCCTGGCCCGTCCCTTGCACGGCCCCGGCAGCACCGAAGGGGCACCCGGGTTTGGGAACGGGCCAGGCACTGCACCCCGGCAAGAGGAGCCGCCGCGGCGGCACTCCCCGCCTGGCCCCGCGGGGACCCAGCCTCCTGCTCAGAGCCCCGGAGGCTCAGTGAGGAAATGCCCCGGGAATGCTTTTAGGAGAGGGTGGTGAGAGACAGCAGCCAGCCCCGTGGGCTCCTGGCTGGCAGCTGCCTTTGCAGCCAGCCGGCTGCATCGCGGCGCTGTTGTTATTGCCCAGGGAGCAGCCGTCCCACAGCCGAGAGGGAACTATTTACAAGCAGCAGCGAGGTGGAGCGCACGGACCTGTTTGGGGACGGAGGCTGAAGGGTGAATAATCTGCTCCCAGGCAAGGGCTCCACGAAACACCCGGCTCTGCCCAGCCTGGCTGCGGCCGCCCTCATCAGGAGAGTGGCTCTGCCAGTCAGGATTTGACACGGACAGCGGGGAATTTCGCTCAGAGGGAGTGGGACCCCAGCCAAGGGACTGGCACTGGAGTGCCAGGATGAGAGTGACGGAGCCCCTGGGCTTCCAGAGAGCACATGCCTGGCTGTCTGCCCTGCTGGGGCACGGAGCAGCCTGGCACAGGGACTGCCCCTGCTTGCCATCCTCCTCGCCAGTAGAGATGATCTGGGCTTGGGACAGTGCCAGGACAGCCCCACGCCATCGTCCCCTGCCAGGTGCCCACGCTCTCCCACTGCGGCACCTCTGGCACCAGCAGCACCAGGAGAGCAGCAGTTTGGGAACAGGAGGGCAGCAGGTGCTCCTGGCAGCAGGACAGGTCTCCACAGGGCAGCACCTGCCCTGGGGATGCGGAGGAGCCGATGAAGGGATGCAGAGTCGGGAGTGGGCACTGGCCCCAGACACATGAGCTACCCCATTTCTTGGGAAGAGAGGCCTTACCATGGAGGAGTGTCACATCTGCCAGGCTTGCCTGTGCTTCCAAGTCCCCATGTCACATCCAAGCGGACCCCAGGACGGCGGGAGAGCGGAGCGTGCCAGGAGCCAGAGAAGCTGAGGGGGTGTGAGAAAACCCCGGTTCCTCCCAGCGCTTCCTGGGCTGCCTGGCCCCTCCCTGCCCGTCATTGTGCTGAGCTTTCCTGCTGCCTGGCAAAGCCCTGGGGCCGGCACGGCTGAGTCAGGCCTCCTGCACCCTCATCATCCTCCCGGGGTGTCAGGGGAAGCTGAGGCACAGGAATGTCCGGTCCGCAGTCATGTGGCCAGGCAGGAGCAGCGCCAGGACATGGGAGTGGGACACCGTGGGGCTGCTCAGGGTGCTGGGGAGTCCTGCCCTGGCTTCCAGCTCCAGCAGCTTTCCCAATGGGAAGCTGAGCTCAAAGCAAGGAGACTTGCTGAGGCAGAGAAGCAGAGCCCCTGCTCTGTCCCCAGCTGCTGTCCTGCCCGTGCCCAGTGGCAGGTGTCCCCTCTGTCCTGCCCGTGCCCGGTGGCAGCTGTCCCCCTCGGTGGCCACGGAGCCCCAGAGCAGGCTCAGCTCAGCTTACATAGCGCTGGCTCCATCCAAGGTGTCACAGCACAGCTGCTTCTCGCTTACGCAGGCTCGGAGCTGTGTCCCCTGTCCCCTGAGACACAATGTCCCAGCCTGGAGGTTACGTGGGAGCTCCCAGCACTCCGCAGTGGTGGATGCAGAGAGGGGACCCTGTGTGAGGCACTTCACACGCTCCAGAGTACAAATGGTTTGGGGCTGAGGGGCTCTGTGTCCAGCTGAGAGTGCCAGCAGGGTGGGAGAGCCTCCTGCCAATTCCCCAAGGGGAACAAGGCACAGAATTCCTCCAGGTACCCATTTCCCTCTAGGAAGGGTGACCACGAGCAGCCCTGGGGGGAATGTGCCACGAAATGTTTGCTGCCTGTAAGGGACAGGAGTCATCCTTGTCAACAGATGGGGACCCCAGTGCCTCTGTCACAGCCCGGCTCCAGCGCTGCCCCCCACCACTCCCACCCCCCAAAGTGACAGGCCCTGCCCAAGGTGACTCATCCAGCCCGGACCAGCCTGGCCAGGGCCCTTCCCCTGCCAGCCCTGGGCCTGAGAACCCTCCAAGCTCACACCACATGGCCGGGAGTCATCGCCCTGGCCTCGCTCCGCGCTGCTGCCACATCCCCACCCTGCTGCAGAACCTGCTGCTCACTGCTCCGGGGCCGCCCCCCAGGCAGCAAAACCCCAAACCCACGGGGGACCCTGACGTAAAACCCAGGGCATGAGTTACTGCTTTGAGGTCTGTGGGTGGCAAAAAAGAAGGGAACCCCCGGGCAGGCGGCTCTGCCCACGCCGGGGGACAAGGCAGGTGCCGGGGAGGGCGGCTCAAAGCCGGGATTTTGTGTGTGAACTCTGAACCCGCTCCTTGGAGAGAAACCTCTCCCCCTGGTTTTATCCAGCTGAAGGAAGAGGGGGGCAGTTTTCTCTGTCTCCGTGTCCCCCTCCCCGGGGCGGTGTCCCCACGGCACCCCCTGCACTCACCTGCATGTGCCGCGGGTGGCCGATGGCTGCTCAGGGCACGGCGAGGGGCGACCAGCCAGGCATTTGGTGATGCCCTCGGGGCTGATTCTGCCTCCTTGGGGAGCTTCCCCCTGGCACCGGCGATGGGCGATGTGGAGATGGGCAGCAGCCGAGCCCTTTGCAGGGGACAGGACACCCCGGTCTCAGCCCCTCCGCCCTGGGAGGCAGCGCAGTGGCCGGAGGCGGCCGAGCCCGAGGGCTGTGGGGCCACGTAAAAACACCACCGCAGAAATTCAGGGCTCAGGTTACCGCCAGATAAATATAGTGTCTTTATCTGACCTCACAGGGCGCTGAAATGCTCCTCTCGCATTCCAGCCTGGGGAGGCTTAAAGGGGACGTGAACCGGGGGGGCCAGTGGCCCGCGGCAAGGGGGTGCCGGGAGGGGAGGCTGCGGGGGCAGCGGGAATGGAGAGGGATGACTGAAGGTAAGCGTGAGGAACGGAGAAATTTAGGGAGGGAGATGGAGGTCCAGGAGGGAGAGGATAGAGGGAGGGTTAAGGGAGGGAGCGGGGGGGACACAACTTGGTGTGGGGGGCAGGGAGGCACAAAAAGGCCTGGAGTAGAGCACGAGGGTGAGGTGAGGAGTGGGACTGGGGTTTGCCCCCCTTGGGGCGAGCTGTAGGGAGAAAAGCCCCCTAAACCTTCAGCAGAGGTGGGCACGGGGCAGCTGGCGTGGCTTGGCCACCCCTCGTGGGGACACCGGGGCAGCGCTCCGGGACGCCTGACCCGCCCAGGGTACGGCACCTGCGCGGCCGTGACTCAGCGAGCACCTGCCGAGGATAATGGGGAGGGATGTAATTAGGGTGGCATCTCCCTCCCGCCTGGCTCCAGCCCTTAAACAGGGAGGGACGCGTCGGGGCGTCACTCTGAGAGGTGGCGCAGGGTCACCAATGGTGTTAGGGGGTGGTGGCACGGTCCTGCCGCTGGTTCCTGGTGCCGGGGTGGCATCTTGACCCTGGGCAGGGCAGCGTGTGGCTGCTCCAGAGGACACCGGAGCCCTTGGCAGCCCTCCAGGCAGCGTGTGGGCACACGGGCTCCGGCGGGACTCTGGTGTGATGGGCACAGGAGCTTTGGGACACACGTGCACACCCAGCCCCACCCCCAAGGCCACTTCCACCCCTGGTAATTCCCTCCCCAGAGGATGGATGGGCCAGGACCAGACTTGGGGTCCCCTGCTTTGCCTCCCTGCCACCGCCGTGGGCACTAGGTGGCCTCTGGGATGGAGCCAGGGGTTTAGGGACAGGGATAGGGGACAAAGGGTCTGGGCACGGGGGCCATGCTCCGGGTGAGCAGGAGGGGGTTGCCCTGCCCAGGAAACTCAAGTCTTTCCCCCCGCCTGCTTCTCTCCCACAGGCATTGGGGTGCTGGAGGCACAGGGGGGCTGCCTGGGGGGCTGTACCGCTCAGCAGGGTCCTGGAGCCCAGCCCCACACAGCCCCTGTCCCCACTGCCACACACATGGGCGCCTGTGGCTCCAACACACAACCTAGGTAGGGTTTTATTGTGCAGACAGAGGAACACTCCTGGATGATAAGGTGGTTTTTTTTGTTGTTGCTTTTCATAGGGTTCTTTTTTTTCCGTTTTTTTTCTTTTCCCTTAACAGAATTTCTTTGACGACAAGCTGTGGAAACAACTACAAATGTTCACAAAAAAATGAGACTTGAGCTGCGTCCGTGCTCTGCCGCTGGGCTCTGTGCCTGCCCCGGCGCTCACCAGCACGCCCAGGGAGCTGGGCACAGCCAGGCCTCAGCTGGGCACGACCTCAGCAGCACTAGACAGCAAGCAAGCAGGCAGGGATGGGCAGGGGATGGGCACGGGGGAAGGAAGCAGCTCTGGAGAAGAGCAAGGAGTGGGGAGCAGCTGCTGTGTATTGCTCTAAGCTGTGGTGGCACAGCCCAGGCTGCACGGGTAGCACAGCTGGGGCTCACCCCATGGACCTGGATGCTCCTGCCTGCCTCTTCCCTTCCCCGTGCCCTCCCCTCGGCGAGGCTCCTCGGGGTCCCGTGGGCATCGGGGCAGCCCTGGGCTGGCGGATCTGAGCTGTGCTGGCCATCCCTGTCCCTGCTCTCGCCAACCCCTGGCACCATCCTGGCCTTACCGAGGTTGTGGGCTGCCCTTAGGTCCTTTCCTGCTCTTAAAGGGAGACAGGGAAATGCTGAAAGGGAGGAGGGAGAAGGAAGGGGGCACACGGGCTCCTCCCAGGAGCACAGTGGGATTCCAGGAAGACTGCTCTGCCTCTTTATGAGGAAGGACTGGGGTCCCCAGATGTTCCCTTATGAGGACAAGATGCCGGTGCAGAGGAGTCCCTGCAGAGACCCTGGGGTCACACTCCCAGAGGGGAGCCCCCTCCCCACCAGCCAGCCTGGGTGCAGCTCAGGGGCCCCTGGGGAGGGCAGTGGGGCTGTGGCTAGCTCAGAGAGGCTCTGCTTGCCTCCACTGGTGCTGGCAGCAATTCTCTCGTCACAGCTAAGGACTGCTCCCCAGGGAGAGCGAGGGGTGTCTCTGGCTCGGGCAGCCCAAAGGTACCAGATGGTGTCGAGGAGGCCTCACTTCCCGCTCAGCTGTAAGAAACAGATTAGGAAAAACTTGTTGCCAGAGCACGTTTGTACTGACCCCATTCCCAGGGCCCCAGAGGAGCCCTAAGGAGGCAGGGGGGGTTCAGTTCATGGTGGCTCCTGGACCTGCTCCCCTCTCTCCTCCCCTCCTGCCAGGCCCAGCAGCAGCCCATGGCTCCGCTGTTCATTGAGACAGGAGTCATTTTGTGCCCTCTCCCAGCTGTGGCAGCTCAGGGTGAGGCATTGGTCACCTGGCTGGCAGGCAGGGCAGGTGGGGACACTAGGAACCCTGTCACCTCCAGGGGCTGTGGGCACAGCACCCACCACGGGCATCCTCTGCACGCTCTCCCGTCACCCCTCTCTCTTACCTGCCAATCCAGCTGTCTTTCCCCAGTTGAGAACAGGCAAACCCCAAGAGTTAAAGGGATGGGACAAGCGAGGCTGAGGCCTCCAGTGCTCCCAGCACAAGCAAACCAGCCAGCCTACGGAGCGGGAAGGCGCGATGGGAGAAGCAATGCTGCCTAGCAGAGCCACCATGCTTCGGAGCGGGGCGCGTGTGCGTGGGATGGTGGCCTCGGCACGGGACGGTGGTTAGCGTTAGATATACGGCTAAATAGAGATAACACAGAGAGGTTTCACGGCTTCCAGACGCTTCAGCTTCTCTTTCCAGGGGCTGCGAGGAAGGCGGGGTGGCTGGGGTGCTCGGTGTGTGCGTGCGTGTGCGAGCGCTGTGTGTGTGTGTTTCGCCTTTCACAGGGACACGAAGTCCACGGCTTGCAGGAGAGGCAGGGAAAGGAGCAGCAGCAGGAGCCATGAGGTGTTCTGGATCAAGAGGCTGAAGCCGGCGCATTTCTCCAGTTTGTCTGTGAGGAGAAGGAATGGGGAGGGAGAGAAGAGAGGCCATGAAATCCCTTGGGAACGGGGCTCAGGCTGGGTGTTCTAATGGTGCTGGAACCCAGCTTCTTGCCTTTGCTCTGTCACAGAAATGCAGCAAGTCCCATCCTGGCCCCTTGACTGTTTCCCTCCCACCATGTAGCAGCAAACTTTGGGGTCACAGGGACACTGAGAAGCATAACCCTGCCTGTGCCTGACTGAGGTGACAAGGGGATGGGCACCAGGTGAGACAAAGGGCTCTGCACCTGGAGGACTGCTCCTGTGCGATGTAGGTGTGGAGACTCCCCACTGTCCTCTCTATGGGAGGATATTGAGGCAATGTGCCTCAGGTGGGACCCAAGAGAGGCAGGAAAAGCAGTGTGAGATGGGGCAGAGTGAGCCCATCTGTGGGATGAAGCATGAAGGGCATGTCAGGGTGGGGACACATTTATGGAGCTCAGGGAAGATCTGGGGACACCACAGGGAGTCGTGGTGTTCTCTGCTTGCCCTGCCAAGCCAAGGAGCTGGCTGAGGCCAGGTGCCACTGCCTGTCTCACCTTTGATAACAGTGATGTTCCTGATCTGGTTGCCGGTGTAGTCATTGGTGGCCTTCAGCTCGCACATGTAGATGCCCTCATCGCTGGTGGTGAAGCTCTGCAGGTGGAGGCACACCAGGTTCTTGTGCATGGTGACGTTGGCTCGGTTCCGGTAGATGTTCTCAGAGACGCTGATGGTGCTGTGGATGACGTGCTTCCTGTTGTCCTTGGTGATGCTGAACTCGTAGGTCAGGGGGTTGTCGGTTTTGTTCTCATAGCGACAGTCCACGCGCAGGTTCTGGCCCAGCAGGCAGGCACTCAGGTCCTTGATCATCTGGCAGTGGGCGGCCTGGAGCACTGGGAGAGGCAGGAAGGGTTGGACAGGGAACAGAGAGCTCTGGGGGTGCCCATGCAGCCTCCAGGCTGCTCTGGGCCAAGCAGGGAGCAGGGAGGGATATACCTGTCAGGATGACAGCGATGCCCACGGTAGGGTTCATCTTGTCTCTGAGGTGCCCGGTGGGGGCTGTCTCTGAGAGGGGAACCTGGGCAGGGGGAGAGAGAGGCAGTTAGCCAGGCCATTGCCCCATGGATGTGGGCATTCGGTGGTGCAGGCTGCCCTTCTTGCACAAACTATGCTCTAGAGCCTGCTCCTCCTCACCATGGCGTCTGATTCACTGCACAGAGCCCAGCTGGCACTGCAACCAGCTGGGGAATCAGGCACTGTGTGTCTGCCCAGCATCATCTTTCCACATCTCCAGGCAATGCCCCATCCACACTTTGTTTTCCTCGTCCAGATCCTCCCAGCAGACATTAAATGAGCATGGCCAGACCCGCAGCAAGGCCTGTGTGCGCTGCCTCCTCCCCCTTCTGCCCCATGGCCAGCCAAGGTGCAGAGGTGAAATCAGGCTGCACCCCAGTGCCTGCACACCTTGACCAGAGGTCTGTGGCTCACGGAGAGGGAGCTGCCAGGTGAGGGACTCTCTCTCGGGGCTGGCAGGCGCCTGTCCTGCCAGTCCTCCCGCAGCTCCAGCGGGTGAGCTCAGCAAGGATGAGTCACTGCGATGCAGTGAGGGAAAGGGGCCAAGAGCAGTGAGGAAGAGGGACACAGCAGCTGGACAGGGAGCCAAGACAACCAAAGGATGGCACGAAGCCTCCAAGAGCTGAGCTCAGCCTGCCTGGCCACAGGGTGGAAGGGGTTTGGGTGGCAGCATCCACTTTCTGGGTCCCTGCCTGGTGCCTGTCTCTCTCCAGGCTGTGTGTGGGCAAGGGACCCGTGATGTGCCATCCAAACACCAGGGCTGCTGATTCCAGGCAGCCCAATGCAGCCACAAGGAATCAATTAAAGGTTTGCAGCCTGGCCAAGCAGCCGCATGGGGAATCCAGCCACAGACATGCGGAATGGAGGGACAGGGTGGGGGAGCAGCAGTGAGGCAGCCGCCAGGCTGAAGGACACACCGAGCACCCTGCAGTCAGCCCTCCAGGCTGGCCATGTGGGGCCAGGTCCAAGAGGGGGAGCTGATAAACCACCCCTTCGTGACTCTGGGTTGGCAGAGGGGACAACAGACCCTCAGTTTGCTCCCTCTGAGCTTGGCAAAGCATCCAGGGAAGAGCTAGGAATTGCCTGTACCACAGCCAGCTGCATTTTTCTATTTAGCAAATTTTGGGTCTTTCATATAACATTCTAGGAGGAAATACCAAACCCATTTGCTCACCCTGAAGCTCTGAAAAATCTCTTTATCCAGGAAGAAAAATTCCCTTCTGGGGAATCGTTGGCCAAGAAGAAAAATTCCCTTCTGTTTGATCTTGACAACCAAGAGGTTGCAAATGGGGCACATGCCTGAACCTCTGGATTCCTAGAAACTGTCCCCCGTGTCCCTTGCTTTGTCATTTCCCAGCACCAACCTGCTCCTCTTTGAGTGTCCTGGGACACTATCTAGGTCATAGCCTGGCTTTCCTCCAGAAAATCAGTGCAAAGAAGCTCCCAGAGAGGGGGTCTTCCTCCCATCTATGTGCCCAAGCACTCAGATTTTCTAGGCTCTGGGTTGATAGCCCTTGGACCCCTCTTCTCCTCCTGACAGCAGTGCTGGGAGCAGAGCAAGCCAGGTAACTCTCACTCCTGCATGTTCCCAGGGGTTTGGCGTAGGGACAGGGCTCAGGAGGATGGCAGCATTCGAGGGGCTCCAGCTCTTACAGGGCAAAGTTCCCGGCGTGGTCCCCACTTGCTCGGGGTCACACCACGGCAGTACCTACCCCCTGTGCCTACCAGCGTGACAGGCTCAGGGTGACAAACGAGCTGCGGGGATGGGGACGGGGACGTGCAGAGCCAGACTGGTGAGCTGAGAGAACCCCAGAGCCCCAGGGAGCCGGCTGTGCCAGGGGGTGGCTGCCAGCAAAGAGGATGCACGGGGACGCGGTGCGCAGGGAAGACGATCGGGCGACCCTCGAGAGGGGCAGCAGGGCTCGGGGTGGGCGAGCTCCCCCCCTGCAGCAGCGCGGAGCGGGAGCGCGGCTGCGGTGCGGGCGTGCGCGCGGGCGCGCCCACCGGGAATGCCGCAGTCCCGAGCCGGGGGTCGGGGGTATCGGCAGCGGGGCGAGAAGCTGAGCCCGTCCCCTCCGCCAGCGCGTTCCGCCCGGCCGAGCATCCCCCGGGCGAGGGGCGAGATGCTCCCGGTGCCACGGCCGCGCCCGGCGGCTGCGGACCCTCCCCGCGCCCGCAGCCCCGCGCTGTGCCCCGAGCCCAGCGGCTGCTCCCGGCCCGGCAGGGCGCGGGGCGCTGCGGGCGGTCGGTGCCTACCTGCGGGCGCTGTCCGGTGCTGCCCGCTGCCTGCGGGGCTGCCGGCGCTGTCCGGGGCTGCCCGGCGGGCTGTGGGCGCGGCGCTCCCGCAGTCTGGGCAGGGCTGGGCGGGCGGACCCAAGCAATGGGGGACCGGGAGGCGTCACTGAGGCTCGGCCCCCGGCCCTGCGGCGGGGGGCGGTGCGGGGGGGGGCCCTGCCTCTGCGGGACTCGGACGCCCCCGCCCCGGACAAGGGGTGCGCACTGGTGCGGAAGGTCCCACTCGCCCCCCTTATGTTCCCCAGGAAGGGCGACACATCCCCATTGCCATGGGAACATCATTTTGCGGAAGAGCTGCCAACCCTCATCCTCCCCGGCAGCGTGGGAGGTGTTTTGCTGGGAAAGGAGGATGGGTTGGGAAGGGGAAAAGGAGCCTGGTGTGGGCTTTGCTGAGGAGGGGGCAGGTATCATCCTCTGCCACCAAATGAGTTCTGCTCAGGTGCCCAGAGAGGCCACCCTGCACCAAGTCACCACAGGCCTGTGTGACACAGCTCTCCTTCATGTGGGAAACCATTGTGGCAATGGCAGGACACACAGCTGAATTAAAGAATCACAGAATCATTTAAGCTGGGAAAAGCCTTTGAGACCAACGAGTCCAACTGCTAACCCAGCACTGCCAAATCCACCACTAAGCCATGGTCTAATGTGTCACATCTACAGGCTCTGTCTGTGATATCACTGGACACAGACCTTCAGTTTTAGGCCCAGGTCTGGTGAGAGTGAGGACACACCAAGGTTTTGCTCCCCACAGGCTCCCATCAGCATGTTTGGGAAGGGGATAAGCAGAGCTGCTTCTGCACAGGCAAAATGGCTTTGGATCCAGAAAGAAGCCTGGGACAAGACCTCCTCCCTGCTCTTTGGCAAGGTCATGACAGGAGAGGAGGGCAGCATCAGAGAGCTGTTTTCCCTGGGAGTTTGGGTCCAGAGGTATCCCAGGAAGGCACAGAGACACACAGGATGGCCTGCCCTGCCCTCACCTTCTCCCACAGCCCTGGCTGGGCTCTGCTAAAAGGGCTGACACTGGGAAAGTTGATATGAAAGTCATGTTCTGCTCCAGCAGAACCTGATCCCAGGTGACACTTGACTGCTGAGGTTTTGCAAGCTGGCTGTGCAGGGGGTTTTGCTAATTCTACAAAAGCTTGGCTCAGGCTGCTGCATGGGCTGCAGGTGTGCTGGCCCAAATGGGGACAGCCCCCTAAGGTGGCTGGGGGGTATTGAAGGCACTGTGGCAGCACAATGACACACCACACTGCTGGCCCAGGACAGCTCAGGCTGGCAGGGCTGGCTATGGATGGGATGAGAGGCATGGCAAAACAACAGGGAAAGATACCGAGACTGGGAGCAGATGGATGCAAGGCAAAGAGACAGACATGAGGCATGCTGCAATGTTGTCAGGGTGGAAAAATTGCAAGCACAAGGTCTATGTCCAAACACAGCTGTGATGTGGGGCAGTACATGCAATCACACACACACACACACACACACACGTCCTTTTCACATTTAGCCTCACATCTCCACAAGCTGCATCACCTTCACATGCCCAGCCTCACTCCCAGCTATCCCACAGGGAACCAGGGAATTCAAGCTCCAAGGACTGGCTTTTAGAGGGATGCAGTGACCCAAGACCCACTGCGAGAGATTTGGGCTTCGTATCAGTCTCTGGCTGCAGTGCTGAGGAGGCAGGTGTGATTGTGCAGTTTCTGGGCAGTGCTGGCAGCCACTGTCCTGCCTAGGTATTTGCAGGAGGGTCCTTGCAGAGGTTTTCCCTCTGGATAGTCCTTTTGCTGCAGATTGCAGCCTGGCTGCTATCCACAAACCAGAGAAAATCACCCAAGTCATACCTAATGCAGAGGCCTCCAGATAGCGGCCAGAGGAAAGGGGTGGGGAGGAGAAAACCTAATAATGACAGACCAATGGAGAGGGGGGCAGGCAGTGTTTGCCGTGGCAGGTGTCAGTCAGGGAGACAGACAGCAAGAGGGACAAGGAGGCAGCCAAACAGGCACAGTGCAGCACAGCAGTGCAGACACCAGCAGGAGCCAGTGGATGCGGCAGGACAGACCGACCATCAGGCAAGAGGCAGGGCACAGACAGCTCTCCTGGGAGCTCAGATCAGCCAAGCTGCCCCTGAATCCCCTCTGGAGAGAAAACCAGGGCATGAGGGGAGCCCCCGGGGGGAGATTCACTGCTCCCAGTAGCTCAGTAGCTGCAGGAGGCAGGCTGGGAGCAGAAGCTCTGAGGGGCACCATGACTCGGGTGTCTGGTGATGCTGCAGCAATTAAAACCTGGCCTTGCCCAAGGACATCCTGCTGCAGGAGACACCCTTCTAGAAGAAAGGTGGATGCACATCCTTCCCAAGAGGAACATATCTGCCCTGCCCTCAGCCTATCCCAAACACAGGAATTGGAGAGTCTCTCCCTTTCCCTCCTGCTCATGAATCACAGCACAGCAGCACACCCTGGGTCCTACTCAAAACAATGCTGACACAGAAACCATTTGCTCCCACACTGCCAATTGCTGGGGAGAGGAGATGTGAGGACATGGACCACAGGACCTGGGGGCAGCAGTGCTGTGGAGAGACCCCTGACACCCTCTCCAAGGCCATTAGAGCGGGGGAGTTACAGCATGGAGGAGTAACGGAGGGCATGTGGGAATCAGTGGTGGATCTGCAGAGATCACAGCCCTAGGAGTGACTTGCTTGCCTCACAGCTCAGCCCCTGCCCCAGACACAGGAGGGCTGCAAAGGGTTTACTCCTCACTGCACTAAGCCAAACCCAGGCCCTTCTCACCCCATCTTTGAGGGAAAAGGAAGGGAGGCTGCAGAAGAGCTGTGCCCTTGATTGGAGGTACGGAATGGCCCTCGGGAGCCCAGCGAGGCCCCACAGATGCTAAATGTAGCATGGCCCAGATAGGAAGCCCCTGGGCTTTGTGGTGGTGCTGCACAGAGCAGGGGTGGAGGAGACGGTGCTACCCTGCTTCCTGCAGGCAGCACAGAGCCAGGGAAAACAGGCAGGCAGGACTCCTGCTGCAGCACTGGCCTGGGGTCATGTCAGCCTTGCAAAGGAGATGGCTGGCACAGAGCCCCAGCCTTGATAGCCTGAGCTACCAAGTGCCTCTGCTTTGTGCCTGTGTCCTGCATAAAGAGAAGCCCCAGAGACTGAAGATCTCTGTCTAACAGTGATCATGGCTAGGGAGTGCCTGTGAGCAATCAGCTCCAACCCTGCAATGAGACACGGCTGCCAGCAGGAACATCCCTCCCTTCCCCCTGTTCCTCCCTGTTTGCTGCACACTGTTATCCTGTAGCTGCCTTGTAGCCCCCGGCTCTGTGCTCACATTCAATCACGCGAGTGGCCCAAAGTGGGAATGCTGTCGAGGGGGCTTCTCTGGGAGGCTGCCAGCAGTGAGCATTCACTACAGCGTAGGATCCTCCACAGTAATCCCTGCTTCGCCTGCACTGCTGCCTTCCCAGCCTACTGGGATCCACCAGACAAGAGCCCAGCAGTGCAGCTCTCCTGCCCAAGCAGAGCGGAGCCATTCTCCTTGCAGCCCGATATCCATCTGGAGGAGTGGGTGACTATCTCTGTCTGCCTCCAGCCCAAGGCTACTAAAATCTCTTTGCAAGAGTCTTGGGAATCCTTGTGGGAGCCAGCCAGGACACGAGGAGCCAGCTCAGCCTGGAAGAGGAGGTTGACTGAGGTAGAGAACTCTTAGTTTGCTCCATCTGCTCTCCAGACTGAGTGGGAAGGGTGCTTGGCTGCCTGCTCCAGCCTCCTCCTCACTGCCTCCCATCACATCCTGTTACTTCTTGGCAGGGGCTGGGTTTTTTTGGGAGAGCTGCTTTCTGCATCATGCCCTGCAAACCTGATCTCTGCTGAGCTGAGAGGGAGACTTGTCCCTGGGGGCAGGAGAGGCATCTCTGCCAGCTAAGCCAGGCAGGTTTGGCAGGTAACTCCTGGTTCAGTTTGCAGACCTGTCTCTTACCTGCAGGGTCAGTGGCCACAGGGCCTGTATTCCAAGCTCTTTGCAAGGTGCCATATCCCACGGGCTCTTTCAATGGGAGTGAACATGGGCAGAGTTGGAATTGGGAAAAGCTGCCACTTCAGATGGTGAAACTCCTCCTCCACCTGCTGAACACCTGTGACACCACCACCCCCACTCCCTTTAAAATGGGGAGTACCTGTGGGGGCTGATACAGGTTGTGCAGCATTGGAAACCCTGAGAGTGAACTGATTCCCAGATAAACCTTAAGCCCCTTTGTTTTAGGGACATTTACTCATGTTGGAAAGGAGAAGCTGCTGGGGACCTCCCAGGAGGTGCTGGACAGAGAGAGGTGTGGAGCACAGCCCAGTTTCTGCCGCCCATCCCCAGCCAAGCTTTCCCCTCTGTCTCAGGAGAGATGACTAATGCAAGTTACAGAAAGTGGAAATAGCTTCCTTGATTATTCTCTTCCTATCTGTTGGACCTTAAGTAATAGAAAGTGTTTAACAGCATTCCTTATTTATGAAGGAACCATTAGGCTGGGCTGGTTAACTCTCACCACACAGGTTCCTAGGGATAGCACCAGAGAGGAACCACAGGGAGCAGCTGCCTGCAGGGTCTCCCTATGCTCTGAGCCATCTGGGAAGCTCCAGACTCTGGAGAGAGGCAGGTTAAACACAGTCTACAGTTAAATACAGTCTACAATTTCCTCCTGAGGGGCAGCACCAATCTCTGCTGTTTGATGACCAGGGACAGGACCTGAAGGAATGGCTGGAGCTGTGCCAGGAGAGATTTAGGTTGGATATTAGGAAAAGAGTGTGGTGGGGCACTGACCAGGCTCCCCAGGGAATGGTCACGGCCCCAAGGCTGCCAGAGCTCCAGGAACGTTTGGACAATGCTCTCAGGCACAGGGCGGGATTGTTGGGGCTGTGCTGTGTGGACTCAATGACCCCTCCCAACTCAGGATATTCCATGATTCCATGATAAACAAAGGCAGTTTTTCCCCTTTCTGGCACTGCACAGGGCTCAGTCCTACCCTGAGGCTGTCAGGAACCCTGTCTGGGACCTGGGCAGTGCTGGCAGGGCAGGGGCTGTGGCTGCACACACAGAGCTTCCCTTGAGCAGCCACCAGCTGCTCCTGCCCTGGGGTTTGTGTCATCAGCTCCAGCGCTCCCTCCTCTCCCCATTGTTAGCAGGGACAATGGCACATGTGCAGGGCTGAGGGAGAAAGGGCTTCCCCTGCTCTGTGAGCAGCCCTCCTGCCCCAACCACAGCCGAGTGCCTGGAAGAGGAGGAGGCAGCCCTGCCTGTCTGCCGGGCTGTGGCTCCTCCAGGCACTCGGCCAGCCCTGCTGCTTCCCTTCTCGGCATCACACCCCAAACACCGGCAGCCCTCCAGCCACATCAACCTCTTCTGCTGTACACGGTCACTCAGGGATTCCTCCCAGTCCATAAGGACAAACTGTTTGGAGCAGAGGGGGATTTTCAAGTGCTTCCCAGGCAGCTCAATACCTATTTGTTGTCTGCTCCTGCTTAGGCTGGAGAACCCTGGAGAACGCACAAGTGTCTGGGCTCTCACAGCAGAGCTGGAAGCCCAAGTCTCCCATCCCTTCTGCTGTCTCCTTCAGGGACAGCAAGTGGGTCTCTTCACATCACTGGGGAGCAGTCTTGCCACAGAAAAACACACCCTGAAGAAATTACTTTCTTTTTTTTTTTTAGTCCAGGCCAATGCTCTGATTTGAAATATTAGTGTAGGAAAGACTGTGGATATAGACAGCACTGTCATAAAGAAGCACTGAGCTTTAGAAAGGAGAAGCCCAATGTTAGAAAACAATTAGAAATGAAAGGGGAAAAACATCAGGATTGTAGCAGTGAGAATTTACCCAGGCACACAAAGAACTGTGCTGGTGAGTGCTCATCTCTCTGAGCTATTACTTATTATCCATTATCATTAATTATTTATTATCTATTATTATTATCAATTACTTATCTCTTTATTATTTATTATCTACAGTACCTAAAACTCAGCAAGCAAAGGCCCTGCCGCTTGGAAAATGCTTTAAGTTTGGCCAAGAAGCACAACAGACATGAGCAAAACCAGGTTTTACTCTCCTGGTGCTGAGGAATTCACAGCTGGTGCCCTGTACCAACCCCAGGAATAAACAAATAAAGGCAACACATGCTTAATAAATCTCTCTTAAATGTTAAAGTCTTCGTTGCAAAGAGCAAACACCTCCTGTCTGTGTTTAATGGAAGAAATTTCTCCCTATGGATGAGGGAGCTTGAGCATGTTCCAAAGCAGAAGCTACACAGCACCCGGTGTAACATTTATGCCTAAGGGGTTTGGGATCCTGCCAGCCAACAACTGATTACAACTCACTCTCCTTTTCAAATAATTCATGGAGATCTGCCATAAGATGTCAGCTGTAGCAGGGCAGTGGCACCTACCTGGACACCAGAACATGGTAACACAACTGCATTTAGGAGCACCAAGGATGGACGGACACCTCTGACATCACAATCTGCAGCTGCAGGGGAAAATGTTAAAGAAATACAAGACAGTTGTAAAAGCATGAGAGAAGAAAAATGGTGTATGAAAAATTGTAAAACAGAGTCTGAAAAAGCATTTTATTGATGGAAAAGAAGATGGAGGAACAGCTAAAATGGAAGTCACAGCTGCTGTTCCTGGGGAGAAAAAAAGAAAGATTTTGTGGATGCTGAAATCCAGATGTTTTCTCCCCAGTAAAAATGCTGTAAAAAACAAAAACAGGTTGAGAGACAAGACCACCACACTTCTCTAAACAAGATGGGCAAAAAGCCTAAAGGAGCAGGGCAAAAAGACATGCTCACCCTATGCTAACATCCTTCCAAGATGTTCCTCCTGTACCTCACAATTACCTCAGATTTCGCCCCATAATATTAATTCTGTACACGATAGATTATCTCAGATTTATGCCCAAAATATTCCCTAAAGAGTAATTCAGCTTTTCCCTCCAAGAGTTTCATTCTGTCCCTCAAAATTTACCTCAGATTATGCCCCCAAAATGCCCATTCTGTCCCCTATAGATTATCTCAGATTTTATCCCCAAAATGTCACCTACAGAGTAACTCAGCTCTCCCATACAGAATCTTTATTCTCTCCCTGACAGATTTTACCTCAAAAATCCCCTGGCTCTCACTTCAAAGTTCCCTCAGCTTTCCCCCGGCGAAGATGTTGCGTCCCGTCTGAACTACCTAAGCTTCTCCCTCGGCAACTCCACCGAAACACCCTGCTGCCTTCTGACGCCGCTGCTCAACATTCCCTCCATCTGCAAGAGCCCCCAGTCTGCCCCAGGACCACTGCAATACCTTTTTTCGAGCCGCTCGGAGCGTCCTTCGCCTGCGCCCGCCTCACGGACCGCGGCGCTGAGGGATCTGAGGGCGCTGAGGGGACAGGCGGCAGGCGCCCCCTTGCGGCGCGGAAAAAGCTACGCGGCAGCGGCACAGCCCCGCCCCTCCCCGTGTCCCTCAGGGCAGCCCCAAGGCCTCTGAGTGACCGCCTTCCCCCTCAGTGACCCTCTGTCCACCCCAGCGACACTCCAGGCACCTGTGTCTCCCTCAGTGACACTCGGGGCACCCACTTTCCCCTTCAGTGACCCTCTTTCCACCCCAGTTACACTCCAGGCACCTGTGTCTCCCTCAGTGACACTCGGGGCACCCACTTTCCCCCTCAGTGACCCTCTCTCCACCCCAGTTACACTCCAGGCACCTGCCTCTCCCTCAGTGACACTTGGGCACCCACTTTCCCCCTCAGTGACCCTCCTGGCACCCCAGTTACACTCCAGGCACCTGTGTCTCCTTCAGTGACACTCGGGGCACCCACTTTCCCCCTCAGTGACCCTCCTGGCACCCAGTTTCCCCCTCAGTGACCCCCCTGGCAACCCAGTTACACTCCAGGCACCTGCCTCTCCCTTAATGACACTCGGGGCACCCAC